>NC_054486.1:40686505-41017005 GCF_017639515.1 Carcharodon carcharias | reverse complement strand
CAAGTAAAATGATAACTTGGTTTATGAACTCGTAGGGCTAGAATTTGTGGTCAGTGGTGAATGAACACCACTCACTTTTTGTTATATTGTGGGCTTTCCCACTGTAATTTGCCACTATTAGAGAGGTAAAACGGTGCTGTCTCCTTAACGAAGCAGATTGAACAGTTCTTCGTAAACCACAAGCCCAGGATTTTGTTTCTGGCTTGGGTGTGCAGAGATGGCAGAATTCCTGGCTCCGCAAGCAGGTCTCTAAAAACATCTGCCTGAACATCTGATTTTTGGTCTGCAGGCGCGGGCTGGTATAGGAGTTGGGGCAGGCAACGCCGAAAGTAGTGAGTAGTCAGGCAGGCCCAGTGTGGGTTGAACAACACAGGCAGAGGTAAAAAGTGGGCCTTCAGCAAGGCCCATTTGAGAGGTAGGTCATCAATGGTGAAGTCCCTGTGCCTCGGAGGAGATGTCATTGCCTTGTTAGATCAATGTTCAAGCTGTAAATGTTGTCCAACTGTTAGTTGACCCTGGAATGGATGGCCCATCATGGGCTTTTGCTATGGGAGAATTGTCGTGTTGCTGCTTAATCAAAATGTACTCTACTAAACCACTGAAAGCTTGAAATGGATTCACAGGACACAGCCATGGAGATGCCATCGTCTTGCCCCCACTACCTCGTACAGTTATTATGCAGTTAGCTGCCAAGACTCAGCAGGTGGATGAATGATGAATATTGCCATGTTCATTATCCCATCCACTTGCCCTTGTGCCACCCATATATCAGGATGCACCCACACTGTTGGCCCTTGACCAGGCCCCTCACAGCTGCACACTGTAATAGCGTAACAGTGTGACTAAGATGGAGCAATCCAGTAGGTCATGGAACACAGCATGCTACCTTGGAGTCACAGCCACATGGCACCAAACATTTGCGCAGAGCCCTTTTCTCCACTGAAACTGATATACTGAAAATGTTTAGTGCATATACGCACACAAATGTGAACAAGAACATTGCAATCTGAATCATTACAACCCTTTGCACCTTAAGTTTTTAATCATAGAATGTCACACAGAGGAGACTCGGAAGGGATGAGCCCAGCTGCCCCATGGTTTTCTGACCAGGACCTTCAAGTTTTGGTGGAAGAGGTCCTTAAGAGGAGACCAGTCCTCTACTTTGTTGGCCGCCATAATCCCCTGCAGTAACCATGAAGGCCTGGATTCAAACTTCAGTTGTAGTGAGTGCAGCAGGACACCATCAGCATTTATGGATTCAGTGCAGGAAAAAGTTCAGTGATTTGTGTTTTGGCAAGGTAAGTAGCTTTGTTCATCCACACACAGCTCCAAGGGAAGGGTCATATATGCATGGCTGCAGCTAAGATGCAACAAAAGACAGATGCCTCTACTTCAGCATTGAGGCTTGTATGTGTAAACATGTAGGTGCTCACAGAACACATATGAAAGAGCATTGTGATGTACAGTGACAGTGAAGAGAAATATCTCTCCATGTAATACATGTCAGGCTAATGTAAGTTCATGTTGTCATTGCAGAACAAAAAGGCGAAGAACGCCACAGGGATGGCCCAGATTAGGGTGGGTGAGCCTGGCTGAGGTGCATCCGATCCATGCAACAGATGGCCCTGGATATCGCCAGAGTGCCTGAACAGCTGTCGGTTGTTGTTGGTGAATCACTGTTAGTAGCTGATCAAGACAGTGTTGAAATCACCTTAGCATATGGTGGTCATGGTGGGAATCTTGTTGTCACTTCATTGAGCACAAGAGGACGTTGGCATGAGAGATTTGTGTCATTAGGACAGCATGAGCAGAGTTAAAGCAATGGTGTGCATCAGAGTTTTCCCAATGACCTAAATAACTCCTTTGCTGTCTCACACAGGTCCCAACCCTGCACCTTCATATGCCCGGTCAGATCATCCCATGAGCATCAAGAGTAGGAACAGATGTCTGAGGAAGCCGCATCACATCATACTAGCCCAAGCATCACCAACTCACAAGTACTTTGGGGGGGATGTAGCACATGTAGAGTTGGTGGCACAAGATGAAGAGCACCATACAGTGCAGGAGGAGGTGTCAGAGTCAAAGACATCTGTGCACAGTCCCACTCTGAGGAGGGAGGAAAGTCATCTTGATGTTCAGTGAGCATGAACTTCGAGCCTCAGCAGTCACCTTTTGGGGCACAGCTTTTAGGTAATCAGCATCAGAAGTGTAGAAATCTGGCAGAGTTCCCTGAGGCAGTGGGACTGTGAATGGAGGAGTCCATCACTGTCATGAGCTCTACATTGCCCTGGGGTTCATCTGCCTGAGCCCCAACCATGAGAGATTGGCCAATCTCATGGAGAAACACAAGCAGCAGCACTCGGGAGTGGATGTAAGAGCAATGTCTCAACCATGAAAGGGTACAAGCCTCCCTCAGTAGCCTTGATCAGTCCGCTCAGAGTATAAGCACTGACGTCCATGGAAAATGTGAGGAACTGCATACTCCTAATAGGTCAGTTGCATCGTTGGCACAGTGGTTGCTGGAATGGATGATTGCTGTGCACCAGCAGCCAGCCCCATCAACCCCACCTGAAGGCCAACCCAGGGCTGTGCAGGTCACTAAGGGTGAAAATACCAAGAGCTCCTCAGCACATTCATCCCTTTCACCTCCCCAACCTCTTGTCAGAGCACTTGTTTGCACATGTGCCAGTGACCACAGCTGCCCATGCAGAAATGCTGAAGCTGCAGTCTGAAGGAGGTCCCCAATAAGTGCCTGCATGACGAGACAGGTTACCGCGCTCCTCTTTGCTCTTCAGACAGAGAAGTGAGCAGCCTGCCTCCACCTCCTCTGAGGCAACCTATAGTTACACTTTTCACATTGTATATAGCACTTTTGAGCACTACTTGAATATATTTACTGTTGCTTGTGTGTGTTTGTACACCAGAGAGCTCAAAAAGAATGGTAACATTAAGAAGACTGTTCTCACCAGTAATAATGAGGTCCATCTCAACATGCAGTCAGCAGGCTAAAGGCTGTTGGCTAATTTCAGATGTTTCACGGGGCTTCTTCCTTCTCTGCTGTATCGCATAAGATTCTAGTATTCAAAGGTTCGAGCATTGAGATGCTCCTTGTATGTTTCACTGTCCATCCAAGCTTGACTTTACGGCAGGATCAATGATTAGACTCCATCAACAGAAGCTGGGCAGCAGGTGCATCTCAAGCATGTGTGCTGGGTGCAAGGCATTTGTCTGCATTGCAGTGTTATACATTGGCCGAGGTGTAGGCATGACAGCTTTGAGAGGCCGTGTATCATGCAGGTAATATTAGACATCTGCTGTACCCACTACTTTAGCTGCGCTTGCATTCCAGGTGTCACAGGATGTGCTTTGTGCGGCAAGCAGAGGCATATAGAAGCCAGGAATGTTGCACGTGGCACAAACTGAATTATTATCCAGAATGGATGGTGTACAAGTTCTTTCATAGAGCTTTGTTGCACAGCCAAGGACGGCTCATGCCTGAGATATCTTATCTACATGTATGCTAAGACATACAATCTGACTTTGTGTCACTCTCAGCATTGTGAGCATGGTTTGATTATAGACAATTTGGCAGCATGGGCCCCTCATTTACAGTCATTGGTGTTCCTGTGAGAGGGGGCCAGGTTATGAATGACTTATTACCATGTTGCAATATGATGGGGCTCATGGTTATGACGGTGAGGGTTTTAGCCACATGAATGTGACTTAGTCAAATTCCTTGATGTTTATTGCTTCCCTTGTGGGAGATGGGCAGTCCCTTGAGTAATCACTGAGTAAACATATACGATTTTTTTAGGTGGAAGTATGTCACCAGGAACTGGCTGATGGCAATTGTGATACCACTTGACCTTATGAGAACCTGTTTTGCACATGGACCTGTATGGTGAGGATCCTGTCCTACACAGTCAGTCCTGGCTACATGGCCAGCTGCCTCACAGCTGCTCATTTTTTTTTTCGCTGTTGCACGCAATTTATTCAACAATGTGGTAAATAAGAAAAAAATCAAATGTAGCAGTCTATACAGTGATCCAAAGTTCATAAAAGTAATTATCAATAAATTGCATGATTTACATGTTTCTTGGTAGGATTTTTTCTTTTTAACGTACATCCATTTTTCAAGGTGTAAAGAGGCAAAACCAAGGGATAAAATCAGCCACGTAGTCTTTTTAAAGAATCCTTCGATAGTCGCACCAAAAAAACAAAATAAAAAGCAAAATGTTCACCATTAAACTGAAAAAAATGCCCCCACAATATTCTACATCTGCAGCTGCCAGTTTGTGCAATAGTCTCTCATTTTACCTGTACAAATTATTAATACTTTGAAATTTCTGCTCAAACCTTTGTATAGAAGTAGAAAAATATTAAGGGAAGAAGGGGTACACGAGGTATCATAACCCTTTCCTGTCAAAAAATATGGATGTATACTGTAGCACAGGCTGTTTTTTCTTTTCTATGAAATGCTTCACGTTAATGAACAAATGCTTACAAGATTCTTTGAAGTTAGAAAATAAAAATATGGATTCAATTCTCCTTTTAAAAAAATGTTGGCATGGGTTTTCTGCAATTAAAACAACAACAGGAAATCAAGAAAAAAAGGGACTGGCTGATCATCATTGGTGGCCTCCTCATGCTCATCTGTTTCGGAATCTTCCAAATGGACAGGGGCTTCCTCCTCATCTTCCTGCTCCCCAGTGTGTCAGTATAGAAGTTCTTAAGGGATAGCCCATGTTCTCTCGAAGCGAACCATGGATCTGTGTTGGTGACTGAAATAGTTATGAGAGTTGGGTACTCCTTTGTATGAAGGAGGCATGGCAGCTGCCAGGGAACCTTGCACACAAATGAAAGAAGAACTTGTGATAACAAACAAGCTGTATATTGAAAACAAAAACGGAATTACCTGGAAAAACTCAGCAGGTCTGGCAGCATCGGCGGAGAAGAAAAGAGTTGACGTTTCGAGTCCTCATGACCCTTCGACAGAACTTGAGTTCGAGTCCAGGAAAGAGCTGAAATATAAGCTGGTTTAAGGTGTGTGTGTGGGGGGCGGAGAGATAGAGAGACAGAGAGGTGGAGGGGGTTGGTGTGGTTGTAGGGACAAACAAGCAGTGATAGAAGCAGATTTAGTTGAAAAACCTCATGTTGATTTGGGGCCTTTATGGCTACATGGGTGCAATCAATGATACCCTGTACCTGAGGGAAGCCTGCTCACTGGGCAAAGACAATGGCTCTCTGCGTCCGTGACACTGAATCTGTAGGGAAATTAATGTGATTCCCCACACAAACAAATAGGCCATCAGTTACAACCTTAATGCAGCTGTGTGCTGCTGACTGGGATATACCAGAAAGGTCTCCTGATGATCCCTGGAAAGATCCTGAGGCATAGAAGTTGAGAACGATGGTTATTTTCACAGCCACTGACAGGGCATGGGGGTTAATGGACCGTGGCTTGAGTTGCTGCTGGACCATGCAACATATGTCTGTCACCACTTAGCCTCTGTCACCTACAACTCTGTCCATCATATTGAGGTCAGATGTCCTAGGTTTGTACACTCTTCCCTCAGGGCAGTACCTGGTTGCCCTGACTGTCGCTCTCCTTCCTGGTGTGTGGGAAGCAGCCTCTTCCTCCTTATCCTCTGGCCTCTGGCTGCTCATGGTGACTGGCTTCAATGGCCTCAGTGTGCAAGGGTGCCATGCTCATCTTCTGTGTTCCTTTGCTCAAAACACTATCTGCCCTTCTTTAGTACAAAGTTCTTCCTGGCATCTGGACATATGAATCAAGCCAGAGCAGCAGTAATTGCCCTGCGAGACTAGGAGCCCAACCCTCCTCCTTCCTTGGGTTAAGGGAAGACGGTTAGAATTTTGTTTTGTGCCACTTCTGGGGCTTTGAATAAAATTTTGAAGCAAATTTCACAGGGGTACCCTACCTCTCCAAAGAGATTCCTGGTTATCCAAGGAAATATGTTAAGTTCATACTTGCTTCTTACCAGGTCTACTTTACACACTTGAGATCCATACTCTAGACTACCAAAATCAGGCTAGAGAGGAGACTGCTCCTTACTTAAATGGCCAGCTGCCTCTGTAAAATGGGCAAACGCCCAAACAGAAATGGTAAGTGCCGTACTGAGGGGCAGGACTAATGATTATTAGGTAGTTACACTATTTTCGCCACAACGGAGAGGTTTTCTGTCGTGAAAATCAGAAGGTCAGAAGGAGATGTAAAATATTGAATTAAATGTGTAGAGGGAAAGAAAGATGAAATTAGGACAGATGACATAGAAGAAGTAAAACTGCACTGTTTATTTTAATTTTTACAATCTCTAATAAGTAAAATCTGAAGGAATGAAATTCCAGACCTTTAAAGGTAAATTTTACCAAAGATCTTGTAGCAGTAATTAAGACTTAGCACAGTGTTAAGAATTTATTTGCACTTAAATGAACAAGCCTAATTTTTTTTCTTGTGTTTTAAGTGGGTATCAATCATTGAAGTACTGCAAATTAATGTGTTCTATGTATTTTGAATACCAAGACTCTCGGTGAGATACTGTTACAGCAAAGCTTGTGGGGGAACAGGAAAATTCAAAACAACTTCCTGATTTGCACCTTTAACTGCACATGTGCAGTCGCCAAAAGTTCCTGTCCAATTTACTCCTTAATAATGATGAATTGCCTCATCATTATTTCCAATGCAAAATCTGGAACTAACAGTTCCATTTGCCATAGCATATTTCCACAGTATCAAAATATTAAGTGAATTTAACTTAATCCAGCAATTCAGCAATGATCAGCTATTATGTTTAGTATATGTTTGGCCCCATTATCTTTTTGTAGTTTAAGCAGCAAAATAACAGGCAGCAATTGCACCCTATTTGTTCAAGTCTTTTTGTTGGATGGTATTAAAAATAAACAACTTGTTTGTTCAAGTAGCAGTCTGATTGGTTTATGAAAACTGCTTCCTGCCTTTGGAGTACATTCTCAGCAAATTGCCAGTTCATTGCCTGTCATCCACTGTTAAACATAGCAAATGCATTGCATTTTCAGTTATTTTATACTTTAAGCTATTCCAGTCATGGTTGAGCTCCTCCCTAAAAAGATTGAACAATTATGTTTAGGTTTCTTTTCGATGCTCTCATATTTGAAAAAAATCTACTTGAAAACAGGAATCTATAATAAGTTTCCTTCAGCCTTTAGCTTATCAGAATTGAAAGCATCGCTAGAGGCGTTCTCACCCGTAACAACGTTTATTTAAACTATATAAATAACACTTCTTTAAAATAAGTAGGAATTAAATGCATTTATTATTTTTTTTAAAACTCTCCTTTAATGTTTGTTAAAAACAATCATTACTTGATTGTCCTTGGTTATCAAGAGCTTTCCAAGTTCAATAATGAACATTTCAAGACCTGGTCAGCAAAACATTAATGAAGTTAACTTGAGTGTTAGGCTTGCAACATTTTTTTTCTTCATTTTGCTTCCACTATAAACAAAAATAATTAATCTGTCCAAGACTGTGTTGCAAATTAATTTTGCATCTTATTGTTGAGTAGGCCATATTTAGTGATCATGGGGCACTTCCAACTATTGTTATGGACCGTGATGGGAGGGGTGCACAGTCAATTCTAGTCCCACTTCTCCACAGGTCGTGACAAAAGTTTAAATGCTTAACTCACCCATAAAACTGGCTAGGTCTTTACCTTTGATACTGTTATTTCCAGCATTAAAGAAACTCTAAACAGGCTTCTTTCATTAAACACAAATAAATAATTTGCAAAATACTGCGGATGCTGGAAATCTGAAACGAAAACAGAAAATGCTGGAAAACCTAGCGGGTCTAGCAGCATCTGTGGGGAGAGAAACAGAGTTAATGTTTCGAGTCTTTTCCTGCGGCTACAAGCCATGCTGGAAGTCAAAGAGCTTCAAGAATATTTTATGTACAAATTAGGAAATACATATCCAGTTCTTTACATTTCTCTGGACAATCCCTGCAGATATTAACATACAGTGCTCCCCAGCTCTGAATGAATAGAAACATGCTTCTGGTGCTCTGTAAATTATACCTTCAAACAACTCAACTGCCCAAAACAAAATTGGTTAGAACATAAAAACAGAAAATGCTGAAGAAACTCAGCAGGTCTGACAGCATCTGTGGAGAGAGAAACAGAGTTCACATTTCAAATCTGTATGACCCTTCTTCAGAGCTAAAGAGAAGTAGAAATTGATACTTTTTAAGTTGGGTGGAGCAGGTGAAGCTGAATAGAAAACCATCGATAGGTGGGGGCTAAGGAGAGATTGACAAAGATGTCATGGACATCTTCGCTTGCAGCTTCATTTTTCAGATTTCCAGCATCCGCAGTATTTTGCTTTGGTTAGAACATGTTTTGTTGACATTCAGCAACAAAATTTGTTTTAGCTAGTCAACAATTAGAGAAATTCAGAAACCTGATGACCACGTGAACCCATAGATTCCTATTAGAAAATTGGTTGAGCACCAAGAAGTTGATGTGTAATTGCACTCCATGTTGTTTGATGGTCTTATGGGAAAATACAATTATGAACTCAATCAATTATTGGAAAATACAATTATAGACTCAATCAATGTGAAGTGGAACCTACTTTTTAAGAATTTCATAGGCTACTTTGTTAAAGAGGACATTGGTTCACAAATGTAACCTTTATATGGAGGTCCTGAGCTTTCCTCGTTACTGACCACTTGGCTCGGAGATTGTACTTTGCACTTTGAGTCAGAAATTTGAATTTGAGCCCCGCTTGGAGAACTTCAGCCTATAATCTAGGCTAACACTCTATTGCAGCACTGAGATTAGTATTGCATTGCCAGAGGTTTGCCATCTTTTGAAAGAGAAATTAAACAGAGGCACTAAGTATCTGTTCAATTGATGCAAAAGATCACATGACAGCATTCAAAGCGCAATAGAGGAACTCTTTACCTCCTGGCCAGCATTTATCCTTTTGCCAACACAACAAAACAGATTAATTGGTCATTATATTGATTTTGTTTATATTGTAAGTGGAATCTTCCTCTACTGTATTAAAATTAGGGGCCGCCTATATAAGACGGTGATGATAAATTTTTCCTCTGAGGGTTGTGTGATTTTTGAACTCTTTGCCTTGGAAGGGAATGGAAGCAGGGTCACTGAATATTTTTAAGGCAGAAGTAGACAATCTTGTTAGGTAAGAGAGTCAAAGATTATCGGGGTAGATGGGAATGTGGAACTCAAAACACAAACCGATCAGCCATGATCTTATTGAATGGCAGAGCAGGCTCGAGGTGCCAAATTGCCTACTTCTGCTCTTATTTCATATGGTCGTATAATTTGCTGCCATATCTGCCTGTGTAGCAGTGACCACATTTCAGAAGTAATTTCTTTACTTTTTCCCCGAGGTGACTGGTAATTAATCATTTCCAAAATAGTTTTGAAAATCTAAGGAACTACTCCAGGTTATGCACATGTACCTTCTTAGAGTAAGAACAACATCGGTAGAAACCTGGGGCAGGGCCCCACTATTTGTCCTTTGAGCCAAATCTTACAGGGAAATGGGAGTAAAGAAGAAACTAATGAGGAAGTATGGTCCTCAAAAAAGCATGCAAGCAATTTAATCTTTTTGAACGTTTATTATAAATTTGGTGTTATACTAATTTTTCCAATTCAGTGAAAATGCTCCAATATTTTGTTTTTTTTACAGGGAGCATTTCCATTCTTCCTACTGTGCTTTACCTTATCACAGGAGTCCTTAAAGAAACTGCAGTAAAGAAGCTTGATGGTTGTATATCTTTAACAGTTGGTGCAGCACTGCAGGCATTGAAGGCAGTTGTCTCCTCTCCCATGGCTCGAGCTGAGAAAAGCCATGCTGCATGGACCAGGCTTCTCCGCAGTGCTCTTGCAACAATTTTGGAATTTTGGAATCCAGGTAACAGAATTTTGAACTCCTCTATATAATAAACTATACATTACATAGTCTACAAAAATGACCAATTACTCAGGGGAAAAAAACTGTTGCTAATAACTATCAGAAACAAGAAATTGCATGTATATAGTGTCCTTAATGTATAAAAATGTCCCAAAGTGTTTCAGAGGAATACAAGAACTTGCATTTACATAATAACTTAAACGTCACAAAATATCCCAAGGCTCTTTTCAGGGACATTATCAAACAATGTTTAACACACAGCTTTTAGGGCACATGACCTAAAGTTTGGTCAGAGAGTTAGGTTGTAAAGCAGCATCTTAAAAGAGGTAAAAGATGGAGGTTTAAGAAGGGAACTCCAGACCTTTGGTCCATAGCAGCTGACCAGTCGTGGAGCAATTAAAATAAAAGATGCTGAGGAGGCTCTGGCCTCATCTCCTTATTTAAAGAAAGATGTAAATGCATTAGAAGCAGTTCAAAGAAGGTTTACTAGACTAATACCAGGAATGGGCAGGTTATCTTATGAGAAAAGACTGGATAGATTAGGCTTGTATCCACTGGAAGTTAGAAGAATAAGAGGCTACTTAATTGAAACCTATTAAGATCTTGAGGAGTCTTGACAGGGTGGATGTGGATGTGTTTCCTCTTTTTGGAGAACCTAGAACTCGTGGTCATTGTTTAAAAATAAGGCGTCGCTTATTTAAGACAAGGAGGAGAAGAGATCTTTTCTGTGAGGGTTGAGAGTCTTTGGAACTCTCTTCCTCAAAGGGCAGTGGAAGCAGAATCTTTGAATATTTTTAAGGCAGAACTAGATAGACCCTTGATTAACAAAGGAGGTGAAAAGTTATGGGGGGTAGGCAGGAATGTGGGGTTGAGGTTACATTCAGAACAGCCATGATCTTATTGAATGGTGGTGCAGGCTCGAGGGGCTGAGTGGCTTACTCCTGCTCCTAATTCATAAGTTAGTATGGAAATAGACTGTCTTGGTGATAACGCAGCAATATGTTTGGAAGTTTATCTAGAACTTATTTATTGACACCAAGGTTGTGAACGGTCCGCTTAACCCCAGACAGTTGAAATGGCTGGATTTGGTGGTTAGGCAATGGTGTTTGTGGTGAGGATCGACGACAATGACTTTTGTCTTAGCAATAATTTAGTAGGAAGAAATTTCTGTTGATCCTGTACTCCCATGATAGGCAAATAAAGTGACAAATTAAAGACAGTGGAGAGGTCAAGGCACATGTTGGTGAGGTAGCTCTGGGAGTTGTCAGCATACATAATGGACCTTGATATTGTTATTGCTGAGTGACAATGTCTGGCTGAAAAATGGGATGTGGCCAAGGATCATTCCTTGAGGGACATCTATAATTTTATAATTGATTCTTTGTCTTGACCTGGGTAGCTTTTTTTTAATTCATTCATGAGATGTAGATGTCCCTGGTTAAGCCAGCATTTATTGCCCATTGCCAATTGCCCTTGAGAAGGTGTTGGTGAGCTGCCTTCTTGAACCACTGCAGCCCATATGTTTAGGTACACCCACATTGCTGTTTGAAAGGCAATTCTAGGATTTTGATCCAGCAATATTAAAGGCATGACGATATAGTTCCAAGTCAGGATGGTTAGTGGCTTGGAGGGGAACTTCCAGGTGATCTTGTTCCCATGTGTCAGATGCCCTTTTCCTTCTAGATTGTAGTGGTCATGGGTTTGGAAGGTACTGTCGAAGGAGGCTTGTTGAGTTCCTGCAGTGCATCTTGTAGATGGTACACACTGCTGCACTGTGCGTCGGTGATGGAGTGAATGAATGTTTGTGGAAGGGGTGCCAATCAAGTGGGTTGCTTTGTCCTGAATGGTGTCAAGCTGTGCTCATCCAGACAAGTGGAGAGTATTCCATCCCACTCCTGACTTGTGCTTTGTCCTGGATGGTGTCAAGCTGCACTCATCTAGACAAGTGGAGAGTATTCCATCCCACTCCTGACTTGTGCCTTCTCGGTGGACAGGCTTTGGGGAGTCAGGAGGTGTGCTACTTGCCACCAGATTCCTAGCCTCTGACCTCTTGTAGCCACAGTACTTATATGCCTAGTCCAGTTCAGTTTCTGCTCAATGCCCAGTATGTTGACAGTGGGGGATTCAGTGATGATAATGCCATTGAATGTCAAGGGGCGACAGTTAGATTCTCTCTTGTTGGAGATGGACATTGTCTGGCACTTGTGTGGTGCAAATGTTACTTGCCACTTGTAAGCTCAAGCCTGGATATTGTTCAGGTTTTGTCGCATTTGGACATGGACTACTTCAGTATCTCAGAAGTCGCGAATGGTGTTGAACATAGCGCAATCATCAGCAAACACCCTCACTCCTGACCTTATGATGTAAGGAAGGTCATTGATGAAGCAGCTGAAATGGTTGGGCCTAGGACACTTTTCTGAGGAACTCCTGCAGTGATGTCCTGAAACTGAGATGATTGACCTCCAGTGACCACAACCACTCCCTTTATGCTAGGTATGACTCTAACCAGCAGAGAGTTTTCCCCCGATTCCCATTGACTCTAGATTTGCTAGGGCTCCTTGATGCAACACTCGGCCAAATGCTGCCTTGATGTCAAGGTCAGTCATTCTCAGCTCACCTCTGGAGTTCAGCTATTTCCATGTTTGAGCAAAGGCTGTAATGAGGTCAGGAGCCGAGTGACCCTTGCAGAACCCAAACTGAGTGTCAATGAGCGGGTTATTATGAAGCAGGTTCTCTTGATAGCACTGTTGATGACCCCTTCCATCACTGATTGACAATATACTGATGGAGCAATGAATGGCCGGGTTGGATTTGTCCTGTTTTTTTGTGCACAGGACATACCTGGGCAACTTTTCACATTGCCGAGCAGATGCCAGTATTGTAGCTGTACTGCACTAGCTTGGCTAGGGGCATGGCAAGTTTTGGAGCACAAGCCTTCAGTATTATTGCCAGAATATTGTGAGGGCCCATAGCCTTTGCAGTATCCAGTGCCTTCTGCCGCTTCTTGATATCATGTGAAATAAATCAACCTGGTTGAAGACTGGCATCTGTGATAGATGCTGGGGACCTCCAGTGGAAGCCGAGATGGTTCATCCATTTGGCATTTCGGGCTGAAGATGGTTGCAAATGCTTCAGCCTTTTGCACTAATGTGCTGGGCTCTCCCATCACTGAGGATGCGGGTATTTGTGGTGCCTCCTCCTCCAGTGAGTTGTTTTATTGTCCATCACCATTCACGACTGGATGAGGCAGGACTGCAGAGTTTAGATCTGATCCGTTGGATGTGGAATCGCTTAACTCTGTATATTACTTGCTGCTTAGGCTGTTAGGCACACAAGTAGTCCCTTGTTGTAGCTTCACTAGGTTGACACCTCATTTTTAGGTATGCCTGATGCTGCTCCTGGCATGCCTTCCTGCACTCTTCATTGAGCCAGGGTCAATGCCCTGGTTTGGTGGTAATGGTAGAGTGGGGAATATTTGGGGCCATGAGGTTACAGATTGTGGTTGAGTACAGTTCTGCTGCTGTTGATGGCCCACAGCACTTCGTGGTTGCCCAAGCTTGAGTTGCTAGATCTGTTTGAAATCTATCCCATTTAGCACAGTGGTAGTGCCACACAAAACGATAGAGAGTATCCTCAATTTGAAAACAGGACTTTGTCTTCACAAGGACTGTGCAGTGGTCACCCCTACTAACACTGTCATGGAAAGATGTACCTGCGGCAGGCAGGTTGGTGAGGATGAGGGTCAAGTATGTCTTTCGCTCTTGTTGGATCCTTCAACACCTGCCACAGACCTGGTCTAGCAGCTATATCTTATAGGACTCGACCAACCCGGTCAGTGGCAGTGCTACCGAGCCACTCTTGGTCACCACCAAGAGTACATTCTGCGCCCTTGCCACCTCCAGTGCTTCCTCGTGTTCAACATGGAGTCAGCTGAAGTGGAGGGCAGTACGTGATAATCAGCAGGAGGTTTCCTTGCCCATGTTTGACCTGATGCCATGAGCCTTCACGATGTCTGGAATCAATGTTGAGGACTCCCAGGAAAATTCCCTCCCAACTGTATACTGCTGAGCTGCCACCTGGTCTGTCCTGCCGGTGGGTCCTCCTGGTTACTGTTGACCAGAAGCTTAACTGGACCAGCCACATAAATACTGTGGCAACAAGAGCAGGGCAGAGGTTGGGAATCCTGTGGCAGCAACTTCCCAAAACCTGCCCACCAAATCCAAGGCACAAGTCAGGAGTGTGATGGTATACTTTGCACTTACTTGGATGAGTGTGGCTCCAGTAACATTTGAGAAGCTTGTCACTATCCAGGACAAGGCAGCCTGCAAGATTTGCAGCCCATACTTTAAAGGACCACTTCTTCCACCACCGTTGCACGATGGCAGCAGTGTATACCATCTAAATGATGCACTGCAGCAACTGCCAAATCTCCTTTGAGGGCACCTTTCAAACCTACGACTTCTGCTGCCTAGAAGAGCAAGGGGAGAAGGCACATTTGAATCTCACCATCTACAAGTTACCTTCCATCAGATACCATCCCAAATTGGAAATATCATCATTCCTTCACAGTTGCTGGGTCAAAATCGTGGAACACTTTCCTGTTATGCACTGCGGTGGAGTTACCTCCAGAAGGACCAAAGTAGTATCTTCGGCTTTATTAATAGGGACATTGAGTAGAAGAGTAAGAAGGTCATGTTGAATTTGTATAAGGCACGAGTTAGGTCTCATTTGGAGTTCTGCGTTCAGCCTTGGGTGCTATACTTGAGGAAGGATGTGAAGGCATTGGAGAGAGTGTTATGACACAGCAGTTAGTAAAGGCTGACTCGCTTAAATTCCAGAGGGAAACTTGAACAACTGTCATAACCTATATTTTTAATTAGTTTGTTTGAGATGCAGCTCTGAATTTAGGAATAAGACCACCAAGCCTCTCAAGGTTTTTTATATAAAAAAATAAATTAAACATTTATTAAATTAACAACAAATTAAACACACACACATGTCTACAAATTACTATCATAATAACTTTTAAACAAATCCAAATTAATCACTCCCAGGTAAATTTTCACCAAGGCAATAATAACCATACACTTTAAACGGACACCGGGAAAAGCACGTTTGGCCTTATGAATTCAAAATGAGGTTCCTTGCAATTTGGCTCCTTCGTGGACACAGATGTAGGCTTACAGGCTGGTTAGATCTTAAATGCCTCTGATTACACAGACAAATTCCTTTCAGTTTGTACCTAGCTTTTCCTTTGAATGTAAATTTTCCATTGTATTACTAGGCTTTTAATTTTACCTCTCCTAACAATAATATCCTTTGATTCCACCAATTTTATTAGTAATATAAACGCATTGCTAGGCATCTCCCAGCTAGATGCAAGATTTTACTCCCGCTGTTATTCAACAAATGCACATGTACACTTAACCTTTTTATTCTCCATACTGTTATCTAATTAACATTTCAACTACTATACATCAAAGCACCCAGATTAGCTGGCTCTAATCCAATTAAGACACACACCTTACAACAATTCCATTTAAAAAAAAATTCCAATAACATTATAGGTATTAATATCTTCATGACAGAGAGTACAGAAGAGATTCACAAGAATGATTTCAAGGATAAAGAATTGTAGCTATGAGGATAGATTGGAGAGGTTGCGACTGTTTTCCTTGGATAAAAGAAGGCTGAGAGGAGACTTGATAGAGGTATTTTCAAGATCCTGAGGGTTATGGACAGGATAAATAGTGAGAAACTATTCCCAACCAAGACGGCATCAAGAACTAGAGAGCACAGATTCAAAATAATTGGCAAAAGAAGTAAAAGCGATGCAAGGAAAAAAACTTTCACCCAGAGGGTGGTTAGAGTCTGGAACAAACTTCCTGAGAGTGTGGTGAAGACAGGCTCGACTGAGGTATTCAAAAGGAAATTGAATTGCTATCTGGAAAGAATGTGGAAAGTTATGGGCATAAGGGACTAGGTAGAATGCTCTTTCAGACAGCCAGTGCAGACTCAATGGGCCAAATGGCCTCCTTCTGCACTATAAAGATTCTGTGACTCAGTACAAGAAAGGTGTTCATCCCACTTTCTCAAAGGTAATTAGGAGTGGACAATAAATGCCAGCGGCGTTCCCTCTAAGCTGTGCGACCAAGCAGCAGTCCAAAGCGTAACAGTCCATCAAGTGCATTACAGCCATGCACATTCTGATGGCCAAATGAGGTTTACTGCCACTCTAGCCGACAAGCAAAGAACTGCTTGACTCCCCCACGACAGGAAATTAATGGAAAGGGCCAAGCCTGACATGATTAATCCAGTGGAATTAACAGCTAAAATTCACTTGTGGAGCCCGAAGCTACGTCAGCGCTTGTGACCCGCCCACCAATTCCCTCCCTGACCACCCGCTTGCAGCTCTTCTCTGTTTCTCTCCCAAGTCCTCTCCCACAGCAAGGATTCAGGAGAGAGAAGCTGGGGAGAGGTAGCAAGCAGAAGGGATGGAGAGTTAAGCAACGAGGTGGGGTGCAGTCGGTAAGGGAAGCTGCAAGCTGGAGGGTTGGAGAGAGAAGTGCCGAGCTGGCAGGTTGGGGAGAGAGACAGAGAGCGGGAGGGAGATGGCTATAAGGATAGAGGCAGTGAGCTGAAGGGGGGAAGCAGCGAGCATAAAGGAAGTTGTAATTAGTAAGTTAGTAAGAGGATCTTGGGGCCAGTTAATTCCATTGACCTAGTCATTTTTCTGCAGCTGATTTTGTAGAATTATTAAAGGAAGATTGATCCGAAAGACACTTGACACATTAAAACCACAAGGGCATTTCTCAGGTGTTTTGTGAAAAGTTTTGGATTTCTAGTGCAGATCTCCAAATATTTTAATGAATCAAATTTACAGTTAACTTGTTAGCATCCTTCCTGTGGCTTTCAATATCTTAATATTTGTGTTGAGAATTATTGAGTGAAGGGACTGTTGCCCAAGTTACCAGGCTTATTTCATATCCTTACATATACTTCCAATAGATGTACCCCTTAGTATCTCCTTTTCCATTAAATATTTTTGATTCATACCTCCTTTTGCTGTTTGTGTCACATAGCAACAACAAAATTGTTTCCATTTTTATTTAATTCTCTCTTTTTACAAACGTACTGTTAAACTAGTTTTTCTGTTTCTCTTTCTGTTGCTGTATTGTTGTAACTTGTAGATTTCTTTGTTTTTTCTTGTTAGCCAGATCTTTGAGTTCTTTCCTCCAGCTTCTTCCACTCTATACCCAGGCCATGAAATCATTGCATCCTGCTCCTGCTATCAGGCTAGATGTTCAGTTGGTCCATGTTAATCCAGGAAAGGAGGAAGTCAAAATTCCTTAAGTGCACAATCCCCTTTTTTCCCCTTTAACCATCACGGTGGCTATTGAACTATGCCCAGACATATTTCTTTGGAATTTTTTTTATTGTTGACAGTGTGAAATAGAATGTTTGATTGGTGTGGGGCAGAATTTGGCCAGTTTTACTGTCACCAAAGGCTTTCTCATCTTGCACATGAATAATAATTTGGCCATACATAGTTGAAGGGTCTTACTTGTGCCAAAGATCAAGTGTCTATTCTACCCCTCAGCACCACCCCTTACCTCACCAAGCCTCCTTTAAGTTAAAAGAAATTAAACTCCTTGGTTGTAGCCCCCTGTCTAAGTTTTGTATGTTTCCTTGTTTTCATAGAGATGACTGAGTCAGAACTGGATGAAGTGAGCATGCTAACTACCATTAGTATTTTCCTGGTGTCAGCAAGTCCAGAAGTCACATGTGTACAGTGCCTTGAAAAAAAATGCATCAACAGGTTTAAAATAATTCTTAGTTCTAAAAATCCAGTGGTAAGTATTCTGGCAGATTTACCAAAATTTACTTAAATTGAATGGAGATGAGAGATACTGTCTGTGTGCCATAATTTAATCTGATTTACTGTTGAAATCAAATGACAAGCATTATCAAAAATGCATTTCGTCTGTCCGCTTTTATTAACTGTGCTGTGTGTCTTTGACCCATATAAACCAGGGGATTCAAGGTTTGATCCTAATTGGTGCTGAATTAGCTTATCATTGTCAAGTTCACTCGTGATAAAGGAGTATAATTCATACTTCAGTACAAGTCTGCCATTTTCCCCATCATGATATTCACCTGCATCTGAATGACTCCAGAACTTTTGATTCTATTAAACCATCTAAAAGACCAAATGGTCTGGGGAGGGGGAGTTGTAATTACCTCAGCACCCTGAGGTAGGTAAGTAAAAATCAACAAGAGTCCCTGTCCCTGATTTTAATGCAGTGATCACTGAAGGAAAATACACATATGTAGATGTTAGGTGAGGATAACATTAGCCTTGGAATAATTCCCCTTACATTTCGGGTGCTTCACTATCCAGGTTAATGCATGAAAACTTAACAAGATATTCCTGGAACAATACCCAGTCAGAAGAGGAAGGGAGAAAATTTTTCAGCAAAAGTTAAATGAATTGAAGCACACTTATGAATTTTGCTTTTAATTTTTGGGCTTATGTACATCTTATTTAGAAAATTAAATGCTTTATTGTCAGAAAACTTGAAGTAAGATAAGAAAATTCATGCAGTGGCTTATTTGTTAATGCACTGCATGACACAGCATTAGGCCACAAAGGTTGTGAGCTATAAAGTGATTAAAATTAGTCAGAATCTTTATTCCTAACATCTAACCAGTGACCCCTGCTGGAAAACGCACCTGCACATGTCAGGTAAGGAAAGAATCAGGCTTGGCTTGGATGTCCCTGGTGATCTAATTGCTTGCCTCCACTTGTTTTAATAAATCTCTCCTTAGCCTTGGGTAAGTTGTCAGGGGACTGATGGTCCTGTAACCCCTAGCCTCAGTCAATGACTTCAGGAGAAGAGAAACAGGAAAAAAATAGAGGTATTGGCAGACCTTTACTGGTTAGCCTTAGTGTATACCTGTACAGAAAAGTTGTAGGCAGCAGTTTCCATCTGTTTTTCATATGGTGAAAGAGACTCCAAAGTAAAACATCACTCTAAATAGACTAACTTTTTAATGTATAATGCATAATAACAGCATATTGTAAGTCCTATCTTTTCAAATTGTACCAACATCTGATTCAGTTTCTCAGTATTTATACTTTGATGCTCTGTGTTTTCTCGTGTTTGTAAGGGCTTGTGCTTTTTTCATCTCAGATACAAATGCATTGCTACAAATTGCTGCAGTCAGTATTCCAGCATCCTAATAGGGCCGTATCCACACCCTATATCCACTCCCTGACTCTTTTAATTGTGGAAAGGTTACGAGAAGTAGAAAAAGAGAAACCAAGCACATCTGCAGAGTTACAGGCTGTGCAAGAAGGGATGAAGACTTTAGAGGCTTTGGTTAGCATGGCTGATGAACAAAACCGTAAGTGTTTTTACACAGTTCACTTTGGACTTTTATTAACTGAGAATTTTCATCTTCAATTTATAGGTAAAGAACCTTAATCTTTAACTCATTTTTTCTTCTGCCTCTGCTGAGAGGGTGAATGCTCATGTCCTCTGCTAGTACCCTCTTTGGTTGGCTGCTAGGAAGCATGAGATACCACCTAGATAGAAAATCTTTATGCAATTCTTCCCTCCCTTGAATAGTTGTCTGAGAAGGGGGAGAGGAAAAAGATAACTTTCTTAGAGTAGTGGCTTATTTTCAGCTCTGTATCTCAAAGTTTAGTTTTTATATTCACCACCCACAAGATTTTTCTCCCCCTTTTTCTGAAGATGGTGAGTTATGCTCTTGTATGAAGCCTGTCAGCCTTCAAGCACCTCCCAAGACAACCATTCTTTATTTCTAAGCCAGAGTGAGTGTTGGAATTTGATCAGAACTGAGTTGGATCCTATTTTGACTTGACTCAATACTTACACACTTTTCTAAATGGGATGGATGTTCTGATTTATTTTTTTCTCCTTGGCTCAAGGCTGCTGAGGTTCCATCAGCAGTACAGCTGTTCTTCAAGGAGGAATCGTAATTATTTTGTTTGAATTTGAATGTATAATTGTTTACTTTTGAATTCAGAATGTAGTGAAATATTCACGAGTCACTTTATGAGCTCTTAAGTTACAGGATGTGGGCATCACTGGCTAGGCCAGCATTTATTGCTCATTGCTAATTGCCCTTGAGAAGGTGTGGTGAGCTGCCTTTTTAAACCGCTGCAGTCCCTTTGGTGTAGGTACCCCCAAAGTGCTGTTAGGGAAGGGAGTTCCAGGATTTTGACCAAGTGACAGTGAAGGAATATGTTTCCAAGTCAGGATGGTGAGTGGCTTGGAGGAGAACTTCCAGGTGATCATGATCCCATGTATCTGCTGCTCCTGCCCTTCTAATGGTAGCAATCTTGGATTTGGAAGGTGCTGTTTAAGTAGGGTTGGTGAGTTCCTACAGTGCATCTTGTAGATAGTACACATTGCTGTCGGTGGCGAAAAGAATGAATGTTTGTGGAAGGGATGCCAGTCAAGGGGACTGCTCTGCCCTGAATGGTGTCAAGCTTCTTGAGTGTTGTTGGAGCTGCACTGATCCAGGCAGGTGAAGAGTACTCCATCAATTCCTGACTTGTGCTTTGTAGCTGGCTTTGGGGAGTCAGGAGGTGAGTTACTCACTGCAGGGTTCATAGCCTCTGACTTGCTATTGTTGCCACAGTATTTATGTGGCTAGTCCAGATCAGTTTCTGGTCAATGGTAATCCCCAGGATGTTAATAGCAGGGCTTCAGCAATGGTAATGCCATTAAATTTCAAGGAGTGATGGTTAGGTTCTCTCTTGTTGGAGATGGTCATTGCCTGGCACTTGTGTGATGCGAATGTTACTTGCTACTCGTCAACCCAAGCCTGGATATTGTCCATGTCTTGCTGTATTTGGACATAGACTGCTTCAGTATCTGAGTCGTTGGCAAATGCTGCTGAGCATTGCGCGATCATCAGCGAACATCCCCACTTCTGACTTTATGATGGAAGCAACATCATTGATGAAGCAGCTGAAGATGGTTGGATCTTGGACACCACCCTGAGGAACAGTCTTGGAACTGAAGCGAGTGACATGGTGGTGGCATGTAACTTCCTTCACTGTCACTGGGTTTGTCACTGGACTGGTAATCCAGAGACCCAAGTAATGCTCTGGGGACCCAGGTTCGAATCCCCCTATGATAGATGGGGGAATTCAATGAATTCAGTAAAAATCTGGAATTAAAAGTCTAATGATGACCATGAAACCATTGTCGATTGTTGTAAAAACCCATCTGGTTCACTAATGCCCTTTAGGGAAGGAAATCTGATGTCCTTACCTGGTCTGGCCTGCATGTGACTCCAGTCCCATAACAATGTGGTTGACTCATAAATGCCCTCTGAACAAGGGCAATTAGCAATGGGCAATAAATGCTGGCCTAGCCAGCGACGCCCACATCCCATGAACGAATCAAAAAAACCGCAACCATCTTCCCTTGTGCGGGTATTACTCCAACCAGCGGAGAGTTTTCCCCTGATTTCCATTGACTCCAGTTTTGCTAGGGCTCCTTGGTCCCACACTTGGTCATATGCTGCCTTGATGTCAAAGGCAGTGACTCTCACCTCACCTTCATTGAAATAGAGAATTTTCTCCCCATCCATTTAGCTTTAATTCATTTTCTGTACAGCTATTTGACTTGACTACTGTTGAATACATTTATACAGATTCAGTTTTAGTGTAAATTTAAACTCCTTGTTCATATATTGCAGGAGTCTATTTGGTAGTTTTGCTTCTACCAATCCTGATATCTTTCCTTTTGGATGAAAATGCTTTACCATCTGCAGCAAATCCAGCCAAGAGTTTACATGAGTTTGCCCTTCAGAACCTGATGCGAATAGGCCCTCAGTATCCATCCATTTTTCAAAAGTTAATAGGTACTTCACCAGCTATGAAAGCAAGGCTTGAAGGTGCTGTTAAAGGTAACCAGGAGAGCGTCAAAGCAAAAACAGCAGCTGGACCGTCTAAGTGTCTTGGAAAAACATCTCCCAGCATTCAACTCAAGACTAATTTTTCTCATTTCTAAGAGCTGCAAACCAGTTATACCTAACTGCTTATAACAAAATGCCTACCAAGTGAAGGAATTAAAATTGAAGAGAAGTTGAGAAAGAAATCTCATAGTATAATTTACCCAGCCAAAATAATTAATCTTGTTTCAGTTTATGGCAGAAGGCTAAAATTGTAGAACAGCTTGAGTATAGGTTAACATTATAAAACTTGGTAAACATGCCAATTTTTAAAAATTTAATTTTAAAAATCCATGTATACAATTTTAAACATTTTCTTTTACTATTATGATTTTAATTTCTAATTCACTCAATTGCAGTCTTAAAACAACTGTTGTGTATTCAGTTATTGCAATAATCCAAGGATTTGGTATGGCTTGTTAACCAGGACTTGATGTCCAAGCAAACAAATATAGCTAGAGTTATGTTAAAGGGAATTTTATGCAAACATGTGTTTCATTAAAAGGTTGCCCTCCTATTGCCAGAATTTGCAGAAAGCTTAATATAGCAGTGTTATTAGTATGATTCACAACATACAAATTTCTAATTAGTAATTGCTAACTTCTTAAATGGATTCCAAAGCCAATTGCACTACAACGCTATTTTTTTTTTAAATAAACAAGGTTATTAAGTTACCCAATACTAAATCTGTTTTTAATATGTACTCTGAACTCTATTTTAAAAAAAATTAGCTTTAATAAATTCATAACCATAAATTGTTTACTGAATATGGCTGTTGATGACACAGTTGTATTTATGTCGGTAATAATGGTATTACACACTGTGTTATATGTATAATATTCTTCATGCTACAAAAATCTTTATCCAGAAGGTCTAATTCCAAAAAATATTCCTAGAGAAAAGCAGTCTGCTAGCTACCAACTGGCAAGTTCTTGTGCTTTGGCCCAACTAAAGCTCTGAAGTACTGTACTCATAATTGACTTACATGCCATGTACATAACACAATTGTAAATTTTGCAGAATAATCATGTGTATTATTATTACATCTTGCTTTTGTAATTTTACTGAAATAAAGCTAATTTCTTCATTTTGTCTGATTTATTCTTAACTTTTCCCTCCTATCTGCGTTATTCCTGCCCCATCATACCAATCCACAGGCCCAGCTGAAAATTGCAACGATCTGGTCTTTTCTCGTGTCTTTTTCTCAATCTGCCAGTTTTTTGTATTTTCCTCTTTCTAAAGGTGCTGACTTGTGTAATATACAATTCCACAGGTTCTAGTGGCCATTCCGCACTTGGGAGCTTAAATAACAGATTTTGATGGATTACTTTCCAATGGTGAGTCACTAGAAATTAGATCTATATTGTTTCCTTTTCAGGACCTTTGGATCAATTTGCAACCATTATTCAGTTCTGAATATTGATAAAAGTGCTGGTTCATCTGGGGGATGCAGCCAGAGCCAAGCCCATGGCACCACTGCTCTCTTAGCTGTACAGGGGGGCAAAAAGAAGACTGGAAGCGCAATAGTGATAGGGGTACTGATTGGTGTTTCCACGACCACTGACGTGAATCCAGGATGGTACGTTGCCTCTCTGGTGCCAGGACCAAAGATGTCATGGAATAGCCACAAAGCACTCGGGGAGGGTGAATGGCCAGCAGTCACAGTCCACATCGGTACAAACAACTTAAGCAGAAAGAGGGATGTTTTCCAGCAGTCAGAATTTAGGGAGCTAGGTGGGAAACTAGCAAGCAGGACCTCAGTAGTTATTTCCAAATCACTCCCGGTATCACTTGCAAGTGACTATAGAAAAAGGAAGACAAAGCTGATCAATGCATGGCAGCAAAGATGATGCAGGAGGGAAGGGCTTTAGATATCTGCAACATTGGGACCAACTCTGGGGAAGATAGGACCTGTACAGGCCAGCACCTAAACAGCTAGGGCCAATTCCTTCATGCAGTGATTTGCTAGCACTACTGGGGAGAATTTAAACTAACTTAGCAGGGGTATGGGAACCAGGAGGTAATATCAGAGAGGATACCAAGATGCACCAAATACTGGAAGAGACAAATAGCACTAGAGTAGGAAATGCTAAGTTATTAGGTGAGTTCAGAGTAAAGGAGAAAAAAAAATCTAAATTAGGGTTATTGTGCATGTACATGAATGTGCGGAGTGTGGTAAATAAGATCAGTGAGTTACAGGCACAGATGGCCACATGAAAATATGATGTTGTGGCTATAATAGAGATTTGGCTCAAAGAAGGGCAGGTCAGTATTAAATATCCCTGGGTACAAGGGGCAGAATTTTCCGTTTGTTGGGCAGGCAGGCCTGACCCAATCGCGGGCGGGCACAGAGCTGATTGCCGCCAGCGATCGGGGCTGCGCTACCATTTTACGTGGGCAGGCCAATTAAGGTCCATCCAGCGAAATGTCCACCGGGAAGCACTATGTGCTCCCTGGGCGGACAGGGAGGAATCCCTAAAATCGAGAGTGCCCTCTTTTGCGCATGCACACGAAAGAACGCACATCTCCCTGAGGCTAAGTGCAGCCTCAGGGAGATCACCTCGACTTTTAAAAATATTAAAAATAGAGAAAAGAAAAATCCCTTACATGTCCCCTCGTGACAATGTCACGAGTTGGGACATGTTCATAATTTACAGAACAACTTTATTACAATTTTTAAAACCCTATATGAAACCTTATCCCACCGCTGGATGAGGTTTCATGTTTTTTCTAGTTGCTGCCGGGGCTCCAGGCCGACTCGCCAACCTTAAGGTTGGACGGGCAGGTCCTTTAATTGGTTAATTGATCCTGTCAATGGCCTCAAGTGGCCATTGACAGGTCGGCGGGCCCACAGCTGACTTTGCTGCGCACCCGCCTTCCTGAAAGTTTAAATGGGGCCGGGTGACGCCAGGGATTCCGCCCGACATCATCCCGCGTCACTTCACGCTCGCCACCGGCAAAATTCTACCCAAGGTGTTCAGGAAAGACCAGAAAAGGGAAAGGGTGACAGTACTGATTTGGGAGAATATTGCAGTGCTGGAGAGAGAGGATGTCCCAGAGGGGTCAAAGACAAAATCTATTTGGCTAGAGCTAAGGAACAAAAAAGGTACAATTGCATGCTATGAGCCACCAACTAGTGGGAGTAATGAAGAGGAAAAAATTTTCAAGGAAATTTACAGAGAGGTGCAAGAATCACATTTATAACGGGGGACTGTAATTATCCAAATACAGACTGGGATAGTAGTGCAAAGAGCAGAGAGGGACAAGAGTTCTTAGATTGTGTTCAGGAAAATTTTCTACAGTATGTTTCCAGTCCAACAAGAAAGGAGGCACCGCTAGACCTGGTTCTTGGAAATGAGGTGGGCCAAGTGGATCAAGTTTCACTCGGGGAACATTTAGGGGACAGTGATCATTGTATCATAAGGCTTAGGTTAACAATTGAAAAAGGCAAGGAACAATCAAGAGTAAGAATTAACTAGGGGGAAGTCAACTTCAATGGGGAAAAAATGAATCTGACCCAGATAAATTGGAATCCAAGGTTGACAGGCAAAATTGTAACTGAATAATGGACTTCCTTTGAAAAAGAGAGCATTGGGGCACAATCAAGGTATTTTCCCACAAAGGGGAAAGATAGGGCAAACAAATCCAGAGCTCCCTGCATGACGAAAGATATAGGGATTAAGATGAATAAGAAAAAGTGTGCTTATGATAGATGTCAGGTGGATAATACAATCAAGAACCAGGTTAAATATAGAAGATTCAGAGGGGAATTGAAAAAATGAATAAGAGAAGCAAAGAGAGAGTATGAAAAGAGACTAGCAGCTAATGTAAAAGGGAATCCAAAAGTTTTCTAAAGGCATATAAATAGCAAAATCTTGGTGAAAGGGGTGGGGCTGATAATGAGCCAAAAATGGAATTTACGGATGGAGGCATGGGGCATGGCTGAGATATTAAGTGAATACCTAGCATCTGTCTTTACCAAGGAAGATGATGCTGAAAGAGGAAGTAATTCAGGCACTTGAAGGATTTAAAATTGATTAGGAGGATGTATTGGATAGGGTGTTTGTACTTGTAATTTGATAAGGCACCAGGACCGGATGAGATGCGTCCAAGGATATTGAGGGAAGTGAGTGTGGAAATTGTGGAGGCACTGGCCATAATTTTCCAATCTTCCTTAAATTCAGTGGTGGTGCCAGAGAACTGGAGAATTTCAAATGTTATACCCTTGTTCAAAAAAGGGTGTAGAGATAAGCCCAACAACTACAGGCTAGTAAATTTAACTTTGGTATTGAGCAAGCTTTTACAAATGATAATCTGGACAAAATTGACAGTCACTTGAGCAAACACAGGTTAATTAAAGAAAGTCGGCATGGATTTGTTAAGGGCAAATGTGTTTAATTTGCTGGAGTTTTTTGAGGTAACAGAGAAGATTGGTGAGGGTAATGCTGATGTGATGTATATGAAGTTCCGAAAGGCATTTGATACAGTGCCGCACAACAGACTTGTGAATAAAGTTATAAAAGGGACATCAGCAACATGGATACAAAAGTGGCTGTGTGACAGGAAACAGAGTAGTGGTTAAATGGATGTTTTTCGGACTGGAGGAAGGTTTACAGCTGAGTTCCCAAGGAGTCGGTTTTTGGACCCCTGCTCTTCCTGATGGATATTAATGACCTAAACCTTGGTGAGCAGGCTGTAATTTCAAAATTTGCAAATGATACAAAACTTTGAAGCATTGTGAACTGAGGAAGAACATATAGACAAGTTGGTGGAATGGACGGATACATGGCAGATGAAATTTAATGCAGAGAAGTGTAAAGTGATTCATTTTGGTCAGAAGAACATTGAGAGAGAATATAGAATAACTGGTACAAATCTAAAGGGGGTGCAGGAGCAGAGGAAACTGGCTGTATATGTGCCTAAATTATTGAAGGTGGCAGCACAGATTGAGAGCGCGGTTAATAAAGCATCCCCAGCTTTATAAAGGAGGGCATAGAAAACACAAGCAAGGAAATTGTGTTAAACTTGTTAGAACACTGGTTCGGCCCAGTTCCGGGCATCACACTCTTGGAGAAATGTGAAGGCATTCAAGTGCAGAAAAGACTCGAGTGGTTCCAGGGATGAGGAGCTTCTGTTACGTACATAGATTGCAGAGGATGAGATTGTTCTTATTGGGGAAGAGATGGCCAAGAAAAGATTTGATAGATACTCAAAGTCATGAGGGGTCTGGATTCACTAGGTAAGGAAAAACTGTTTCCCTTGGTAGAAGGTTTGAGAGCCACAGATTTACAGCATTATGGACCAGGATGGGAGGAGTGTGCAGTTAATTCTAGCCCCAGTTATCCACTGGCTGTAGCAATAGTTTAACTGTTTAATTCACCCACAAAATTGGCTAATTGTTACCCTTTGATACCATTACTCTCCACATAAAAAGACTCTAATCAGACTTCTTTCAGTAAACACAAAAAAATTAATAAAACTACTTTTTAAAACAAGTTAATAAACTGGTTAACATAAAAGTTGTAGTTTAGATTTTCCCCTTTTTAAAAAAGTTATTTGAACCCTGATACACACAAACAATCACAAAACAAATAGTCCCCTGCAGAGGCTGGAGGATGGGAATGTTTCTTTTAAAAATAATAAAATTCGAAGAGGTTCTAATCACAATAGATCTGGAAGTTCTTTTATACATTTTTATTTTATGATATTTTGGTAGCTCTTATCCAAACTTTGCAAACTCTCAAAACACCAGATGAGTTTTTTTTGAGGAAAGTTTAACACAAAGTTGGGAAAGAGAGAGGGAACGAGAGTGTCTTTTTCTTGCAGCCTGCTTCTAAGACAACACCCCCACCACACACACACACACACACACACACACACTCTCTCTCTCTCTCAGGGTTTTAAAGGCTAAGGTGTTCAAAGAATACTTCTCTCAGGCCAGGCGTTTTTAACCAATCAGCAAGAGTCTTTAACCTAGCAACAGCAGTTCTTTGTTAACTTAGATATATCTCTTCCCTCACAAGACATCTATCTTGACCCATGGTTTCTTAAATAACGGCATATGTTGGTGCAGACTCAATGGGCCGAAGGTACTCTTCTGCACTGTGTGATTCTGTGATATGCACAGCTCTGAATTAATATTGCAAACTTTAAAAAATAACTCTGGAGGAAGAATGTCCAAAATTCAATGTCCTTCAAAATATTCAAAAATGGTTTCCTCACAACAGTAATTGACAAAAGAAGCAATGGTGACGTGAGGAGAAGCGAGTGGTAAGGATCTGTAATATGCTGCCTGAGAGTGGTGGAGACAGGTTCAATCAAGGCATTCAAAAGAGAATTGGATTATCAACTGAAACAGATGAACATGCAGTGCTACAGGGAAAGCCAGTAGGCCAGTTGCTCCTTCGGAGAACCAGGACAGAATGGCTTTGGCAGAATTTGAACCCACATCTCCTGAGCATTAGCCTGGGCTTCTTGATTACTCATCCAGTGCCATTACCACAATGCCAAAATCTCTACTTACGGGCTGTGGCTCTGAGGGGAATATACAGGTAGCGCTGTTCCCATGCATCTGTTTCCTTGTCTTTCCAGGTGGTTGAGATCACAGTTTTGGAAGGTACTGTTGAAGGAACCTTGGTGTGTTGCTATAGTGCATCTTGTAGATGGTACACACTGCTGCCACTGTGTGTTGCTGCTGGAGGGAGGGAATGTTGAAGCTGGTGGATGGGGTGCCAATCAAGCAGGCTGCTTTGTCCTGGATGGTATCAAGCTTCTTGAGTGTTGTTGGAAATCTGGGAAAAGTGTCCTCTGCAGTCACTGTCGCTGAATGAAAAAAAAGTGACATCACAGGAAAACCGTAAGTTCATTGGTTGGTAAGTAATTGCTAATTTGAACTACCTGTTCTAAGTTGATTTCAGATTAAAGGTGACGACTGGGGCCCAGGATCGGAGGCCTAACACTTCAGCTTCAACTCAGCAGAGAGAGCAAGTTCCAGTTGATTTTAAAAAGTGTATTTTGAATCTCTATTCTAACTTGCTTTCAGAGTAAATAGAAGAAATATTTTACAGATTGATAAACTAAAGACCAGTAGGAAATTTAAAAACAAATTGAAAAACTAATTAAATAAAATAGAGATGTGTTGTAGCTGCATAATGGTGGACCCCATTGTGGTTCCTAGTGACCACATCTGTACCAAATGTTGGTTGCTCAAGGAACTCTGGCTCAGAGTTGATGAGCTGGAATCTGAGCTTCAGACACTGCGACACAGGGAGGTGCAAGAGTTACCTGGATGCTGTGTTTCAGGAGACAGTCACACCCCTTAGATTAACTACCTGAAATTTGGCCAGTGGTCAGGGACAGGAGGGTGTGACTATGAGTGAGGCAGGTAGAGCGATCCAGGAAGTAGCACTGCAGGAGCCTCAGCCCTTGCCCTTATCCAACAGGTTCGAGATTCTTGCTCCCTATGTGGATGAGAGAGGGGACTGTAGGGAGGATGAGCAAACTGACCATAGCACCATCGCACAGGGAGCCATTCAAGTGGGGGGAGAAAAAAGAAATGTAGTTGTAATCAGGGATAGTATAGTTAGGGGAATAGATACTGTTCTCTGTAGCCAGGTTCGAGAGTTCCAAAGGCTGTGTTGCCTACCTGGCGCCAGGGTTAAGGAAATCTCATCTGGGCTGCAGAGGAACTTGGAGCAGGAGGGTGAAGACCCAGTTGTCGTGGTCAGCGTAGGTACCAACAATGTAGGTAGAACGAGGAAAAATGTTCTGCTGAGGGAATACGAGCAGCTAGGGGCTAAATTAAAAAGCAGAATTAAAAAGGTGGTGATCTCCAGATTGCTACCTGAGCCAAGAGCTAATGGCACAGGGTCAGTAAGATTAAAGAGTAAATGCATGGCCCAAAGATTGGTGTGGGAGAAATGGGTTTGAATTCATGGGACATTGGCACCAGTTCTGGGAAAAGAGGGAGCTATTCCGTTCAGAAGGGCTCCACACGAATCATGCTGGGACCAGCGTCCTGGCAAATCGCATAACTAGGTTTGTAGGTAGGGCTTTAAACTAAATAATGGTGGTGAGGATTCAGTTGCATGGAAATAAAAAAAAAACAAAGTTTAAGGAAAGGGTAGGAGTGCAGGTTAGTGACGAGGCTGATCGTGTTTAAACTAAATAGTGGTGGTGAAGATTCAGTTGCATGGAAATAAAAAAAAAACAAAGTTTAAGGAAAGGGTAGGAGTGCAGGTTAGTGACGAGGCTGATCGTGACCAAAAAGTGAAAGGAAGGGACAGTGTGTGAACGCCATATTGCACCAAAGAATATAAGAGTAGGGAAAATTGACAATAGGCCAAACTTAAAGGATTTGTACTTGAATGTGCATAGCATTCGGAATAAAACTAATGAGTTTAACAGCGCAAATAGAGATAAATAGGTATGATTTGGTGACAATTACTACGACGTGGTTACAGGGAGAACAGGTTTGGGAGTTGAATATCCAAGGGTACTCTGTTTCGGAAGGATAGGCAGGAAGGAAAAGGAGGTGGTGTAGCTTTGTTAGTAAAGGAAGAGATCAGTGCTTAGTGAGGAATGATATAGGCACTGGAGAGTAAAACGTAGAGTCAGCCTGGGTTGAGATAAGAAACAGCAAGGGAAAGAAGTCCCTGATGGAAGTAATCTATTGGTCCCTAAACTGTAGTTCAGCAGTAGGGCACAGTATAAACCAGGAAATACTGGGAGCATGTAAGAAAGGCACGGCAATAATCATGGGTGATTTTAATATGCGTATAGACTGGACTAATCAAATTGGCAAGGGTAACCTTGAGGGAGAGTTCATAGAGTGTATTAGAGATTGTTTCTTAGAGCAATATGTTGTAACCTGGGAGCAGGCTATTCTGGATTTGGTTTTGTGTAATGAGATGGGATTAATTAATGATCTCATAGTAAAGGATCCTCTTGGGAAGAGTGATCATAGCATGCTAGAATTTCAAGTTCAGTTTAAGAGTGAGAAACTTGAGTCCCACACTAGTGTTCTGAAGTTAAACATGAGGCAAAGGGCAGATTTGGCCCTAATGGACTGGGCAGGAAAGACTACAAGGTAGGACAGTTGATGAACAATGGCAGATATTTAAGGAGATATTCAATTCCTCCCAAGTAAAATATATTCCAAAGAGGAAGAAAGATGGGAAGAGGGGGAAAAAGCATCCATGGCTAAGCAAGGAAGTTAAAGATAACATAAGGAGTCAGTTACTGCAGTAAGGAGAGATGATATCTTGGAGGGGGCATTGAATGAAGCTTTGTGGATAAAGCTTAGGAATAAAAAAGAGGCAGCCACATTGTTAGGTGTTTGTTATGACCCCCAGATAGTCAGCGGGAAATTGAGGAGCAAACATGCACACAATTTGTAGAGGTGTGCAAAAACAATAACAATAGGGTAAATATATTAGGTGATTTCAACTTTCCCAACATTAATTGGGATAGACACAGTGTTAAGGGCTTGGATGGAGTGGGTTTCTTGAAATGTGTACGGGAGAACTTTTTAGGTCAATATGTAGAGGGTCCAACAAGGGACGGCGGAGTGCTGGACCTAATTCTGGGGAATGAAGCTGGACAGGTGGTTGAGGTGGTGGTGGGCGAACATTTTAGCGATAGCAACCACAACATGGTACAGTTTAAGTTTGTTATGGACAAAGAAATTGACAAGTTGCAAAAAAATGTTTTGGATTGGAGGAGAGTGGATTTTAGTAAAATAAGGCAAGATATGGCCAAGGTAGACTGGGAACAATTAGTTGTGGGGAAATCTACAGAGGAACAGTGGGGGGTGTTCAAAAAGGGGAGGGTACAGGCTCAACATGTTCCCTCTAGGTTGATAGGAAGATGGATGACCAGAGATATTCAGGTCAGAGAAGGAAAAGAGAGGCTTTTAGCAAGTACAAGGGAAGCAAATCAGCAGTGGCATTAGTGGAGTACAGAAAGTGCAGGGTGGAGCATAAAAAAGCAATTAGGAGAGCAAAGAGGGGATATGAGAAAGCTCTGGCTGGTAAAAGTAGGGAAAATCCCAAGATATTCTATAAGTATATCAATGGGAAGAGGATAACCAGGAAAAGACTAGGCCCCATAAGGGACCAAGGGGGCAATCTATGGATGGAGCCAAAGGACATCACTAGAGTGTTGAATGAATACTTCACATCTGTCTTCAGCCAAGAGGATGAGGATGAAGGTATCAAACTCTGGGAGAGAGACTGCGAGGTTCTTAAGCAAATTGATATAGGGAGTGACAAGGTATTGGAGGTGTTGGCAGGCTTAAAAGTGGGCAAATCTCCAGGTCCAGATGATTTGTGTGCCAGACTGCTGAAGGAGGCAAGGGAGGAGATCGCAGGGGCTCTGACCCAAATTTTTAATTCCTCTCTGGCCTTGGGGTGGTGCCAGAGGATTGGAGAACAGCTAATGTGGTTCCACTATTTAAGAAGGGTTGTAGAGATAAGCCAGGGAACTATAAGCCAGTGAGTCTCACATCAGTGGTTGGGAAACTATTGGAGAAAGTTCTGAAGAAGGAGAATATCTATCTCCACTTGGATAGGCAAGGTTTGATCAGGGATAGTCAGCATGGCTTTGTCAGGGGGAGGTCATGCCTAACAAATTTGATTGAATTTTTTGAGGAGGTGACCGGGTGTGTAGATGAGGGTAGTGTAGTTGATGTAGTTTATATGGATTTCAGCAAAGCCTTTGACAAGGTCCCACATGGGAGACTTATAAAGAAGGCAAATGCACATGGGATAAGGGATAATTTGATAAGGTGGATTCAAAATTGGCTTACTTGTAGGAGACAGAGGGTGATGACAGAAGGATGCTTTAGTGACTGGAAGCCAGTGTCCAGTGGCGTACCACAGGGATCTGTGCTGGGTCCTCTATTATTTGTCATTTATATAAATGACATAGATGACTATGTGGGGGGCAGGATTAATAAGTTTGTGGATGACACAAAGATTGGCTGGGTGGTTAACAGTGAGGTTGAGTGTCTTGGGCTCCAGGAAGATATAGACAGGATGGTCAAATAGGCAAATATGTGGTAGATGGAATTTAACCCTGAAAAGTGTGAGGTGATACACTTTGGAAGGAGTAATTTGACAAGGAAGTATTCAATGAACGGCATGACACTAGAAAGTTCTGAGGAACAAAGGGACCTTGGCATGTGTGTCCATAGATCTCTGAAGGCAGAGGGACATGTTAGTAGGGTGGTGAAAAAGGCATTTGGGACACTTGCCTTTATCAATTGAGGCATAGATTACAAAAGTAGGGAGGTCATGTTGGAGTTATATAGAACTTTGGTGAGGCCACAGATGGAGTACTGTGTGCAGTTCTGGTCACCACATTATAGGAATGATGTGATCGCACTAGAGGGGGTGCAGAGGAGATTCACCAGATGTTGCCTGGGATGAAACATTTAAGTTATGAAGAGAGGTTGGATGGACTTGGGTTGTTTTCGTTGGAGCAGAGAAGACTGAGGGGTGACCTGTTCGAGGTGTACAAGATTATGAGGGGCATGGGCTGGGTGGATAGGGAGCAGCTGTTCCCCTTAGCTGAAGGGTCAATCACAAGGGGGCATAGGTTCAAGGTGAGGGGCAAGGTTTAGGGGGGATGTGAGGAAAAACTTTTTTATCCAGAGGATGGTGATGGACTGGAATGCAATGCCTGGGAGGGGTTGGAGGCGGGTTGCCTCACATCCTTTAAAAAGTACCTGGATGAGCACTTGGCACGTCATAACATTCAAGGCTATGGGCTAAGTGCTGGTAAATGTGATTAGGTAGGCAGGTCAGGTGTTTCTCACGTGTCGGTGCAGACTCGATGGGCCAAAGGGCCTCTTCTACACTGTGATTCTGTGATAAAGACAAAAACTAAGGCATACCAAATTGCAAAGGTCAGTGGCAGGCTGGAAGATTGGGAAACTTTTAAAGATCAACAAAAGGTTACTAAAAAATAATAAAAAGAGCAAAGATAAATTATGAAAGAAAACTAGTGCAAAATGTAAAATCTCATAGCAAAAGCTTCTACAAGTATATAAAAGGAAAGAGAGCTAAAGTGAATGTTGGTCTCTTGGAGGATGAGACTGGGGAGTTAATAGTGGTTCAAGCAGAAATGGCAGAGATGCTTAATCAATATTTTGCCTCAGTTTTCACAGTGGAGGACACTAGTACCTCCCCAATAGTAACAGGTAGTGCAGAGGGTATAGAGAAGGAGGAACTTAGAACAATCACCATCGCTAGAGGAAAAAGTACTGAACAACCTATTGGAATTAAAGGGTGACAAGTCCCCAGGACCTGATGGCCTATATCCCAGGGTCATAAAGGGAGTGGCAGCAGAGATAGTGGATGCATTGGCTATAATATTCCAAAATTCCCAGGACCCTGGAAAGGTTCTACTGGATTGGAAAAATGCTAATAAAACGCCCTTATTCAAAAAGGGGCGGGGGGGGTGCAGAAAGTAGGAAACTATAGACCAATTAGTTTGACATCTATCGTTGGGAAATTGTTGGAATCCATTATTAAGGAAGTAGTAATGGGGCATTTGGAAAGTCAAAATGCAATCCATCAGAGTCAGCATGGTTTATGAAGAGTGAATCGTGTTTGACTAATTTGTTAGAGTTCTTTGAAGATATGACAAGCAAAGTGGATAATGGGGATCCTGTAGATGTAGTATATCTGGACTTCCAGAAGACCTTTGATAAGGTACCACACAAAAGATTAATACACAAGATAAGATCACACTGAGTTAGGGGTAATATATTAGCTTGGATAGAGGATTGGCTAATCAACAGACAGCAAAGAGTCGGAATAAATGAGTCTTTTTCTGAATGGCAAGCTGTAACTAGTGGGGTGCCAAAGGGTTCGGTCCTTGGACCCCAACTATTCACAATCTATATTAATGACTCAGATTCAGGGATAGAATGTACTATAGTTAAATTTGCAGATGACACCAAAATAGATGGGAATGTAAGTTGCAATGAAGAAATAAGAAATTTACAAATGGATCTGGACAGGTTAGGTGAATGGGCCAAAATTTGGCAGTTGGAGTTTAATATGGATAAGTGTGAGGTTATCCATTTTGGTTGGAAGAATAAAAGGACGACTTATTATTTGAATGGAGAGAAACTTCAGAATGCTTCAGTGCAGAGGGATCTGGGTGTCCTTATGCATGAATCGCTGAAAGCTAGTATGCAGGTACAGCAGGTAATAAGGAAGGCAAATGGAATTTTGGCGCTTATTGCTAAAGGAATAGAGTATAAAAATAGTTAAATGTTGTTGCAACTGTACAAGGCATTGGTGAGATCTGCACCTGGAGTACTGTGCACAGTTTTGGACCCCTTACTTGAGGAAGGATGTAGTTGCATTGGAGGCGGTTCAGAGGAGGTTCAATAGATTGATTCTAGAAATGGGGGGCTTGTTTTATGAGGAGACATTGAGCAATTTAGGCCTATACTCGCTAGAGTTTAGAAGGATGAGAGGAGATCTAATTGAGATATATAAGATGCTAAAGGAGATAGACAAAGTAGATGTGCAGCGGATGTTTCCCCTTGTGATGCATTCTAAAACGAGAGGCCACAGTTTTAGGCTAAGGAGTGGTAGATTTAAATCAGAGATGAAGAGGAATTACTTTTCTCAAAGAGTTGTGAATCTGTGGAATTCATTACAAAGAACATAGAAAAGTACAGCAAGGAACAGGCCCTTCGGCCCTCCAAGCCTGTGCCGATTATATTGCCCGTCAACTAAAACATTTTGCACTTCCGGGGTCCATATCCCTCTATTCCCATCCTATTCATGTATTTGTCAAGCTGCCTCTTAAACACCACTATTGTACCTGCTTCCACCACCTCCTTTGGCAGCGAATTCCAGACACTCACTACCCTCTGCGTAAAGAAAACTTGCCTCATACATCTCTTCTAAAGTTTTCCCTTCTCACCTTAAATCTATGTCCCCTAGTAATTGACTCTTCCACCCTGAGAAAAAGCTTCTGACTATCTACTCTGTCCATGCCACTCATAATTTTGTAGACTTCTATCAAGTTGTCCCTCAATCTCCATCGCTCTAGTGAGAACAATCTGAGTTTCTCCAACCTCTCCTCATAGCTAATAACTTCCAGACCAGGCAGCATCCTGGTAAATTAATATAAATATATATAAATTAATACATCCTGATAAACTACCTCAGAATGCAATGGACGCTGAATAAATTTAAGGAGGAGATAGACAGATTTTTAATTAGTAATGGGTTGAAAGGTTATGGGAGGAGGGTGGGAAATTGGTGTTGAGGCTGAAATGAGATCAGCCATGATTATATTGAATGGCGGGGCAGGCTCGAGAGGCTGAATTGCTTACTCCTGCTCCTAGTTCTTATGCTCTATTACCCCTTTCTATTTTTTGTTCTTGTCCTTGATGCCCCCTCCTCTGATTCCTTGCTTAGTTTCCCATCCCCCTGCCATTTTAGTTTAAATGCTCCCCAAGCACTCTAGCAAATATTCCCGCTAAGACATCAGTCCCGGTCCTGCCCAGGTTTAACACGTCCAGTTTGTCCTGGTCCCACCTCCCCCAGAACTGGTACCAATGTCCCAGGAATCTGAAACCCTTCCCCTCACACCATCTCTTGACCCACGTATTCATCCAATATATCCTGCTGTTTCTACTCTGACTAGCACATGGCACTGGTAGAAATCCTGAGATCACTACCTTTGAGGTCCTACTTTTTAAATTACTTCCTAACTCCCTCTATTCTGCTTTTAGGACCTCGTCCCTTTTTTTCCCTATGTCGCTTGTACCAATGTGTACCACGACCACTGGCTGCCACTCTGAGACATCTTTGACCCTTGCATCAGGGAAGAAATATACCATCCTGGAGTCTCGTTTGTGGCCACAGAAATGCCTATCTATTCCACTTACAATTGAATTCCCTATAACTATTGCATTCCCACACTTTTTACTCCTCCCCATTGTGTGGTGCAATGAATTTGGCTGTTGCTGCTTTCCCCTGAGAGGCCATTCCCCTCAACAGTATCCAAAGCAGTATATCTGTTTTGCAGGGGAATAGCCACAAGAGATTCCTGCACTGTCTGCCTAGTCCTCTTGCTCTGCCTGATGGTCACCCATTCCCTCCCTGCATGTGGACTCTTAGCCTGCGGTGTGACCACCTCTCAGTACGTGCTATCCATGATACTCTCCACCTCGCGGATGCTCCACAATGTCCCCAGCCGCCACTCCAGCTCTGAAACCCAGGCTTCCAGGAGCTGCTGCTAGAGACACTTCCCGCACACATGCTGGCCCCGGATGCTGTAAATGTTCCTGGCTTCCCACGTAGAGCAGGAGGAACACACCATTGCTTTGAGCTCTCCTGTCATGGCTTACACCTTTAAATTAATTTAAACCTTTTGCAAGATACTTAATAAGTAATATCAATTACTCTAGGGCCCTTTTTCCTCTCCTCATTGTTACAGAATATAGCCCTTACAAACGATGAATTACAAAATAACACCTTAAAAACTATGAGCGATAAAAGTAGTTAATACTTATCTCGACCATACAGTACTCAAAGGATCACCTTGTTCCCTCCTCACCAACCTCCCTCAGTCACCAAACTCCAACTGAAGCATTCTACTGCAGCCCAAAGCAACACTCCAATGCAGACAAAGTCAGCACTGTAAGATGGCCTGTTTTTATACTCTGAATCTAGCCTCTGAAAATGTGTTTGAGCCAGTTATCTAATTAACTAGTTGTAGCTGCAAGCAGAGCCTGTATTAACCCTGTTTTAAAGCTGACCTAAAACTTACCTTCTTCCAACCCAAACAGCAACTTTTAGTTAATTACTAAATTAAAGAAAGACTAGACTTTAGACAGAAAACTTCAATCAAGTCACCCCTCACTCTTCTAAACTCTAGTGGAAACAAGCTCAGCCTGTCTAAGATCAAGGCAAAATACTGCGGATGCTGGAAATCTGAAACAAAAATAAAAAATGCTGGACAACCTCAGCAGGTCTGACAGCATCTGCGGAGAGAAAGACAGAGTTAACATTTTGAGTATACATGACTCTTCTTCAAAGCTAAAGGGAAGTAGAAATGCAGTGAAATATATACTGTAAGGGAGGTGGAACAGGTGAAGCTGGATAGAAAGCCAGGAATTGGTGGAGGCAAAGGAGAGATTGCAAGAGATGTCATAAACAAAATACCTCTGTCTTTCTCTCCACAGATGCTGTCAGACCTGCTGAGTTTTTCCAGCATTTTTATTATTGTTTCAGATTTTCAACATCTGCAGTATTTTTTCTTTATCTTAGTGCTTAATTCACTGCCAGTTCTTTTCCAGGAATTCCTACCTTGAAGAAGTATTACTCTTCTCTACGACCGGATTTCCACTTATCTTTTTTGCTCTGTTCACCTTCAGTGCTTTCCATTTCCCTCCTGGTGTTTGCCACTTTTAATGTCACCATTAGTAGCTCCTTTAGCCAGTACCGTCACTATTTAGAACCCTTTGACCTTTTGTTTATGACATCTTTCGCAATCTCTCCTTTGGCTCCACCTATCGCTGGCCTTCTATCCAGCTTCACCTGTCCCACCCCCCCCCCCCTTTAAACGGTATATATTTCACCACATTTCTACTTCCCTTTAGCTCTGAAGAAGAGTCATATGGTCACTAAATGTTAACTCTGTCTTTCTCTCCATAGAGACAACATAGTCAGACCTGCTGAGTTTTTCCAGCATTTTTTATTTTTATTTTTGTCCCAGTCTGTCTAACCTTTCCTCATAAGACAATTCACTTATTCCAGATATCAATCTGGTAAACCTCCTCTGAACTGATTCCAACCCATTTACATCCTTCCTTAAACAAGGAGACCAAAACTGTACTCAATATTTGAGATGTAGTCTCACCAATACCCTGTATAATTGAAGCACAACATCCTTACTTTTATATTCAATTCCTCATGTAATAAAGGATAGCATTCTATTAGCCTTCTTCCTTTTTGTGACTCATGCACTAGAAAACCTAGATCCCTCTGCACCTCAGAATTCTGCAGTCACTCTCATTTTAAGTAATAGTATTTTTTTTAATTCTTCCTGCCAAAGTGAACAACTTTATATTTTCCTGCATATTACTCCATCTGACAGATTTTTGCCCACTCACTCAACCTGTCTATATCTACCTGCAACTTCCTTATTTCCTCTTCACAACATACTTTCGTACCTATCTTTGTGTCATCTACAAATTTAGCAATCGTGCTTTCACTCCCCTCATCTAAGCCATTGATATAAATTGTAAAAGATTGAAGACACAGTAAAGAATCCTGCGGGACTCCACTCATCACATCTTGCCAATCAGACAAAGACCCATTTTTGCATACTCTCTATTGTCTGCCAGCCAGCCAATTCTCTATCCGTCCTAATACATTACTCCTTATACCATGAGCTTTTATTTTCCGCACGAACCTTTGATATGGCACCTTCTCAAATGCCTTCTGGTGTTAGGAACAAGAGATAGTTACATAAATTATACATGTATTTGCATTTGTTAGGAACAAAGTATATCTTTAAGTTTAATTTATATTTTTCTGTTTGTGGGTTAAAAAGATGAAACCTGGAAACAAGTTTCATTTTTGAGTGAAGACAGTAGGTCTAGGGCTTTGTTTATGTACCTGAATTTGTAATGAGGTTTTATGACTCTTAATGGTAGAAAAAACTGTGCTGTTGCCTAGCAACAGGAGGCCCACACAGAGACAGGAGAAAAGCAGAACAGTTTTTTAGTTCAGTTGGAAGCAGTTGCCAGCAGAAGGAAGACAGGATGGGGAATTGCAAGGAGCAAGTCCCAAATACCAAAGAAGAAAATCCTTAAAACCATGGAGTAGAACAGAACAGGTCCCAAGAGGACAATTAAGTCAAAGGACAAGGACAGGAACCTGGAAAAAGCTTTATTAAGTGAAGTTAGGACTGAGGAGCAGATAAAGGCTCAAAGGGAGAAGCTGCAGTATGCAGATTTTAAAACAATGTAGGCTTGTGAGAAGCTAGAAGATCCAAGGAGATAACTGAAGGTCTGTAACTCTTTACTATGGGCATGTGAAGCAGTGGTGTTCTGTTGACATTGCTGAGTCAGTGAGAAAGAGTGCATGGAAGAAAACTTGAATGCACGTGGCAGTCCAGGAGAGCTCAAAACCCTGGAGATGGACACTTATGGGTCATTTGGGAGAAGATCCCTAAGAGGGTTCCTCAAGAGTGGGGATTGGAAACCTTCGTGTGAAAGACGGGGTTCAGTGAAACCTGTTAGCTCATGGTGTGACAGTAGATAGTCAGAAGCTTTTTCCCAGGGTGGAAGAGTCAATTACTCGGGGACATAGATTTAAGGTGAGAGGGGAAAACTTTAGAGGAGATGTATGAGGCAAGTTTTTTACGCAGAGGGTAGTGAGTGTCTGGAATTCGCTGCCAGAGGAGGTGGTGGAAGCAGGTACTATAGTGGTGTTTAAGAGGCAGTTGACAAATACACGAATAGGATGGGAACAGAGGGATACGGACCCCGGAAGTGCAAAATGTTTTAGTTTGACAGGCAATATGATCTGGGCAGGCTTGGAGGGCCAAAGGGCCTGTTCCTGTGCTGTACTTTTCTTTGTTCATCTAGGGGGAGTTGAGGAGAGCTCCATAACATCTGTTTGGGGTGGCATCTGTCTCTGTGTGGGCCTCTTGTTGCTAGGCAACAGCACAGTTTTTTCTACCTTCAAACTCATAAAACCTCATTACAAATGCAGGTACACAAACAAAGCCTTAGACCTACTGTCTCCACTCAAAAATGAAACAAGTTTCCAGGTTTCACCTTTTTAACCCACAAACAGAAAAATACAAATTAAACTTAAAGATATATCTTGTTCCTAACAAACACAAGACACAGAGTATGGTGTGCCTGACCACAGGTCGCCTATTGGTTTCCAAAGACTGTGTACTTACTGTGAACATTAGAGTATAAGATAGCTTTTGTAATTTGTGTTAAAAACTCTTTATGAATTGATATATATCTATAAAGGTATAGTTGTGGTTTAAAGAGGGTTGTAATAAAGTTCATCTTTTCTTGTTTAACAAATGTTTCATCCTTTTGTTAAAAGTTCATCAGCTGACTCCAGTGACTCTGCTCAGTAGCCACTCTATATATCTGAACAAAAAATAAAAGTTAGGATCTATCAAGCCAGGTTCCACCCTGGGACCTGGCTTATCCAGTCATAGCATTAGCTGGGATCATAACACTTGAAATCCAAGTACAGTATGTCTACAGGCTCCCTTTAATCCACAATGTATGTTGTTCCTGCAAAAGAACTCCAATAAACTGGTTAAACATGATTTCACTTTCGCAACACCATGCTGACTCTTCCTGATTACTTGAGTTTCTCTTAGTGCCCAGCTATAACCTTCTTAATGATTGATTCTAACATCTTCCCCATGACAGACGTCAAGCTAACTGGCCCATAGTTTCCCATTTTCTGCCTTGCTCCCTTCTTGAATAGAGGGCTTATATTTGTTGCTTCCAGTCTGGTGGAACCTTTCCAGATTCTAGGGACTTTTCGAAAACTAACACAAATGAATCTACTACCACATTAGCCACCTCTTTTAAGACCCTAGGATGAAGCTCATCAGGACCCGAAGACTGGTTAGCCTACAGCTCCATCAGTGTGCTCAGTACTGCTTCCCTCGTAATTGTAATTTCACTAGGTTCTCCATTCCCTTCCACCTCCTTATTTACAGCTATCACTGGAATGTTTTTTGTATCCTCTATATTGAAGACAGGAGCAAAATATTTGTTCATTTCATCCACCTTTTCCTTATTATCTACTATTAACTCCCCATTGTCAATCTCTGGAGGACTAACACTCACTTTACTTACTCTTTTCCTTTTTAAATACTTTTAGAAACTCTTGTTATGTTTTTACATTTCTAGCTGGCTTCCTCTCATACTCTACTTTCTTATTCCTGATTAACCTTTTATTCATTCTCTGCCATTCTTTACATTCTGAGCAATCATCTGACCTGCCACTCATCTTACTGTAGTTATATGCTTTTTCCTTAAATTTGATGCTTTCTTTAACTCCTTTGGTTAACCACGGATGGTCGATCCTCCCTTTAGAATATTTCTTTATCATAGGAATATACTTATTCTGAGTATTCTGAAATATCCCCTTAAACGTCTTCCACTCCTCCTCTATTGACCTATCATCTAGCCTAGTATCCCAGTTCACTTCAGCTTGCTCAGCTCTCATGCCCACATAGTTTCCCTTATTTAAGTTTAAAATACTTGTCTTAGACCCACTCTTCTACATTTCAAACTGGATGTAAAATTCAGTCATATTGTGGTCGCTGCTACCTAAGGATACCTTCACTCCGAGGTCATTAATTAATCCTGTCACATTACACAATACCAAGTCTAATATAACCTGCTCTCTGGTTGGTTCCAGAACATGCTGCTCTAAGAAACTATCTCGAAAGCATTCTACGAACTCCTCATTCAGGCTACTACTGACAATCTGATTTTTCAAGTTTATATGTAGATTAAAATTACCAATGATTATTCCTGTTCCTTTATCACTAGCACCCAATATTTCTTCTTGTGTACTTTGTCCTAAATTGTGGTTACAGTTCGGAGGCCTGTAGACCACTCCCACTAGTGATTTCTGTCACCTACTAGTCCTCACCTCTACCCAAACCAATTCTACATCTTGATATCCTGAACCAAGGTCATCTCTAACTATTGCACAAACGCCATCCTTGATTAACAGTGCTATCCCTTCACCTTTACCTAGCTATTTTTCTTGAATGTCATATACGCCTCAATATTCAGGACCCAATCCTTGTCATCCTGCAGCCATGTCTCCGTAATGGCTAGCAGATCATATTTATTTACTTCAATGTGCGCTATCAATTCATTTACTTTGTTATGAATGCTACATGCATCCAGGTACAGAGCCTTTAGTTTTGTCTTTTTATTATCATGTAATATCTAATCTTGACTATTGGTGCATTCTTAGGTTTTATTTCTCTGCCCCTTCCTGCTATTCTATGATCCTCATTTCCCATTTTACTATTATGGTCTCCTGCCTTGAATCTACCCCTTGATTTGCCACATCTACCCAAGCTTGATCCCTCACCGCCAACCACCAATCCCCCCATCCTTATTTAGTTTAAAGCCCTCTCTACTTCCCCAGTATGCGATTCTCAAGAACAGTCATCCCAGCACGGCTCAAGTGTAAACTGTTCCAATGGTACAGCTTCCACTTTCCCCAGTGCTGCTGCCAGTGCCCCACAAACCGGAACCCGCTTCTCCCACAATAGTCTTTGAACCACGCATTCATCTCTCTAATTTTATTTGCCCTGTGCCAATTTGGACATGGCTCATATAATAATCCAGAGATTATTACCTTTGAGGTTCTGCTTCTTAATTTGGTACCTAGCTTCTCATGCTGACTATGCAGACCCTCCTCCCTTGTCCTGCCTATGTCATTGGTACTTACATGGACCATGACAACTGGACCCTCTCCCTCCCACTGTAAGTTCCTCTCCAGCCCTGAGCAGATGTCCTGAACCCTGGCACCGGGCAGCAACACAGCTGTCTGGACTCTCAATCTTTACTCCAGAGAAAGGTGTCAATCCCCTTCACTACCCTGTCCCCTACTCCCACTACATTCCTTTTTTCTCCCCCAGCTTGAAGAGCTTCCTGTACCATTGTGCCATGACCAGCCTGCTCATCCACCTGGCAGACCTTACTTTAGTCCACACAGGTTGAGAACACCTCAAGCCTGTTTGACAATTGCAAAGTCTGAGGCTCCTCCACCACTGTAAACTCAGTCCCATTACCTGCCTCATGGTTACATTCTCCTGTCCCTCACTGCTGACCAAAACAGCCAACCCTATTCTAAGACTGTCTTCTGGAACAAGTGTTGAGGTGTTTCTCTCCCTCCCTTGTGTTGTGCAATGTTTGCAGTTCCGCTTCCTGCTCAATAATCCTGTTCCAGAGTTCCTCTAGCTGCTTACACTTTCTGCAGATGTTTGTCCTGGATCGCCTTGGCATCAACATCTCCCACATTGCATAGCTGCAACATAGCACCTGTCCTTCTATTGTTACTTATGTTACTTAGTTAACTTAATTTAGTTACTCACTTAATTAACTTAGAATAATTCCCTTGTATACCACACCTCTTTCCCCGTGCACCAAATTCCCATGTGAACCTAACTCGCTTATCACTCAGTCTGCGCCTCACTATGGCATAGCTGCCTGTCTCCTCACGTGTCCCTTCCTGATTGTGCTGTTTGAAATTCCTGTCTCTTTTATAGACCCTCTGATGTGACACTAGGCACTGTAGCTTCCTGCTACAGTAACTAACACCACTTGAACCAACTACTTTCAGGTGATTGATAGATGACTGCCACATCAGGCAGTTATGCATTTAACAAGCTAACCTAACTTACTTGAAGGTTTGTACCATAGTAGATCTTGATTCTTAATCTATAGTTAAAACCTCAAAAGGACTTACCAGAACTTACTTGAACCTAATTCACTACTCACTTAATCTGCATCTTATTCAGGCGTAGTCACCTGTCTCCTTGTGCACCCCTTTCTGATCACTTTTAAGCATTTTAGTGTATGGCTATTAATATTCATATTCTTTAATCTTGTGCTGTAAAATTCTTTTCTTTTAAACCCTGAACCTTAGGCCTTCATTCTTTTATTAAATCCCTGGATTATCAGGTTTCCAAAACAAAAATAAAAACATTAATGGTGCCCACAGAGATCATTAGACTTGTAGCTGCTCTGGCTGATCGGCTTGTGATGACATTTCCCACATTAGGAAATGGACTGTGAGCTGTGTCATTCTCCAAACCAGCTTGTCTATTTTAATGTACATCTTCATTACCTGTTTACAAGAATGAATTCCAGAAATAAGCAATTCTATTATGTCATGCATTGGTAAATTTTGGAGTATTTTTGTTAGTTATTAATTGCCAGTCAGTCCAACAAGAGCAATAAAATATTTTTAGAACGGAAAAAGCCAAAGGGAAACAACAAGCTGTGCTTCTCTGAGAAATATCTCAATTTAATCTTCCCACTTTCTTGTAATATCCTTCAATTCTTTCACTCTCTAATAAACTATGGCACATTTATGTCAACAAATAATTTTATTTCATGGATCATTATAAAATAGTTTTTACATATCACCCATTGATGACTCAGTGAATAAATAAAGTCATCACTAAACAATGCAGATAAAGATGTCTGGTGAGTTAGATAATGCTTGCCCAGGCATCACTGGGAGTATTAAACTGTATCAGTTTTCTGAACTAGGAGGAAGAAAAATAATAGGTTTTTTTGGTGACGCTTGATGAGGATGTGTGATTCATGAGGACAGTATTAGGCTCAGCTCTCTAGTGAAATATATTCTTATCAATAGCAAAATTAACAGCAACTGTCTTCAAAACTATATCCAACATGGGTTGCTACTTTCAGGAAAGGATGAGGTATGAGGGAAGCACAGAAGAGAAAAATTGGATAGAAGAAAAATGGTTCATAATTAATATGTAGGCAAAATTTAAGTGCTTTGCGAACCTCACAAACTTCTTTAATTGGGCTTGTTTAAAGTCATCACTTTTTGTCACATGAAGTGCAACAAGTAATGACACTGAAGTCCAAATATGACAAGGAAATAAATTATTGTGTCAAAACTTATTTTCTTTAAAATTGGAAATGAATAGAATCGATGGCTTGGGAACTAAGTTTGTGCTGCAAGCCTAATATTTTAAAGTATTCTGGGCAGTATAGCCATAATAGCTTTATAGCCCCAAAAAATTGCAAATGTACCTTATATGTTACAGTAAGTACTGAGTACAGTAACAATAAAATTCAAAGCTAAAGGGAGTGGAATGCAAGGAAAACTGGAATATTTTACCTTGTCCTTTAATTGAGAGACAGTGTAAATTATTGTTCATTTACCTCGGTCATTGTCTTCAAATTAGCTAACTTACAAAGGAAATGTCATCAAAATTGGGAAATGTTCCATATAAATTGTGTTCTTTGCTCACTTTTCCCTTTGTGTGCAAGTGCAAATGTCAAGATTTATCATCAGGAAAGGATCATCAAGAAACTTTGCCTATCACTGTCCCTCTATCCAGCTCCACCTGTCCCACCAGCACCCCCCCACACAACTAACCCCCCCCACCCCGCCTCAACCAGCTTATATTTCACCACATTTCTATATTTCTTTAGTTCTGATGAAGAGTCATTCAGACTCAAAACGTTAACTGTGTTCCTCTCTGCAGATGCTGTCAGACCTGCTGAGTTTTTCCAGCTATTTTTGTTTTTGTTTCAGATTTCCAGCATCCACAGTATTTTGCGTTAATCATCAAGAAACTTTTCAGTTTGAATGAAAATTTGTGTTCTATGATTGAATATCAAATTATTAAGACCCATTAATGTTTTCAATAAAATGGGAGAACACTATTATACTTTTGGGTTTTACTCAATATTTTTCTGGTGCTCTTGCTCCTTGCAAACAAATGTATGATATTTTACATTGTAACGTTGCATCATTTTAAATTTCTTAATAAATATGATACGAGTCCTTTTACAATCTCCTGGACTATCCAAAGGTAAAATAAACACTATCAAACTGTTGCTTATGATACAAATTTTGGAAAAGGGTTATTGAAAATAGTCGAAAACAATAGACAATACAGCGGAGTACAGTAGTTCACAAAATTTTCCTTACATCTCCTTAATACAAAACAAAAACTTCACTATTTCTTTCCTTACCACTGAACCTGGATCAGCATCCTTAACATAACTTGTGTATGGTTCTAAAGTCCCTATTTTGAGGACCTCTGAAGAAATGTCCATAAGATTAACCAAGACATACTTTTACTTATGTTTCTCTTGGGTTTTTGATATACATTTATACCTTCTGGAGCTATTATACATTAACATTTTCACAAAAACTAAGGGTGGAATTTTCCTTTCCTGTCTGCAATAGGTTTCATGGTGGGCAAGAGCAGAGAACCTGGAGAGAGGCAAAAAGTAGGATTCCTGCTGACGTGAATGACATTTGCATTCATTACTACCTCATGAATGTTCATTAAGTATGCTTCTCACCAGAATTACGTTGTGCCTTCCAATCTTGAGTCACACCAGTGGGAATTCACACCAGTCTGTTCTATTTTTGAAAAAGAGTGGTGTGCAGAGGTCAGACCTCACTTCAGTGAAGGCTTTGAGGTGAATGCATCATTCAAAGCCTACCTGCAACAGACTTGCTCCGGTTTCGTTATGAATCTAGTGGAATGCCACACTGCTGGGGGTGTATGGTTGGTCTGCTCTTGGTGGGTGCCTCCTTAGTCGAGAGGACACCACTGTGCAGTGGCTCTCAACTATGGACTAGCAGAAGGGGGAGGGGGAGTTGGGGGTAAGGAAGAAGGATGTATGGGGGGGTAAAGGTGTGGGTGGGTGGGGGGAGGAGGGGGAATGATGGCAGGCAGAGGGGAGACCACGGGGTGTGGAGGTGGAGCCCAACAAAGAAAATTGAAATATACAGCAAGGGGACAGATGGGATTCCACATGTATAAATGGGACGGGATGTACGCAGGAATAGAATGTGTGTGTTGGTGTGGCACAAGAGGAATGGGTTACACAGAGATTCATGAAGGGTGGAGGAGGGGGGAAGGGAAAGGGAGACAGTCATGAGAGCACCGGGAACTCATTGAAAGTCAGATTCCTCGGTCTTGAGCCAACAGATAGGAATGAAAGAGTAGAAACAGTTCTGGGGCTCTGCACCTCACAGTCAGGGTGAGAGAGTAGACACAGTCCTGGGTTGCAGCAGGTCATGTTACAGGGCTATGCATATGATGCACATCATACTCCTGCTCCAGGAAGGGGCAAAGCCTGTGTGCTCAACTGGGATAAGGCACAGCTTGGTGTGCGGGGCATGGTCACCGTCAATGGGTTTGTCTGGCTCTGTACTGGGCCGCAAATGGATGGTCATAGTTAGAGGAGGCTTCTGCAGCCTGTAGATGGGGAAAATGTAATGGGGGGTGGGGGTGATATTCGAAGATCTCTTGGAAGGTGGCTCCTCTGAAGGCGTCCATGCACACAACCTCTCGATGGGGAGGGGTGAAGTCCACATGGGGTATGATCACATCAACAGTGATGGATTCAGTGGGGAGGGTGGAATGTTCACTGGGACCCAGTATTAGTGGGGGAGGCTGAAGAATAACAGAAGAGAGCTCTATTTGCACTTGATGAATTTCCAGGTAAATTAGAGGGACCCGAATACTGACAGCAGCAGGGGTGAGGGTCGAAGCTGCTTTCAAAATAAAAATGCAGAACCAGCATCTTGAACAAAGTAATGTTTGAAATCGAAACTAGAAACAAATCTGCAAGGGAGGGGTTAGAGTGGGAGGAGCGCACTAAGGGGCCCTTTCAGGGGGCACCCTCAAAGTTCTTAGAGGCACAGGATTGAAACTGAGTCAGAACTGAGAGAAAATAAAAGACTTCCTTCAGAAGGTTGGCATTGGAGCTAATACCTTTAGCTGTGCAGTAACAGGAGACTGCAGGAGTTATTAGCTTCACATTACAATCGCTCCATTTCAGCATTGACACAGGAATGTGAAAATTGGAATGCAGACAACCGTTAAGGAAGCGCAGCTGCTTTATATATGGCAGATCATCATGTGCTTTCTTCAATTGGCATGCATAACGGAGAAAAGGGCATCCAGTCATTATTCATTTGCAAGTTAACTTTAATCAGTATGTCAGATCTGAGATTGGAGGATTGAGTTTGGTAAGGTATCAATTCACAGGGAGAAGAAGGAAACAAAATGGAGCCTAGGCTCAATGCTGCCTTCTTGACAGATCTTATAGAATGGAGGAGAAGAATGGACAGGGTTTGCCTTCATGGGGAGGCCCTGCCTGAGGTCCAGGGTCCAAGGGAGCCCCAGCAACAACATGAGGATCAGGAGGATAGACCCATACCACAGAGGTGACTCGCTCGATCAAGGGTCTACTGAAGAAGACTTTCCTATGTGCAGCAGCAGGGGTAGGGGTGGTCGAAGCTGGTCTCAAAATAAAAATGCAGAACCAACATCTTGAATAGACAAAGTAATGGCGCAGTTTGAAATCAAAACTGGAAACAAATCTGCACGGGAGGGGTTAGAGTGAGGGGAGTGCATGGCTGGACAAAGAGAGACAATGCCGTGCATGTTTGCGCTTGTCCAGAGTTCTGGCTGACCATACCTGCCACATTCATCAGGATGACTAACAATCCACAAGGGACCTGTGCAGCATCTCGCAGTCCACCACACATAGGTGCATCAAGGAGGTCACTGATGCCCTCCACAGCAATGCTCATCAATATGAGAGGTTCAATGGGTTTGCAGCTATCTCAGGCTTCCCTAGAGTGCAGGGTACAATTGACTGCACCCATGTGACTTTGAGGGTTCCATGGCATCAGCCCCTAATGTTTATCAACCGTAAAGAATTCCATTCCATCAATGGTCAACTGGTGCGCGATCATCAAAAGCACATCATGTAACTTGGTGTCAGGCACCCTGGGAGGCCCCATGACTCATATATCCTGAGTCACTTTCAGGCACTTCACTTATTCGAAACATCTCAGCGTGTACAGGGATGACTACTTGGTGTTAAGGGGGACCCTCTCAAACGATGGTTCATGACACCCATGCGTCATCCTCAGAGTGCCTTGGAGGGGAGGTACAATGCAGCTCATGTCTCGAAATGATCCACAATTGAACAGGCCATTGGCATTCTGAAGACACACTTCTGATGTTTGGAACGCTCAGGTGGGGCTCTGCAGTACACTCAGAGAGGGTCTCCTGCATAATCGGTCTCTGTTGTGCCCTTCACAACCTGGCACATCAAAGGGATACCAGAGGGAGAAATGGAGGAGGATGAGAGCTCCTTAGAGGATGAAGAATAGGAGGGCCAGAAACCTGAAGAGGGAGATGATGATCAGCTTCCACATGATGTTGCCATCGAGGAAGCAAGACATGTAAGACATGCCTGTGCCACTTTAATTGCCACCAGATTCCAGGAGGAGTAAGGTGAAGGCAAAGGGAGATGGCCAAACTCCACCTGTCCCTTAATGCAAGTCCATTGCATTGAAAGGGAAGCACAACTAGTCACATTGAGAGCAAGTTCAGCATTCGGACTTGCACCTTCAACCCTCATGATTCACCAGGCCTCTGAAAAGGTCAGCAGTGTACCCTGTATGCGTACACTCCGGAAAGCGAAAGTTGACACAACAGCGAAAATGCCATGTGAAAGAACTTGATGCAGTTGTGGCCACCTTAATGAGAAACTAGTGGCCAGTGAGATGAGCACATGGTTGGAGATATCATCCTCTTGTCAATTCTTGCACTTTGGCACTACCACTGAGGAGACACAACTGCAGCTAATTCTTCAAGGCTTCTGATATCCCTCACACAATATTGATTTGCAAGCAATAAGGGTTATAAACGCACTTACCACACACTTCCAATAAAGAATTTGACACATCTCCCTGACATTACCCAAGGGCCCAAAAACTGGTAAAAGTAGGGAAAATCCCAAGATATTCTATAAGTATATCAATGAGAAGAGGATAACCAGGGAAAGAGTAGGGCCCATAAGGGACCAAGGAGGCAATCTATGGGTGGAGCCAGAGGACATCGCTAGAGTGTTGAATGAATACTTCACATCCATCTTCACCCAAGAGGATGAGGATGAAGGTATCAAACTCGGGGAGAGAGATTGCGAGTTTCTTAAGCAAATTGATATAGGGAGTGATAAGTTATTGGAGGTGTTGGCAGGCTTAAAAGTGGACAAATCTCCAGGTCCAGGTGATTTATGTGCCAGACTGCTGAGGGAGGCAAGGGAGGAGATCGCAGGGGCTTTGACCCAAATTTTTAATTCCTCTCTAGCCACGGGGGACGTGCCAGAGGACTGGAGAACAGCTAATGTTGTTCCACTATTTAAGAAGGGTTGTAGAGATAAGCCAGGGAACTACAGGCCAGTGAGTCTCACGTCAGTGGTAGGGAAACTATTGGAGAAAATTCTGAAGGAGAGAATCTATCTCCACTTGGAGAGGTAAGATTTGATCAGGGATAGTCAGCATGGCTTTGTCAGAGAGAGGTCATGCCTAACAAATTTGATTGAATTTCTTGAGGAGGTGACCAGATGTGTAGATGAGGGTAGTGCAGTTGCTGTAGCTTATATGGATTTCAGCAAAGCCTTTGACAAGGTCCCACATGGGAGACTTATAAGGAAGGCAAAGGCACATGGGATACAGGGTACTTTGATAAGGTGGATTCAAAATTGGCTTAGCTGTAGGAGACAGAGGGTGATGACAGAAGGATGCTTTAGTGACTGGAAACCAGTGTCCAGTGGCGTACCACAGGGATCTGTGCTCCATCCCCAATTATTTGTTATTTATAGAAATGACACAGGTGACTATGTGGGGGTAGGATTAGTAAGTTTGTGGATGACACAAAGATTGGCCGGGTGGTTAATAGTGAGTTTGGGTGTCTTGGGCTACAGGAAGATATAGACAGGATGGTCAAATAGGCAAATAAGTGGTAGATGGAATTTAACCCTGAAAAGTGTGAGGTGATACACTTTGGAAGGAGTAATTTGACAAGGAAGTATTCAATGAACAGCATGACACTAGGAAGTTCTGAGGAACAAAGGGACCTTGGCATTTGTGTCCATTGATTTCTGAAGGCGGAGGGGCATGTTAGTAGGGTGGTGAAAAAGGCATTTGGGACACTTGCCTTTATCAATTGAGGCATAGATTACAAAAGTAGGGACTTCATGTTGGAGTTATATAGAACTTTGGTGAGGCCACAGCTGGAGTACTGTGTGCCGTTCTGGTCGCCACATTATAGGAAGGATGTGATTGCACTGGAGTGGGTGCAGAGGAGATTCACCAGGATGTTGCCTGGGATGAAACATTTAAGTTATGAAGAGAGGTTGGATAGATTTGGGTTGTTTTCGTTGGGGCAGAGAAGACTGAGGGATGACCTGTTCGAGGTATACAAGATCATGAGGGGCATGGACAGGGGGGCATAGGGAACAGCTGTTCCCTTTAGTTGAAGAGTCAGTCACAAAGTCAGTCAGTCACATATGTTCAAGGTGAGGGGCAGGAGGTTTAGGGGGGACGTGAGGAAAGACGTTTTTACCCAGAGGGTGGTGATGGTCTGGAATGCGCTGCCTGGGAGGGTGTTGGAGGCGGGTTGCCTCACATCCTTTAAAAAGTACCTGGATGAGCACTTGGCATGTCATAACATTCAAGGCTATGGGCCAAGTGCTGGTAAATAGGATTAGGAAGGTAGGTCAGGTGTTTCTCATGTGTCAGTGCAGACTCAATGGGCTGAATGGCTTCTTCTGCTCTCTCTAATTCTGTGAAACTATCTTCAGTGAGGCTGGCATCACATGAATGTGAATCTCACAAAGGGATGTGATGACTTCCTCTCTTCCCAAAGCCTACAAGGCACAAGTCAGGAGTGTGATGGAATAATCCCCACTTGCCTGGATGAGTACAGCTCCCCTAACACTCAAGAAGCTTGATACCAACTAGGACAAAGCAGCCCAGTTGATTGGCACCACGAACATTCACTCGCTCCACCACCAGTGGCAGCAGTGTGTATCATCTACAAGATGCACTGTAGGAATTCACCAAGGCTCCTTCGACAACACCTTCCAAACACATGACCACTACCATCTAGAAGAACAAGGGCAGCAGATAGAAGGGAACAGCACCACCTACAAGTTCCCCTCCAAGTCACTCACCATCCCGACTTGGAAATATATCACTGTTCCTTCACTGTCGCTGGGTCAAAAGCGTGGACCTCCCTTCCTAACAGTGCTGTGGACGCTACACCACATGGACTGCAGTGGGTCAAGAAGGCAGCTCACTACCATCCTCTCAAGGGCAACTGGGGATAGGCACTAAATGCTGGCCCAGCCAGCGAAGCCCACATCCCATGAATGAAGAAAAAGGCTACTACTCATGGGAGGGTGGTCAGCCCTCACAATAAGAGGACACATATGCTACCGCAAAACAGATATACCACCTTGGATACTGTTGGGGGGAATGGCCTCTCAGGAGAAAGCAGCAATAGCCAAATTCGTTGCACCACGGTTGGCTCTGCTGCACAGGGGAGGAGTAAAAAGTGTGGGAATGCAATAGTGACCACCAGGCAGAGCAAGAGGACTAGGCAGACAGTGCAGGAATCTCTTGTGGCTATTCCCCTGCAAAACAGATATACCGCTTTGGATACTGTTGGGGCGAATGGCCTCTCAGGGGAAAGCAGCAACAGCTAAATTCATTGCACCATGCAACGGGGAGGAGTAAAAAGTGTGGGAATGCAATAGTTATAGGGGATTCAATTGTAAGGGGAATAGATAAGCGTTTCTGTGACCGAGACTCCAGGATGGTATGTTGCCTCCCTGATGCTAGGGTCAAGGATGTCTCAGAACGGCTGGAGGACATTCTGAAGGAGGAAGGTGAAACAGCCAGTGGTCGTGGTACATATTGGTACAAACAACATAGGGAAGAAAATGGGTGAGGTCCTAAAAGCAGAATAGAGGGAGTTAGGAAGTAAGTTAAAAAGTAGGACCTCAAAGATAATGATCTCAGGATTACTACCAGTGCCACATGCTAGTCAGAGTAGAAATAGCATGATATATCGGATGAATACGTGGCTGAAGAGATGGTGTGAAGGGGAGGGTTTCAGATTCCTGGGGCATTGGGACCGGTTCTGGGGGAGGTAGGACCAGTACAAACTAGTACATTCCTAGGGGGAATATTTGCTAGAATGGTTGGGGAGAGTTTAAACTAAAATGGCAGGGGGATGGGAACCTATGCAGGAGTCAGAGTAAGGGGAATCAAAGGCAAGAACAAAAGACAGAAAGTGGATAAAGAAAAGTGATAGTCAGAGAAATCAAGGGCAAGAAACAAACAGGGCCTCAGTGAAAAATAGAGGGAATGGGACGAGTAATGTTAAAAAGACAAGACTTAAGGCTTTGTGCCTTACTGCAAGGAGCATTTGCAATAAAGTGGATGAACTAACTGCGCAAATAGATGTAAACAGGTATGATATAGTTGGAATTATGGAGACATAGCTGCAGGGTGACCAAGGATGGGAGCTGAACATCCAGGGGTATTCCGTATTTAGGAAGGACAGACAAAAAGGAAAAGGCGGTGGAGTTGCATTGCTGGTTAAAGAGGAAATTAATGCAATAGGAAAGATATTAGCTCCGACGATGTGGAATCTTTATGGGTAGAGCTGAGAAACTCTAAGAGGCAAAAAACGTTAGTGGGGTTGTATATAGACCCCCAAACTGTCGTGGTGATGTTGGGAATGGCATTAAACAGGAAATTAGAGACGCATGTAATAAAGGAACTTCTGTAATTATGTGTGACTTTAATATGCATATAGATTGGGCAAATCAAATTAGTAACAATACAGTAGAGGAGGAATTCCTGGAGTGTATAAGGGATGTTTTTCTGGACCTATACATTGAGGAACCAATGAGAGAACAGGCCACCCTTGACTGGGTATTGTGTAATGAGAAAGGAATAATTGGCAATCTAGTTGTGTGGGGATGAGCGACCATAATATGATAGAATTTTTCATCGTTGGAGAGTGACATAGCTGATCCTGAGACTAGGGCCCTGAATCTTAATAAAGGAAACTATGATGGTATGAGGCGTGAGTTGGCTATGATGGATTGGGAAATGTTACTTGAAGGGATGACGGTGGATAGGCAATGGCAAACATTCAAAGAGCGCATGGGTGAACTGCAACAATTGTTTATTCCTGTCTGGTGCAAAAGTAAAATAGGAAAGGTGGCCAAACCATGGTTTACAAGAGAAATTAGAGATAGTATTAGATCCAAGGAAGAGGCATACAAATTGGCCAGAAAAAACATACCTGAGGATTGGGAGCAGTTTAGAATTCAGCAGAGGACCATGTGATTGATTAAGAAGGGGAAAATAAAGTACAAGAGTAAGCTTGCAGGTAACATAAAAACTGACTGTAAAAGTTTATATAGATATGTGAAGAGAAAAAGATTGGTGAAGAGAAATCTAGGCCCCTTGCAGTCAGAAACAGGGGAATTTATAATGGGGAACAAAGAAATGGCTGACCAACTAAATACATACTTTGGTTCTGTCTTCACAAAGGAGGACACTATTAACATACCAGAAATGTTGGGGAACACAGGGTTTAGTGAGAGGGAGGAACTGAAAGAAATCAGTATTAGTAGGGAAATGGTGTTGGGGAAATTGATGGGATTGAAGGCCGATAAATCCCCAGGGCCTGATAATCTACATCCCAGAGTACTTAAGGAAGTAAAAAACAAAAAAACTGCGGATGCTGGAAATCCAAAACAAAAACAGAATTACCTGGAAAAACTCAGCAGGTCTGGCAGCATTGGCGGAGAAGAAAAGAGTTGATGTTTCGAGTCCTCATGACCCTTCGACAGAACTTGCGTTCGAGTCCAAGAAAGAGTTGAAATATCGAAACGTCAACTCTTTGCTTCTCCGCCGATGCTGCCAGACCTGCTGAGTTTTTCCAGGTAATTCTGTTTTTGTTTTACTTAAGGAAGTGGATGCATTGGTGGTCATCTTCTGAGATTCTATAGACTCTGGAACAGTTCCTACAGATTGGAGGGTAGCTAATGTAACCCCACTATTTAAAAAGGGAGGCAGAGAGAAAACAGGGAATTATAGACCAGTCAGCCTGATGTCAGTAGTGGGGAAAATTCTAGAGTCCATTATAAAAGTTTTAATAGCTGAGCACGTGGAAAACAGTGGCAGAATTGGACAGAGTCAGCATGGATTTATGAAAGGGGAATCATGTTTGACAAATCTACTGGAATTTTTCGAGAATGTAACGAGTAGAGTTGATGAGGGGGAGCCAGTGGATGTGGTTTATTTGGACTTTCAGAAGGCTTTTGACAAAGTCCCACGTGTGTAAAATTAAACCGCATGCAATTAGGGGTAGTGTATTGAGATGGATAGAAAACTGGTTGGCAGACAGGAAACAAAGGGTAGGAATAAATGGGTCTTTTTCCGAATGGCAGGCAGTGACTAGTGGAGTACCGCAGGGATTGGTGCTGGGACCCCAGCTATTCACAATATATATTAATGATTTAGATGAGGGAGCTAAATGTAATATCTCCAAATTTGCAGATGACACAAAGCTGGTTGGGAGGGTGAGCTGCGAGGAGAATGCAGAGATGCTTCAGTGTGATTTGGACAAGCTGAGTGAGTGGGCAAATGCATGACAGATACAATGTAACGTGGATAAATGTGAGGTTATCCACTTTGGTAGCAAAAACAGGAGGGCAGATTATTATCTGAATGGCTATAAATTAAGAGAGGGGAATGTGCAATGAGACCTGGGTGTCCTTGTACACCAGCCACTGAAGGTAAGCATGCAGGTGCAGCAGGCGGTAAAGAAGGCAAATAGTATGTTGGCCTTCATAGCCAGAGGATTCGAGTACAGGAGCAGGGATGTCTTGCTGGAATTGTACAGAGCTTTGGTGAGACCACACCTGGAATATTGTGTACAGTTTTGTTCTCCTTATCTGGGGAAGGATGTGCTTGCTATAGAGGGAGTGCAGCGAAAGGTTTACCTGACTGATTCCTGGGATGGCGGAACTGACATATGAGGAGAGATTGAGTCGATTAGGATTATATTCACTGAAGTTCAAAAGAATGAGGGGGGATCTCATAGAAACCTATAAAATTCTAACAGGACTAGACAGGGTAGATGTAGGAAGGATGTTCCCAGTGGTGGGGGAGGCCAGAACCAGGTGTTACAGTCTGAGGATATGGGGTAGACCATCTAGGACTGAGATGAGGAGAAATTTCTTCACCCAGAGAGTGATGAGCCTGTGGAATTCGTTACCACAGAAAGTAGTTGAAACCAAAACATTGTATGTTTTCAAGAAGGAGTTAGATATAGCTCTTGGGGTGGAAGGATATGGGGAGAAAGCAGGAGCAAGCTATTGAGTTGGATGATCAGCCATGATCATAATGAATGGCGGAGCAGGCTCGAAGGGCCGTATGGTCTACTCCTGCTCCTAGTTTCTATGCCTCTATATTTCTATAATATAAATGATCACAATGCCTTCAATTGACCAAACCATTCTCATTGGCATCAAATTACAGAAGTGCAAGACTTTTATAGTTGTCACGACTCACTGGGGATAGTGCACTGTAATATCAAGCCCCACTGCTCCCTGAGCTGCGACAGATGTGAAAAGTTTGACCAAATCACCAGATTGTCCCAATTCTACCTAACTGTTTAACTTAGGTTAACAGAATACGAGCACAGGGTTTGTAAACTTAATAAGTAAATAACTGTTTATTGAACAAATTGTCTTTAACCAGTGGCAAAAGAAAGAAATATGAACTGCTAATTTCTAACTCTATAACCTAAACCCTACCCCTTCTTAAATCCCTATACACACACATATAAGATACATAAGACAGACAAAAATATAGATTTTAAGGGTGGGACAAAACAGTTCAATTGCACCACTTCCAGATTACAGGGTTCAATGGGTTGATTTTAATCGATGTCTTCCAAATGCCTTACAGTTCTTGTTGATGACGCAAGGTGGTCTTCCAGCACTTTCAATATTTCATTCACTGGTTGAGCACTTGCCTTTCAATGTCTCTAACTGATTTTTCTGCTTTGCCTCTTGGCAGGGGTTTTCAGAGTGGGAGCAAGTTATAGAGATATGAGGAGAAAAAGCCAGTTAGCTATTACTGTGGGATTACTGGAATCTTACACACACAGGAGCAAGAGGTTTTAGGTCTTTTTCTTTTTAGGCTAGGAGTTATTCTGCTGCACTGTTCTCACATAAAACCTGGTCAGGAGCCAATTAAAACATTGTTGCCAGGCAGTTCCACATGAGACCAGACTCCTCCTCAGCACCATCCTGTCTTTCATGGCACACTCTGTTACAGGGTAGCAACATTGTATATATCCCTCACACTGTTCCAGTGGGCATATCCTTCAAACTGCAGCTATTGTAATTTTAATCCACAGTCCAACAGAAATAAACAGATACGTTCTTTACAAAGTGATTGCACACCAGTGGCCCAGAAATGATGTTAATATTTCTTAACTTTCTTAAACCTACTGCCATACTTGGGTGTAGCCCTGATAAGCACAGTAAAGGTGGAGGCAGTTTGCTGACTGCTACATCCTGTTGTCAGTGATGGCCTTGGCGGACATCCTTTGATGACCTGAGGCCTGGAGGGGCCTGGCCTGATAAAGGTTTCCTGCTCAGGGTGAGATGCATCCTCCTCAGCCTGACAAGCTGGAGTTGATGGGGGTCACAGTCAGAGGAGAGACACTTTGAGAGTGTCCTGTGTGGAGACCTCACATGGTCCAGCTGATGCTCATCCTCCCTGTGGGTGCTTGGGGGCCCATCCTTTGCTCCTTGAGGAGAAGGGGCTGCTTGTCTAGCCACTGATGGATCCCACAAATGCTGTGGCCATGGAGTCCAGGACCGAGCACAAATCCAGCATAACTTGCTGGATCAAGATCTCCAAGGCAGCTGCCTCCCTTCCCATGGTAACTTTGAGGTACTCGCATGTCGGAGCCACGACATCAGACAGAACAAGGATGGACTATAGGCCACTTAGCTTGACATCTGTCAAGGGGTAGGGTGTTAGAATCGACCATTAATGACATTATAACTCAAGGTAACAGGGAAGAGTCAGTTTGGTTTTGTGAAAAGAAAGCCATATTTAACCAATTTATTAGAGTTCTTTGAAGAAGCAACATGCACTGTGGATAAAGGGGAGCCTGTAGATGTACTGTACTTGGATTTTCAGAAGACATTTGATAAGGTTCCACATCAAAGGTTATTGGCAGAAAATAAAAGCTCATGGTGTTAGCAGGGATTGGCTGGCTGGCAGAAAGCAGAGTATGCATGAATGGCTCTTTGTCTGATTAGCAGCTTGTGCTGAGTGGAATCCCGCAAGGGGTCTGTGCTGGGGCCTCAGCTTTTTTTACAATTTACATCAATGACCTGGATGGGGGGAGTGAAGGCCTGGTAAAATTTGCAGATGACACAAAGACAGGTAGGAAAGTACGTTGTGAAGAAGACATAAGGAGTTTGCAGATTGATATAGATATTTTGAGCAAATGGGCAAAGATGTGGTAGATGGAGTATAATGTAGGAAAATGTGAAGTTGTTCACTTTGGCAGGAAGGATAAAAAAGCAGAGTATTACTTAAATGGGAAATGATTACAGAATTCCAAAGTGCAGAGGGATCTAGGTGTTCTGGTGCATGAGTAGCAAAAAGTTAGTATGCATGTACACCAAGTAATCAAGAAGGCTAATGGAATGCTATCCTTTATTACGAGAGGAACAGAACATAAAACTAAGGATGTTAAGCTTCAGTTATACAGAGCATTGGTGAGACCACATCTCGAAAGCTATGCAGTTTGGCCTCCTTATTTTAGGAAGGATATAAATGCGTTGGAGGTGGTTCAGAGGAGGTTTACACATTGACACTGTCTTATGAGGATAGGTTGGACAGTCTGGGCTTGTTTCTACTGGAGTTTAGAAGGGTAACAGATGACTTGATTGAAGTATATAAGATCCTGAATGGGCTTGATAAGGTGGATATGGAAAGGATATTTCCTCCTGTGGATGAGTCCAGAACTAGAGGGCACTGTTTTAAAATTAGGAGTCACCCTTATTGGACTGAGATGGGGAGAAATGTTTTCTCTCAAAGAGTGTGTGACTTTGGAAGTCGGCCTCAGAATGCGGTGAAGGTGGGGTCATTGAATATTTTTGAGGTAGAGATGGAGAGATTCTTGTTTGGCAAGGGAATCAAAGGCTATCGAGGGTAGATGGGAATGTGGAACTCAAAACACAAACAGATTAGCTATGATCTTAACGAATGGCAGAGCAGGCTCGAGGAGCCAAATGGCCTACTTCTGCTCCTATTTCATATGTTCGTATGACTCCTCCATTCTTTGCTCTAGTCTGCTGAGTGACTCTCGCATCTCTGCGTGATGTTCCGCCACCACCTGTCGTTGCATCTCTAGCATTGTGTCAGCAGCCGTTCGCAGAGGCTCATTGTCTGGCTTGGATGCAGTGGGTGCCTGGTCTCCAACAGTCCTCTGAGTTCCAGAGCCCTGGGCTGTCACTTCCTCTGAATGCTGTGGAGATATGTCAGTGAGAGGTTCTCCAGAAAATGACCCCAAACCTAATCTAGAACTATGACCCACTGAGGCATGTGCTTCTGCACTGGTGGAGGCTGCAGGTGAACGCAGTGACAGATCTTCTTCGGATGCTTCCTCAGCACTCTCATCTGTGGTGCTCTTGGGGCTGGGCTTATGTTAGCCCTCCTGGTTTTTGCTGGACCTACTGGTGCCTGTAAGAGAGAAAAGACAGATTTAGTTCATGAACAGGCATAAGATCGCATGTACTCACAATGAGTGTAAGGATGTGATCAACTCAAAGAGGTATCATCCATACTAGATTGCTGGAATAAGCCGATCTCGTCTTCCCCATAGGAGTGATCCCTGTCCTCCCCAGCCAGCTCGGTGGCATCCTCCTCGAAGGGAGTGAGTTCAGTGATGTTGGCCGTCCTTCCTCTGGTCTGGGATCCTTCCCTCCTGTTGTGGGCAAGCTTGGACTGCATGAAGACAAAAGGAAGAAATGTGATGAGAAGGGATGGAGCAGAGGTTGGGAAACATGCAGGCCTTCTGTGTGTTCTGAGCCCTCCCCAGAAAGGGCTGAGGAAAGAGTTGGTGCAGCATGATAGATGAGATGGAGGTGATGTGAAAGTATCCATAAAACAGTCAATGCTGATATGTGTCCCGTGCTAATGTTGTATGAGATCCCTGAAGAGTGTAACCCTTTGAGTTCGTGGTGCCACCACATCCTTTGAATGAATTTTAAAAATAAATATATAAATAATGAGGCTCCAAGCACAGAATCAGGCACGTTATAGGTTGCCAAACTGAAAATGACCCATTTATCTCGATTCTCTGTTTTCTGTTCGTCAATCCTCTATCCTTATCCAAATGTATTACACCTAACATTATGAAATCTTTTGCAATAAACATTTATGTGGTACCTTATTGAAGGCCTTTTGGAAATTCAAAAACGCTATGGGCGGAATTTTCCGTGCCTGCATGATAGGTGGCTGGCACGGACAATATGGCATGATCTGATTAATGACAGTAGAAAGGCAGTTCACAATCGTCCGCTAAGCCTGCTGACGGTGGGCTGCATTTCCCGCCAATGGTCAGCGGGGAGCTCATTGTAATACATCAGCATCTCATTAAAAGGCCATCCCATCAGGCTCCAGAGCCCCACTGGATTGTCCGTCCATTTGGCAGGAAAGCATGTTGACGTGCTTTACAACAACACACAGGCGACGTACACTTGGCAGCCTTCACTCTGGGAGAACTGAGGTGAGTGAGCAGCATTGTTTTACACAGCTTGCCAGGGTCACCTGTAGCTTTGCAGGCTTCAGGGGCACCGGGAGGCCTGGGTAAAGTGCCGCCCTGCCTCAGAGGCAACTGTTTTCGCGGTGGGGGGGGGTGGTGTCCGGGGGCAACTGCTGCCTGGCCCTGGAGGTGATTCAGGGTGGGGGTGTCCAGGTGCAATTGCTGCCTGGCCACGGAGGTGGTTGTTTTTGGGGTGGGGGTGTTCAGGGGCATTGGATCCTGCACACAAGCAATCGAGGTGTGGGGCAGGGTAGGCGAGAGAAGTGGCCACTCATTAGGGACACCTGTATAAACTGACCACCCCTCTGCACCTGAGGCAGTTCAGGTGCAATCACAGTGATACGAAGGCTTCTAGCCTTCCCGCCCACCAATGTGCCTCCAAGCCCTCCAGACCTTACCCCACACCACCCCGGCACAGGCTGTGATTCTGCGACCACTTTGGACCGTGCAGCAGTTGGACTGTACAAATTGTAAGGTCTCCTCGTCAATGCTGGTCATGTAGCGGTCACTGCTGGAGGCGCTCACTGCCCCTTGCAATCTCAGCGTCCCAGTTTGGACCAGTGTCCCTCATGTCACAGGTTGACAGGACAGCCATGCAACACACTAATCTGTGGCCATCCGAGGTGTGGCCAGCACTCTCATGCTGCAGGAGGACCACGTCAGGATCATGGATCCTGATCACCTAGCTGTATGCCTGATGGTCTACAGAGAGCGAATAAGATGGAGGAGAGAGCGACTGAGGCTCCTGGCTGAGCAAAAGGAGGAGCAGCAACCACTGGAAGCAGCGGCTGCTGGGGCTCCTGCACACACTGCCCAAAAGCGAGAGCGAGCCATGGCTGGTCTGCGCCTAGTGACACCTAGGGTCTATAGGCGCTGCCTGTCATTCCTGCAGATGACTGAGAACCAGTATCACTGATGACTGCGCATATCTAGGGACCTGGTTGCTCATATCTGCCACTTACTGCAGGACTTGGCACCAAGGGGACATGGAGGGCATCCACTGACAGTGGCTGTGAAAATGACTGCGGTGCCCAATTTCTATGCTAGTGGATCCTTTTAAGGCTCCACAGGTGACCTCTGTTGGATCTCACAAGCTACCACCCACAAATGCATCCATGAGGTCACGAATGCCATCTCCTTGAGGGCACACAACTTTGTGCATTTCGCCCGGGACCTGGACAGCCAGGATGCAAGGGCCATTGGATTCGCCCAGATCTTGGGATTCCCACAGGTGCAGGGTGCGATCAACTGCACCCATGTGGTGCTCAGGTCTCCATCACTACACACAGTGGACTTCATCAACCGCAAGGGCCTTCACTTACTGAACTTGCAGCTGGTATGCGACTACCAGAAGAACATCCTGCAAGTATGTGCACTGTTTCCAGGGAATGTGAAGGACGCCCACATCCTCAGTCGCTCGCAGATCCCTACAGTTTTCCAGGATCCACAGAGGCTGCAGGGATGGCTCCTCGGGGCAGAGGCGCTGATGATGCCTGTGTGGCAGCCTCAGACTGAAGAAGAGCAATGGTATAATGAGGCTCATGCAGCAGCTCGCAAATTGGTGGGGCAGACTGTTGGAATGCTGAAGATGTGGTTCCAGTGCCTGGACTGGTCTGGTGATGCCTTGCCGTATACTCCACAGAGGGTGTCGTGCATCATCGTCGTCTGCTGCGCTCTTTACAACCTGGCATTCCAACAGGGAGACGAGCTGGCTGAGGAGGAGATGGAGGAGCTGGCAGTCTCCTCAGATGAGGAGGACAGCAGCAGGGATGAGGGTGAGGAGGTCCTTGGTGGTGACGATGACGGGGATCAGGCTCTCGCACTGGCTAGACGAGGCAGGCATACACGGGAGGCCCTCATAGCTGCCAGATTTGTGGAGGTTGATGACCACAAGCAGTGAGGTGTCCCCATAGATCCTCATATTGCAGTTGTGAATGTTTGACTCCATTCTGGATTATGACAATGTCAAAAGCCTCTGTGAGAATGTTCCTGTCGTGGAGATGCAGTAGAGGCCCTAACAATTGCAGGAGGATGATGACAACATGCAGTGAGGACACTCCATGAATCTTCACATAGCCTCTGTGAAGGTCTGACTCCTGTCTGGCTGAGGGCAGCTCGCTTGCGCTCCATGGTCAGGGCCATCTCACAGAGATGCAGCCATGAAACTTTAGATGCATTCGATGCTGTGTCCATTCAGCACCTAAGCCCTTCAGGAACTGGTGCACAGCATCAATGGTCGCAGCCGTTGGTGCAAGGGGGCCCAGCCCCACATTAAATGTCTTGAGAGCACACAGAGAGATTGAGAGAACTCTGTGGCGCCTGCACACTACATTCTAGCAGCAATGACCAGCACCACCAAGATGCAGACATCAGTAATGTTTCCAGGGAATGTGAGGCCAGATCATCACTTGTGGTTTGAAGGCTGCACAGGGAAGAGGCCCTGGACTGAGACACCTGCCTTTTATCATGTGCAGAAAGGTTTCACATCTGAGTGACACAAACACGGTTCATCAGAACAAGGAGCCACAGGCAGGGAGACATTCTTTGGAGTTTATTAACAATAGTGAAGAGTATGTACAAGTGGCCAACACCTGTGCCCAGGCTGTGCAGCTACTTTTTCTTAACTACCCTAATCCTGCTGCTAAGTCTTGGTGCTCCCTGGACATCCACAGTGGAGGTGGAGGCAGCCTGCTGACTGTGATGCCCTGTCTGGAGGCCTGAGATTTGAAGAGCCCCGGCCTGCTTTTGGGGTCCTGCTCTGTGGCAGTGGCACCCTCCTTGGCCTGTGAAGCTGGAGCTGCGGAGTTCACAGGAAGAGGGGATTCAGATGGGCTGGACACTCCTGGGTGGATGACTCTGGGGTGTACACTTGTTGATCCTCCTCCCGATGGGTGCCCCAGGGCCCCTGGCTGACTCCATGAGGGGAGGGGTACTGGAGTGAGATTAAGCTGCCCGGCCTCCATCTTGTGTACACACTGTTGGAGGCCAACTATGGCATCAGCGATGGAGTTAAGTCCGCGCAGCAGTGCAAGAGGGATGTCCTGGACCAAGGTCTCCATGGCGGCCGCCATCCTGCCAGCATTGACCTCGGGGCATTGCAATGCCGGCGCTATCACCTCAGCCTGAACACGGACAGACTCCTCCATCATGCCTTGCAATCTGAGGAGCGTAGCGGACACCCCTTCCTGATGTTCCTGAGTTTGCCTTTGCTGCTCCAGCAACTGTGACATAACTGAGTCCAGAGGCTGGTCATCTGACTCAGGCTCAACAGGTTCCTGGCTTCCTGCAGCTCTCCGAATGCCAGGGGCCTGGGAAGTCCCTGCTGCTATCCACTGTGGAACAGACTGTGTACTGTGCTCACCAGTATGTGATTCCGTGCCTATTCTAGATCTAAGTCCAACCGAGGTATGTGTCTCTGTGCTGGTGGAGGGTATCGGTGAATGCTGTGATGGAACTTCGAGGAGGATGTCTTCAGATTCCCCTTTGAGGGATTATTTGGGGCTTGATTGGAGGCCTTGGGTCTTGGACTCTGTCAGGTGTTTGGCAGATGTGCCGGCGAAAGCAAGGGGAGATAATTACTGCATGGCAGTGGCCTGTGAAAGAGGGCATATCACTCACGGCATTGTTGTCTGATGGATGTTGCATTGCTGGATCCTCACTTGGCAGAGCAGCGCCGACCTCACTGTCAGCACAGGACCGGTGCAGATCCTCGCCAGCCAGCTGGATGGCTCTGTTTTGAAAGTCCATGAGGACCTTGATTTCGGGCATTCCACCACTAGTCTGTGACCTCTCCCTCTTGTGTGCCAGCTTGTTTGTCATGGGTAGAGATGGAGGAAGTGTAAGCAGGACGCCTACCAGGCCAGATGATAAATGTGCCTGGCCTGTACGGGTGGTGAGTGGTGCTATGGGTGGGCTGAGGACAATGAAGGTGTGTGTGAGAGAGTGAATGGTGATGTCACAGAATCACACAGTACAGAAGAGGCTCTTCGGCCCATCGAGTCTGTACCGACACTTGAGAAACGCTTGAGAGACCTACCTACCTAATCCCATTTACCAGCACTTAGCCCATAGCCTTGAATGTTATGATGTGCCAAGTGCTCATCCAGGTACTTTTTAAAGGATGTGAGGCAACCTGCCTCCACCAACCTCCCAGGCAGCACATTCCAGACTGTCAAAACCCTCTGGGTAAAAAAGGTTTTCCTCATATCCCCCCTAAACCTCTTGCCCCTCACCTTGAACTTGTGTCCCCTTGTGACTTCAACTAAGGGGAACAGCTGCTCCCTATCCATCATGCTCATGTCCCTCATAATCTTGTACACCTCAAATCAGGTCGCCCCTCATTCTCTCTGCTCCAATGAAAACAACCCAAGTCTATCCAACCTCTCTTCATAACTTAAACGTTTTATCCCAGGCAAGATCCTGGTGAATCTCCTCTGCAACCCCTCCAGTGCAATCACATCCTTCCTACAATGTGGCGACCAGAACTGCACACACTGCTCCAGCTGTGGCCTCACCAAGGTTCTATACAACTCCAACATGACCTCCCTACTTTTGTAATCTATGCCTCGATTGATAAAGGCAAGTGTCCCAAATGCCTTTTTCACCACCCCACTAACATGCCCCTCCGTCTTCAGAGATCTATGGACACACGCACCAAGGTCCCTTTGTTCATCAGAACTTCCCAGTGCCATGCTGTTCATTGAATACTCCCTTGTCAAATTACTCCTTCCAAAGTGTATCAACTCACACTTTTCAGAGTTAAATTCCACCTGCCTCTTATCTGCCCATTTGACTATCCCATCTATATCTTCCTGTAGCCCAAGACACTCAACCTCACTGCTAACCACCCGGCCAATCTTTGTGTCATCCGCTTGAACTGTCCCTTGAACTGGCAATGAGTGAGGGCCTTGTGCTGAGTTTGAGAGTGTGTGAGTTGAGAGTGATGAAAAGAGTGAATTACCCTGACAGAATGGAGGAGATCATTCATCTTCTTGGGGCACTGGGTGGTTGTCCTCTTCTGAAGGGCGTTGGCGCTGACCACCATTACCACTGCCTCCCAAGCCAGACTGGTCATGTTGCTGCCCATCCTGCAGCAGAACGTGGGTACAGGACATCGCCACAGGCCTCCAGAGCATCTACCTGTCGCTCTAGGGGCCCATCATTAAACCGGGTCGGGGGGTGGGGGGCGCTGCAGTCTTTTTTCCTTTGCTGGCCATGTCTCCTGGGCAGCGGTGGTGAGCTGGTAGTGATGAGCAGTGTGCTAATGGCTGCCTTTCAAACACGGAGAAGTGCTAAAGTGGAGAAGTTCACACTTTTCCCACATAATACTCCATCTGCCAAATTTTTGTCCACTCACAAAGCCAATCTATAATCCTTTGCAGACTCATTTGGTCCTCTTCACAACTTACTTTCCTACCAATCTTTGTGTCATCAGCAAATTTACAGGAGAAAAATAGTGCACAATGATGTTGGGCAAGCATCCCGACATTATCGCGTACTTTCGCAATATTTTGATCGGCGGGTACATGCAAGAGGTGGCAGCTCACCCACCGACAATTAAGAGGTTAATTACGGCCCTTAATCAATTAATTAAATGGAATTTCTCACTGCCCATCCAACTGTTCGGTTGGCGGGTGGGCGAATAGGCCAAGTGGCCTTTGCATTTTTTGCGAAACTCATCCACAGGCGGGATGAGGTTTCGACCAGTGATTAAAAAAAACTTTTAAAACTAATTTTTAACATGTGCTTACTCACGTGACAGAGTCACATGAGGGGATATGTTTTCCTTATTTTTCAATTGTTTATTTTGAATGTTAAAAACCTTCAGCTCCCTGATGTATCTCTGTGCCTTCAGGGAGCTTTCCGTGAGCACACCAGCACGCATGTGCTGACTTCAGCACTCGCTCTTTCCCCCCCACCCACCATTAATTGGCCAGCCAGCGTGAAATCGTGGTCCGGGCCTGATTGACCTCTGCTCCCGGGCTCGCCCACCACACCCGCCCGATGAGGTAAAAATCCTGCCCTAAGAAAAGAAAGATTTTAATTAAGAACAATTTTGAATAACAAATACAGAGGATGACAGCAGAATATTCGACCATGGGGTCACCACTGCAAAGCCAATCCAAGTGGTATCCTCTGTCTCATAAGATGACAGTTTTCACACTGGTGGTTAACTCTGTTAAGCATTGCCTGATGTGGCTCAGGAGCCCCACTCTGGCATGGCAGTCTCTGCCATATTTGCCACAGAGGAATACGGGGGGCTGAGAAGGTGCATGAATTGCTGTTCTCTGTTTTCTCTGGGCTCTCTTCTCAGCCAACTGAGCTGTGTGTTCAGTTCACCTCTTCCAATGTCTCGCCAAACAGTCAGCCTCCAGAGGTCATAGCCATCAGCAACAGTCCCCCAGTTGTTAGTATCATTGTCCACCATCTTCATATCGTGCATGCAGGTGTCTTTTTAGCAGAGGTATGGACGCCAAGGAGTTTGTGACCCAGTGGCTAGTTCGCTGTACTGTTGTGGCGTAGCCAATGGCAAATGCTGAGCTACTCAAATCCCAAAGGGAAACTTGAAACAACTGTTTTGCAATTTGTATAAATTTCGAGATGCATGCCTTGAATTCAGCAGTAATAAGACCACCGAGTCTTATAGGTATCTTACAAAACCTTTATTAATAGAAGAAATGATTTTAAGTACACACATAGATCTACAAATTACTACTATGATAAATTCTAAATTCCCTAGTTAATCTAACTCCCAGTTACATTTTTGTTAAGGCAACAGTAAGAAACATAGAATTTAAAAGATAAAAGCAAAACACTGCGGGTGCTGGAAATCTGAAACAAAAACAGAAAATGCAGGAAAAACTCACCAGGTCTAACAGCATTTGTGGAGAGAAAGACAGAGTTTATGTTTTGAGTTTGTATGACTCTTCTTCAGATTTTAAAAGACCCAGGCGAAGTAACACACAATACCCTGAAACAGTCAAATTCAAAGTGAGTTGTCTTAACTTCAGTTCTTTGTAGACAGCAGTTTGAGGCTTAGATGCTGAAGGATTTTCGCACTTATTTTAGATCTTAGAATGGTTTCTGTTGCACAGAGCCTTCTCTTCTTTATCCATATTTTCCCCTTTGAAAGCAAATTCCCATTGTTTCACTATGTTTTTGGGCTTTACCTCTTTAATAATAAAATCCATTAAAGTACCAATTTTACCAGGAATCTTTGGGAAAAAATAAACACACAGTTTCCTAACTTATGCTGGCTAGGTGAAACATTTCACCCCTCTTTTGAATTCAAGCTACTCTGGTTTATTTAAAAATGCAAATGTTCCCTTTACACCTAACATTCTAAAACTTCTCCCTTTAAAACCTTGCTTATCTTGATGTACAAAGCCTTCAGACCAGCTGCCTTTAATTCAATTAAGTCACACACACACGCACGCACACAAAAATCTTTGGGGCCATCCAATGAACATGACCTAACCAGCACTGATGTTGTTGGCTTAGCATTGAGTGTACGTTAATGGAATTAGTGCGTTACAGATCTCTGAGTTGGTGACCTTGTCTTACCAAGAGGTGACAAGGATACAGCAGAGAAAGTGAAGGTGGGAATTGTAGAGTCGTTACTCCAGCCTAGCATATGTTGCTCAGGTCTCATCACTGCAGAGAAGTGCGCTGAAGATGGTAGACTACAGGAAGAGCAGTTGGAGAGGTGGACCTGTGGGAGATACATGGAGCAGGGAGAGAATAAATACAGCCCAGAGAGCGCACCTACATCACTCACCTTGGGGAGGAGCATTCAGAGAGGTGCAGCTGTCAGCTGTTTGGAACTGGCCCGTGCCGAGTTCAAAAGGAGTGATAAAAAACAAATTGTGACATCACAGGAAAGAAGCAATTTGATTGGTTGGAGAAGAAGCCAGCTGTTTGGTGAGTATTTGGTGAGTATCTGCTAAGTGTTTAAGGTTTATACTAATCCTACGGTTTAAAATAAAGTAGGAACTGTACATTTGGGTAAAGTTTATTAAGTAAGGCCAATTAAAATAATTTTCTACTTGGATAAAACAGCGAGAGTCCAGGGGATAAAACAGCGAGAGTCCGGGGGATAAAACAGCGAGGGTTCGGGGGATAAAACAGCAAGGGTTCGGGGGATAAAACAGCGAGGGTTCGGGGGATAAAACAGCAGGAGTTCGGGGGATAAAACAGCCAAATTGAGAGACAGTTGGGAATTGAAAATAGCGCGAGTACAGAAACGTAAGTTTCTAAACAAGCACATGGAAAGTAAGAATTTATAGGTGTAGGAGATTTGTGAGTAAGGACGAAGAATTTCTACTTTCTACTAATCTCCAGTTTATAGTTAACAGTACAAGAGTAAGATTAAAGTAAGTAAAAGTAACTAAAGTTTAAACAAAAATGTAACTTAAAAGTTTAAGGTTAAGGTGTGGCAGAACAGCTCAGTCAAGTGGGATGCCCGGCCTGTGGCATATGGGGAGTCATGGACACTTCTCGTGACCCAGATGAGCCCATGTGCAGGAAGTGTCATTGGCTGCACAAGCTTGAGCTCTGCGATTCAGAGCGCTGGAGTCACTGAGGTGCATCCATGAGGCAGAGAACTACGTGGATAGCACATTCAGAGTGGTGGTCACACCGCAAGTTAGGGGCAAGCAGGCAGATAGGAATGGGTGACCACCAGGCAGTCCAAGAGGAATTGGCAGGCAGTGCAGGAGTCCCCAGAGGTCCCGTTCACTAACCAGTTTTCCATTCTGGATATCGGTGAGGGCGATGGATCCTTGGAGGAGTGCATCAAGAGCCAAGCCCATAGCACCACGGGTGGCCCAGGTGTACAGGCGGGGAGGAAGAAGGGCGGAAGGTCAGTACTGATAGGGGATTCCTTAGTTAGGGGAGCAGAGAGGCATTTCTGCAGCTGTCAACGTGATTCCAGGATGGTTTGTTGCCTCCCTGGTGCTAGAGTCATGGATGTCACAGAACAGCTGTAGGACATTCTTGTGGGGTGGGTGAACAGCTAGGGTCATAGCTGCATTGGTATTAACGACATAGGCAGGCAGAGGAATGTGGTCCTGCAATCAGAATTTAGGGAGCTAGGTTGAAAATTAGCAAACAGGACCTCTAAAGTAGTCATCTCCAGATTACTCCCGGTGCCACGTGCAAGTGAGTATAGAAATAGGAAGGTAAGACTGATGAATGTGTGGCTGGAAAGATGGTGCAGGAGGGAGCGCCTTAGATTCCTGGGACATTGGGACTGGCTCTGGGGGAGATGGCACCTGTACAAGCTGAACGGGTTGCATCTGAACAGAGCTGGGACTGAGTTCCTTGCGGGTCGTTTTGTTAGTGCCATTGGGGAGGGTTTAACCTAACTCAGCAGGGCTGTGGGAACAAGGAGAGAATATCAGAAAGTAATACCAGAGCATATGGAATATTGGGAGAGGCAGATAGCACTAAAATAGAGAATAGTAAGTTAATAGATGGAGTCAGAGTAAGGGGGCAAGTAATGAAGTCTAAATCAGGGTTACACTACATGTAGGTGAATGCATGGAGTATCGTTGATAAAATTGGGGAGTAACTGAGTTACTCATTGCCTTGTGGGATTATGGTGTTGTGGTGATAACGGAGACTTGGGTTAAGGAAGAGCAGATCTGGGTGTTAAATATTCCTGGTTACAAAGCGTTCAGAAAGGATAGGAAAGGGAAGGAGCAGGGGTGGTGTTTTTGGTTAGGGAGTGCATTGCAGTACTAAGAAAGAGGATGTGTCAGAAGATTCAAAGACAGAATCAATTTGGCTCGAGCTTAGGAATAAGAAGGGTGCAATTACATTGCTCGGTGTAATATACAGACCACCAGCTAGTGGGAAGGATATAGAGGAACAAATCTGCAAGGAAATTACAGAGAGGTGTAAACATCATAGAGTACTTATAATGGCGGACTTTAATTACACGTATATAGACTGGTATAGTGGTAGTGTAAGGGGCAGAGAGGGACAAGCATTCCTAGATTGTGTACAGGAGAATTTCCAAAGAAAGGAGGCACTGCTAGACCTGGTTCTTGGGGAATGAGGTGGGCCAAGTAGATCAAGTGACAGCGGGGGAAAATTTAGGGGACAGTGATCATTGTATCATAAAGTTTAGGATGATGGTGGAAAATGACAATGGTCAATCCAGAGTAAGAATAATCAACTGATGGAGAGTGGCCTTCAATGGGGCAAGAATGGAACTGGGCCGGATAGACTGGAACCAAAGGTTGGCAGGACAGATCTTTACAATCTTTTTTGACCGAGGGCGTAATGTTTGCAATTCTCCAGTCCTCTGGCACCTCACCTGAATCCAGGGAACATTGAAAGATTATTGCCAGTGCCTCTGCAATTTCCACTCTCACTTCCTTCAATAAGCTTAACAAATGGGCTACCTTCAGAGAGGAGATGGGCACAGTCAAGGTATGTTCCCTCAAAAGGGAAGGGTAGGACAAACAAATCCAGAGCCCCCTGGATGACAAAGGAGATAGAAATTGAGTTAAAGAAGAAAAAGTGTGCCTACAAGAGGTGTCAGGTAGCAAATACAATTGAGAACCAAGCTCAATACAGAAGGTTCAGAAGGGATGTGAAAAAACAAATATGAGAAGCAAAGAAGGATTATGTAAAAAGACTGGCAGCTACCATAAAAGGAAATCCCAAAGTATTCTAGAAGCACATCAATAGTAAAAGGGTGGTAAAAGGAGGACTAGGGCCGTTTAGGGACCAAAAAGGGGATTTACACATAGAAGCAAGAGGCATGGCTAAGGTGTTAAATGAATCTGTCTTATCAATGAGGTGGATGCTGCCCAGGCCATGGTGACAGAGGAGGAAACTCAGTTACTTAGAAGGGTTTACAATTGATAAGGAGGAGGTATTGGATAAGCTGTTGGTACTTAAAGTTGATAAGTCACCAGGACTAGATGAGATGCGTCCAAGAATATTGAAGGAAATGAGAGTGGAAATTGCAGAGGCACTGGCAATGATCTTTCAATGTTTCCTGGATTCAGGGGAAGTGCTGGAGGACTGGAGAATTGCAAACATTACGCCCTTGTTCAAAAAAGGTTGTAAAGATCTGTCCTGCAATTACAGATTAATCTGTTTAGTTTCAGCAATAGGGAAACTTCTAGAACAATTATTCAGGATACAATTAATAGTCACATGGAAAAATGTGGATTGATTCGGAAGAGTCAGCATGGATTTGTTGAAGGAAAATTGCATCTAACTAACTTGCTGGAGTTTTTTTGAAGAGGTAACAGATGGTTGATAAGGGCAAGGCCGTTGATGTGGTGTATATGGACTTCCAAAAGGCGTTCGGTATAGTTCCACACAACAGACTTGTGAGGAAAATTATAGGTCATGGAATAAAAGGGACATAACAATGTGGATACAAAATTGGCTGAGGGATAGGAAACAGAGAGTAATAGTTAAAGGGTAGAAGGTAATGGAAGAATGTTTGTAGTGGAGTTCCCCAGGTGAACCCTTGCTTTTCCTGATATGTATAAATGATCTAGAACTTGGTGTGCAGGGGACAATTTCAAAGTTTGCGGATGACACAAAACTTGGGAGAATTGTAAACTGTGAGAAGGACAGTGTAGAACTTCAAAAGGACATTGACACATTGATGGAGTGGTCAGATAGGTGGCAGATGAAGTTCAATGTGGAGAAGTGTGAGGTGATGCATTTTGGTACAAAGAACATGGAGAGACAGTATAAAATAAAGATTACTATTCTAAAGGGTGTGAGCAGAGAGACTTGGGTGTATACGTACATAAGTTATTAAAGGTGGCAGGACAGGTAGAGAGAGCTGTTTCTAAAGCATACAGTATTCTAGGTTTTATTAATAAGGGAAGAGAGTATAAGAGCATGGAGGTTTTGATGAATTATAAGACACTGGTTAGACCTCAGCTGGCGTATTGTGTACAGTTCTGGGTGCCACACTTTAGTAAGGATGTGAACTTATTGGAGACAGTGCAGAAGAGGTTTATGAGAATGGTTCCAGGAACGAGACACTTCAGTTATGAGGAAAGATTGGAGAAATTGGGACTGTTTTCCTTGGAGAGAAGGCTAAGAGACTAGGTAGAAGTTTTCAAAATCATGAGGGGTCTGGACAGAGTAGATAGGGAGAAACTATTCCCGCTTGTAAATGGATCGAGAACCAGAGGGCACAGTTTTAAAGTGTTTTGCAAAAGAAACTAATGTGTGGCGAGAAAAAACTTTGTCACACAGCGAGTAATTAGGGTTTGGAATGCACTGCATGGAGGTGTGGTGGAGGAAGGTTCAATTGAGGCATTCAAGAGGGCATTGGATGATTATTTAAATAGAAACAACAAGCAGGGATATGGGGAAAAGTCAGGAGATTGCAATTAAGTTAAAATGCTCAAAGATCCGGTGCAGACACGATGGCCGAATGGCCTCCTTCTGCACCATAACAATTCTGTGGTTTTGTGACTCGCAGTTTGGTGTTCTCAGTCAGGTTGCTGTTGTTCCACCCTCTCTTGTTCAGCTTGGATATAACAACTGCAGCTTTTGAGATACTTGTGTTGATTTGAGCATCAAGTGACAGGTTGCTAGTGAGTGTAGAGCAAAGATATGTGAAGCTATCAACAACCTCTAGCATCACATTATCAATGCTGATAGATGGCGGTATGGCAACATCCTGGATACTGACATTTGACATCCTAATGCTGATAGCCAAACCAAGCCCTGTACAGGTATGAAAGAGTCCATTTGCCACTGCAGGTGTTCCTCAGTATGGAATGCACTGTGAAATTGTCAGCATAGAGCAATTCTCCAATGAGGACTTGGCACACCTTTGTCTTGGATCTCAGGTGAGCAAGTCTGAACAGCTTTCCATGTAAGTAGACACCCTTTGCAGATGACCTGAAGGCATATGACAGCAGCAAAGAGAAGAATTTCCAAAGAGTGTCGGTGCCAGAACTCAAACCTGTTTGAACTCACTGCGGATCTCAAAAGGTTCCGATGTTGCCCCATCATGGCTGACCCTACCCATCATGCTGTCATGGAAAGAGAAGATTATATTGAGAAGATTCGGAGGGCAGCCAATTTTATCCAGCAGCTTAAATAGACCACTGCTGCTCTCATGGTTGAATGCCTTGGTGAGATTGATGAAGGCAGTGTATAGTGGCAGCTGACGTAACTGAGTGAAGACTTGGGGTGAATTTTCTGCATGCCGGGCAGGTGGGCCCAACCCAATCTCCGGTGGGCAAGGAGATAATCCCCGCTGGAGTAACAGGCCCTGCTGCCATTTTACGTGGACAGGCCAATTAAGGCCCACCCAGCGTGACATTCGGCAGGAAGTGCTATGCGCTTCCTGTGCAGGCGGGGGGGGCTTCCCCAAAAGCGAGGGTGCGCTCTTTCACGCATGCGCACAAAAGAGCGCACATCTCCCTGAGGCTAAGTGCTGCCTCAGGGAGATCACTTACACTTTTAAAAATATTAAAAATAGAAAAAAAAAATTCCCTAACATGTCCACCTCATGTGACAATGTCACATGAGATGGGCATGTTCATAAATTACAGTAAAACTTTATTAAACTTTTCAAAACCCTGCATGAAACTTCATCCCGCCGTTGGATGAGGTTTCATGTTTTTTCTATTTGCTGCCAGGGCTCCTGGCCAACCCGCCAACCTTAAGGTTGGACGGGCAGGTCCTTTAATTGTTTTAATGATCCTGTCAATGGCCTCAATTGGCCATTGACAGGTCGGTGGGCCCGCAGCTGATTTTGCTGTGCCCCCGCCTTCCTGAAAATTTAAGTGGGGCGGGATGACGTAGGGGGTTCCGCCCGACGTCATCTCGCATCATTTTACGTGTTGGTGAGCGGGCCCCGCCCCCAACTCGCCAACACCAAAATTCTGCCCTTGGAGTTTGGTGAGAGGGGGAGTTTTAAGTGTTAATTTTATTCTTAAATTTTGCTCTTAAAATCTAATCTGGTCTGTGATTAATAGTAACTGGAAAGTACTGTGTTAGCAGGCTAAGTTCTTTCTTTCTTGCAGTTTAGAAAGGGTAAGCTAGGGTAAACTCACTCTTAGCTGAAGGAGCTGAGTAGTTAATAAGCTAACTGTAGCCCCAGTTCATTTTACTTTAAATTCAGGGCTCTTTAGTGCAGCTTTGGCAAATGGAGTGCGGCTGAGGTAACTGAGCGAAGACTTGGAGTTTGGTGAAAGGGACAATTCAGTGAAGGGGGAAAAGGATTTGTCTCCTTTTTCTATCTTTCTCACCCTGTAGGAATTGGTTCCTGCTCCCTGGGAAAGGGAAAGGAGCTAGCTGTTTGGTGGGTATCTGGTAAGCGGGTGAGTTCTATTCTATCCATAAAGTTTTAAATAATCATAAATTGGTGGTAAATTTAATAAAATACATAAACGAGCAACATAAGTGATTAATATAATAGTAATTATTTAAAACACATCAAGGATGGCAGGACATGTGATGGGTCAAGGCTGCAGCATGTGGGAGCTCCTGGATAACATTGTGATCCAGAGCAAACACACTTGTGGCTTGAGGAACTTCGGCTCAGAGTCATTGAGCTGGAGGCTGAGCTGCAGACTCTTGACACATCAGGGACGGGGAAAGTTATCTGGATCGTTTGTACCAGGAGGCAGTCACACCACTTAGGATAGGATCTTCTGATTTGGTCAATGGTCAGGGACAGAAGGGTGTGACTATAAGTTAGGCAGGTAAGGAGACCCAGAGGGCAGAAGTGCAGGAGTGTGAGCCTCTGCAATTGTCCAACAGGTTTGAGGTTCTCTCAGTTTGTTTGGATGAGAGTGGGGGCTGCAGGGTGGAAGAGCAAACTGACCATGGTACAGAAAGCCATTCAAGTGGGGGGTGCAAAAAGGAATGTAGTGGTAGTGGGGGACATTATAGTGAGGGGGATTGACACTGTTCTCTATAGCAAAGAGCAAGAGTCCAGACAGCTGTGGTGCCTGCCCGGTGCCAGGGTTCAGGACATCTACTCAGGGCTCGAGAGGAACTTGCAGTGAGAGAGGGAGCATCCAGTTGTCATGGTCCATGTAGGTACCAATGACACAGGTAGAACTAGGAAAGAGGTTTGATGTAGAGAGTATGAGTAGCTAGGCATGAAATTGAAAAGCAGAACCTCAAAGGTAATAAGATCTGAATTATTACCTGAGCCACATGCAAATTGGCATAGGGTACATAAAATTAGAGAGATGAATACATGGCTCAAAGATTGGGGCACTGGCACCAGTACTGGGGAAATTGGACATTGTGCCGTTGGGATGGTCTACACCTGAACCAGCCTGGGGCCAGTGTTCTTGTGAATTAGAGAGGGTTTTAAACTAAATAGTGGGGGCAAGGGATTAAATGTGGAAACATGTGGTCTTTCAATCAACGAATAAAGACAAGATAAAAGAGGAAAATAGTAATATAGGAAATGAGGGTTGGAGAATGGCAGGGATAGAGAGAAAAAACCTAAAAATGCACAAAGAATCAATACTAGATGTCACAAAGATAACAAAAAGACTAAAAAAGGCTCTCTATCTGAATGCGTGTAGCATTCATAACAAAGTAAATGAATTGATTGCTCACGTTGAAGTAAATACATATGATAGCCATTATGTTGACCTGGTTGCAAGATGACAAGGATTGGGTCCTGAATATTGAGAGGTATATGACCTTCAAAAAGAAAAGGAAGCTAGGTAAAGGTGGAGGGGTAACACTGTTAATCAAGGATGGCATTTGTGCAATAATTAGAGATGACCTTGATTCAGGAGATCAGGATGTAGAATCTGTTTTGTTGGGGGTGAGGAATGGAAGGGGAAAGAAGTCGCTATTGGGAGTGGTCTACAGGTCCCTGAACAGTAATCACAATGTAGGACAAAGTATACAAGAAGAAATATTGGGTGCTTGTGATAAAGGGACGGCAATAATCATGGGTGGCTTTAATCTACATATAAACGGAAAAATCAGATTGGCAGTAGAAGCAAGGATGATGAGTTCATCAAATGCTTTCGAGATAGTTTCTTAGAGCAGCATGTTCTGGAACCAACCAGAGAGCAGGTTAGATTAGATTTGATATTGTGTAATGTGACAGGATTAATTAATGACCTCAGAGTGAAGGCGCCCCAAGGTAACAGCGACCTATTCAATATGATTGAATTTTACATGCAGTTTGAAAGGGACAAGTGTCGGTCTAAGACTAGTATTTTAAACTTAAATAAGGGCAACTATGTGGGCTTTAAAGCTGGGATACTAGGCTAGGGGATAGATCAATAGAAAAGCAGTGGGAGACATTTAAGGGGATATTTCAGAATATTCAGAATAAGCATACTCTACTGTAAAGAAAAATTCTAAAAGGAGGACCCAACATCCGTGGTGAACTAAAGAAGTTAGGGAAAGCATCATTCTTAAAGAAAAAGCATATAACTGCACAAAGATGAGTGGCAGGTCAGATGATTGATCAGAATATATAGAACGGCAGTGAATGAAAGGTTAATCAGGAGAAAGAAATTAGGGTATGAGAGGAATAGTGTTATCCACTTTGGTAGGAAAAACAGAATGGCAGAGTATTATTTAAATGGTGTTAGATTGGGAAATGTTGATGTACAAAGGGACCTGGGTGTCCTTGTACACGAATCACTGAAAGCAAGCATGTAGGTGCAACAAGCAGTTAAGAAGGCAAATGGTATATTGGCCTTCATTGTGAGCGGACTTGAGTACAGGAGCAAGGATATCTTACTGCAGCTGTACAGGGCCTTGGTGAGACCACACCTGGAGTATTATGTGCTGTTTTGGTATCCTTATCTAAGAAAGCATATACTTGCTATTGAGGGAGTGCAGCAAAGGTTCACCAGCCTGGTTCCTGGGATGGCAGGATTGTCATATGAGGAGAGATTGGCCGACTAGGCCTGTATTCACTGAAATTTAGAATGCTATCTCATTGAAACAGATAAAATTCTGACAGGGATGGACAGACTGGATGCAGGGATGATGTTTCCTCTGGCGAGGCGTCACAGTCTCAGGATACAGGGTAGACCATTTAGGACTGAGATTATGAGAAATCTCCTCACTCAGAGGGTGATGAACCTGTGGAATTCTCTACCGCAGAAGGCTGTGGAGGCCGTCACTGAATATATTTAAGACGGAAATAGATGGATTTCTGGACTCTTGGGGGCATCAAGGGGTAAGGGGAGAGAGAGCAGGAGTACGGCATTGAGATAAAGAATCAACCATGATCATTTTGAATGGCGGAGCAGGCTCAAAGGGCTGGATGACCTACTCCTGCTCCTATTTTCTATGATTCTGTAATCATAGGGGTCTGTGCTAGGGCCTTAACTTTTTACAATTTACATCAATGACTTAGATGAGGGGAAAGAAAACCTGGTAGCTAAATTTTCAGACAACACAAAGATAGGTAGGAAAGTAAGTTGTGAAGGTGACAAGGAGTTTGCAGATGGATATAGATAAGTTGAGTAAGTGGGCAAAAATCTGGCAGCTGGAGTATAATGTAGGAAAATGTGAAGTTGTTCACTTTGGCAGGAAGAATAAAAAGGCAGAGTGTTGCTTAAATGGAGAACAATTACAGAATTCCGAGATGCAGGGGATCTAGGTATTCTTGTGCATGAGTCACAAAAAGTTAGTATGCAGGTACAGCACATAATAAAGGACAATGGAATGCTATCTTTTATACAAGAGGAACCGAACATAAAAGTAAGGATGTTATGCTTCAGTTATACAGGGCATTGGTGAGACCGCATCTCGAATATTGCGTGCAGTTTTGGTCTCCTTATTTAAGGAAGGATGTAAATGTGTTGGAGCCGGTTCAGAGGTGGTTTACTAGATTAATACTTGAAATGAGCCGGGTGCCTTTTAAGGATAGGTTGGACAGTCTGGGCTTGTTTCCACTGGAGTTTAGAAGAGTGAGGGGTGACTCGATTGAAGTATGTAAAATCCTGAATGGTCTTGACAAGGTGGACGTGGAAAGGATGTTTCCTCTTGCGGGCGAGTCCAGAACTAGGGGCACTGTTTTAAAATTAGGGGTCGCCTTTATAGGACAAAGATGAGGGGAAATTTTCTCACTCAGAGGGTTGTGAAACTTTGGAAGTCTCTGCCTCAGAAAGCCGTTGGAGGTGGGGCGACCGAATATTTTCAAGGCAGAGGTAGTTATATTCTCGTTAGGCAAGGAAATCAAAGGTTATCGAGGGTAGATGGGAACGTGGAACCCAAAACACAAACAGATCAGCCATGATCTTATTGAATGGCGGAACAGGCTTGAGAGGCCAAATGGTCTACTTCTGTTCCTGTCTCGTATGTTAACTTCTCTTGCAGTTGCCGGACTGAGAAGATCATGTTAATTTTATATCTTCCAGTTCTAAAAGCACACGGATTCAGGATAGACCATCATGCCCACTTGTCCATTCTTGGCCTGCTGCAATGTTCCAGTGAAGCTCAACGCAAACTGGAGGAACATCATTTCATATTCCGATTATGCACTTTACAGCCTTCCGGACTTAACATTGAGTTCAATAACTTCAGACCATGAACTCTCTCCTCCATCCTCACCCCTTTTTGTCCCCTTTTCTCAATATTCATTTTTATTTTTTTCCACTTATTTTTACTTATTTATTTTTAAATTTATTTTCATTTTTATTCATTGTTTTATCCCCATCTTTTATCCTATGTTTGATCTTTTTTCCCACCACCCCACCCCCACTAGGGCCATCTGTCATTTGTTCATGCTGTTGTTTCCCGAGTGTTTACCCTTGTCCGTTTATTGTCACATTCTGCTTTCTATCCTTAATGTCACCATCAGCACCTCCTTTAGCCAGTACCACCACCATTAACACCCCTTTGATCTTTTCTTTATGACATCTTTGGCAATCTCCCCTTTGCCTTCACCTATCGCTGGCCTTCTATTCAGCTTCATCCGCTCCATCCCCCTTAAACAGTTTAAATTTCACCACATTTTTACTTCTCTTTAGCTCTAAAGAAGAGTCGTATGGACTCGCAACGTTAACTCTGTCTTTCTTTCCACAGATGCTGTTAGACCTGCTGAATTTTTCCAGCATTTTCTGTTTTTGTTTCAGATTTCCAGCATCTGCAGTCTGACAAGAGTAACATAGGTAAATACTTTTCCCATGAAGCTCAGCATGGAGATGCCTCAATTGCAATTGCTGCTGTCGCCCTTGTTCTTGTACAGGGTCACAATCTTTGCATCACGCATGTCCTGAGGCACTGCCCCCTCTGTCCAGCAGAGACAAAGAGGTTTGTGCAGGATTTGCAGGAGTGCCGATTTCCTGTGCTTCATGAGTTCAGGTGGAATAGGATCAGTACCGGAGCTTTGTAATAGCTTTGTTAAGCTCCTCCGCTTTGGGTTCGATATCCAGCTCTGCCATGACAAGCAGGCTTTCTAAGCTGTCTAGAGCTTTGTTAGTGAGTGTTCTCCCTAGAACTCAAGGAAGTGTTCCACCCTTTCCTCCAACTATTTATTGTAGTCAATGATGACCTCCCCTGCCTTTGATTTCAATGGTGGCATTTTCTTTGCTGATGGGCTTGTGGTCTTTTGATCCCTTCATACCATCCCATCCCTACCATTCCTTGTGTCAAATGACATCTGGATATTCTGGGAATGTTTTAACCAGTAGCATTAGTGCACTGCCCAGCAGTCTATTGGATTTTGCAAATTTTTGTTCATTCAGAGTCTTCTCTCTCAGATATCTTCTGTAATTAATGAGAGCAGACCACTTGGTTTCAATGACAGGTTCCATAAAAGTGAGTTTTTTTTATTCTTTAGTGGCTGTGGAGCTCACATTGAGAAGATGGTGGTGATCAGGCTTCTTGAATTGTTGCAGTCCATTTGCTGTAGGTAAACCCACAGAGGGGAGTTCCAGGATTTTGACCCAACAACAGTGAAGTAATAGCAATGTAGTTCCAAGTCAATATGATGTGTGGCTTGGAGGGGAACTTGCAGGTGGTGGTGTTCCCATGCATATGCTGCCCTTGTCCTTCTAACTGGTAGAAATCATGGGTTTGGAAGGTACTGCCGAAGGAGCCTTGGTGAGTTCCTGCAGTGCATCTTGTAGATGGTACACACTGCTGCCACTGTGCATCAGTGGTGGAGGAAGTGAATGTTGAAGGTGGTGGATAGGTTGCTAATCAAGCAGGCTCCTTTGTCCTGGATGGTGTTGTGCTTCTTGAGTGTTGTTGGAGCTGCACTCACCCAGACAGTGGAGAGTATTCCATCACACTCCTGACTGGTGCCTTGCAGATTATGAACAGGCTTTGGGGAGTCAGGTGGTGAGTTACTTTCCTCTCAGTGAGTGATCTGCTCTCAGTGAGCTTGGTCACTTTAAGGAATGCTATGTCAATGTTCAGCCTATCAAGTTTCATGTCAATCACAGCTGTCTTGTGCATATTACTGATCAGCTGCAAGTCGTCTGTCAGTCCCGTGCACATGGTCCTGACATTCCAGCTTCCTTTTTGAAGAGTTGGCATTTTCTTTCTTTTTGTTTGTTTGCTTGGTGTGATAGATTCCATCCACTTCTTGAGTAGAGATTCTAAGATCCAAACACCCGTTGTTGCAGGATTCATTGTGGGTCAGTACCTTACTAGTTGGGACTGCCTAATGGAACATGATGGTCCTTCCCACCATTGGAGTCAGCTCATAGCACCCGTTCACTACACCAATCAAGTTGAACTTATCACTCGTAACTGCTGTCTCCAATGTTGTGCTAACACGGCAGCAAAACTGCAGTGTCCTCTCCAAACAAAATTTATGGAGACCCTGAGCTGCCCAAATGTCAAGGTCCCCCTTTTGACCTCCCTGGTTGAGTCCAAAGGAATGCAAAGCACTATATTTGACACCAGCTTGGTTGCAGGAAAGATGAAATACTTAGAAATAAAAACAGAAAATGCTGGAGAGACTCAGCAAGTCTGGCAGCATTTGTGGAGAGATAAACAGAGTTAATGTTTCGAGTCTGTATGACTCTTCTTCAGAGCTTCAGAGCTAAAGAGAAGTATGAAATATTTAGACATTAGTCTGTCTTTGGGCTCCGCTCCAGATTTTTGTCAGGATTTATTCCCTTAACTTTCAACTCGCTTAACATATCCACAAGGCAGTGGAGCTATTCACCCATAGCTGAGAGCTTTTCCATGAGTGCCAGAGTATGTCCACGTGCCTGTGGGCCAGCGCTCAGCAAACATCTACACATGTATATTGTTAGTGATTAGGAGTGGGATATTTTCTGATTACAGCATACCCACCATTCAGCCAGAGGGCTAAAGCCACAATAGTTCCTCAGCGGCTTCTTTGCTGAATTTGATGCAAATGATTTTCTTGAATTTTTGTCAACATTCAGAAAAAATCTTTTCGAGATCATAAGGCATTTTTCTAAGTGAGATGGGACCTAGGTAATACTACAGTTTTCTCAAGGTAATCTTTTTGAAGAACAAACAGCAGTGAAATGAAAGAAGTTGGTTGAGGGATGACTGTTGGCTAGGACCTCCTGCTCTTCTTTGAAAAAGTGCTATTGCATCTTTTACATTCAGTTGAGCAAGCTTAATCCCTCATCTGGAAAATAGCACCTATGGCAAATTTTGGCATGGGATATAAATCATGACCTTCTGACACAGACAAAATAAGTTAGTGCTTTTCAAGACCACACGACATCCCAAAGTGCTCCTCGCCATATGAAGTACTTTTCAAGTGTAGTCACTTCTGTAACATGGGAAATGTGGCAGCCTATGTGCACACAGCAAACTTGCACAAACAGGAATGTGATAATGACCAGATAATCTTTTTTTTGTGATGTTGATAAGGGATAAATATTGGCGAGGACACCAGGGATGACTCTCCTGCTCTTCTACTAAATGGCGAGGTGGAATCTGTTCGTTTGTGCACCTGTACTAAAGTCCTATGTTAACTGCCAGGAAAGTCAAACTCACTTTCTTCAAACAGAGCATATGAACATATGAATTAAGAACAGGAGCAGGCCACTCAGCCCCTCGAGCCTGCTCCGCCATTTAATAAACTGATCTGACTGTAACCTCAATTCCACATTCCCACCTATCCCCGATAACCTTTCACCCCCTTGTTAATCAAGAATCTATCTGCCTTGAAAATATTTAAAGACTCTGCTTCCACTGCCTTTTCAGGAAGAGAGTTCCAAAGACTTGCTACCCTCAGAGAAAAAAATTCTCCTCATCTCTGTGTTAAATGGGCGACCCCTTATTTTTAAACAGTGACCCCTAGTTCTAGATTCTGCCAGAAGAGGAAACATCCTTTTCACATTCACCCTGTCAAGACTCCTCAGGATCTTATGTTTCAATCAAGACCCTCTTACTCTTCTAAACTCCAGCAGATACAAGTCTAGCCTGTCCAACCTTTCCTCATAAGATAACCCTCCCATTCCAGGTATTAGTCTAGTATACCTTCTCCGAACTGCTTCTAAAGCATTTATATCCTTCCTTAAATAAGGAGACCAATACTGTACAGAGTACTCCAGATGTGATATCACCAATGCCCTGCACAACTGAAGCATAACCTCTCTACTTTTGTATTCAATTTTCCTTGCAATAAACAATATGATCCTTATTCGCTTTCCTAATTACTTGCTGTACCTGCGTACTAACCTTTTGCAATTCATGTATAAGGACCATCTCAGAACACTGCAATCTCTCACCATTTAGATAATATGCTTCTTTTTTATTACTCCTGCCAAAATGGACCATTTCACATTTTCCCACATGATATTCCATTTTCCAGATCTTTGCCCTCTCACTTAACCTATTTATATCCCTTTGCAGCCTCCTTATGTCCTCTTCACAACTTACTTTCCTACCTTTGTATCATCAGCAAATTTAGCAACCACACTTTTGGTCCCTTCATCCAAGTCATTTATATAAATTGTAAAAAATTGAGGCCCTAGCCATGATCCCTGTGGCACACCACACATTACATCTTGTCAACCAGAAAATGACCCATTTATGCCTACTCTATGCTTCCTGTTAGTTAGCCAATCTTTTATCCATGCCAATACGTTACTCCATACACAATGAGCTTTTATTTTCCTCAATAACCTTTGATGTGGCACTTTATCAAATACCTTCTGGAAATCTAAGTACAGAACATCCACTGGTTCCCCGTTATCCACAACACATGTTACTTCTTCAAAGAACTCCAATAAATTGGTTAAACATGATTTCCCTTTCACAAAACCATGTCGACCCTGACTGATTACCTTGAATTTATCTAAGTGCCCTGCTATAACTTCTTTAATAATAGCTTCTAACATTTTCCCTATGACAGATGTTAAGCTAACTGGCCTGTAGTTTCCTGCTTTCTGTCTCCCTTTCTTTTTCAATAAAGGAGTAAAATTCACTATTTTACAATCTAATGGAACCTTCATCAAATCTAAGGAATTTTGGAAAACTGAAACCAATGCATCAACTATCTCACTAGCCACTTCTTGGATGGATGCAGTCCATCAGGACCTGTGGACTTGTCAACCCGCAGCTCCAACAATTTGCTCAGTACCACTTCCCTGGTGATTGTAATTTTCTTGTTCCTCCCTTCCTTCCATTTCCTGATTTACTGCTATTTCTGGGATGATACCTGTATCCTCTATAATGAAGACTGATGCAAAATACCTGTTCAATTCATCTGTTATATCCTTATTTTCCATTATTAATTCCCCAGACTCACTTTTTAAAATATCTATAGAAACTCTTAATGTCTGTTTTTATAAATCTAGCTAGCTTTCTCTTGTATTCTAATTTTTTGCTCCTTATTAATCTTTCAGTCATTCTCTGCTGTTTTTTATACTCTGTCCAATCTTCTGACCTGCCATCCATCCTTGCACAATTTTATGCTTTTCCATTAAGTTTGATACTATCTTAACTTTAAGTTAACCACAGATGGCGGGTCTTCCCTTGGAATCTTTTCTTCTCGTTGGAATGTATCTATTCTGTGTATTCTGAAATATCCCTTTAAATGTCTGCCACTGCATCTTTATTGACCTATCCCTCAAACTAAGTTGCCAGTTCACTTTAGCTCTGCTTTCATGCCTTCATGATAGTCCTTATTTAAGTTTAAAATACCAGCCTTTAACCCACTCTTCTCTCCCTCAAACTGAATGTAAAATTCAATCATATTATGATTGCTGCTACGCAGGGGCACAATACCAGGTCTAGTACAGCCCGCATTCTGGTTGGCTCCAGAATGTGTTGTTCTGAGAAACCATCCCGAAAACATTCTATGAACTCCTCGTCTAGGCTACCTTTACCCATCTGATTTTTCCAAACTATACATGGATTAAAACCCCTCATGATGTACCTTTCTGACAAGATCCCATTATTTCCTCCTTTATACTCCATCCTACTGTGTGGGTACTGTTCGGGAGCATGTACACCATTCCCACAGGTGACGTCTTGCTTTTATCATTTATCATTTCTACCCAAATCGCTTCTACATCCCGGTTTCCTGAACCTAGATCTTCCCTCTCTATTGTGCTAATACCATAATTAATTAACAGAAATATCCCTCCATCTTTCCCCAGCCATCTGTCCTTCCTAAATGTCATGTATCCTCAATATTCAGGTCCCAATCTATGTCATCCTGCAGCCAAGTCTCTAATGGATATCAGGTCATACTTATTTAATTCTGTTTGCACTATCAGTTCAACTGTTTTATTTTGAATGCTATTTGCATTCAGATACAAAGCCTTCAGTTTTGTCCTTTTATTATTTTTCTAACCTCTTGCTTTATCTGATTTACCCTTAGATTTGTACTCACTGTCCCATGGTCTGTTTATCCTGTCCCATATTAATGCCTTGTCTCTACTCTTTGGTTTACCACATCTTCCCAAATTTTATCCCTTGCACCCACTATTTAGTTTAAAACCCTCTTACTTCCCTAGTTATGCAGCTTGCTAGAACACTGGTCCCAGCATGATTCAGATGTAGATGGTCCCAGCGGTACAGACCTCACTTTTCCCAATACTGGAGCCAGTGCCCCATGACCCGGAATTCAGTTCTACCACACCAAGTCTTTGAGCCATGCATTCATTAATCTTATTTTCCCTATGCCAATTTGCATGTGGCTCAGGTAATAATCCTGGGATTATTACCTTTGAAGTTCTGCTTCTTAATTTGATGCCTAGCTCATACTGACTATTTGCTTGTCCTGCCTATGTCATTTGTACCTCCATGGACCACCCTCCCACTCCAAGTTCCTCTCCAGCCCTGAGCAGATGTTCCGAACCCTGGCACCAGGCAGGCAACGCAGCCTTCTAGGCTCTTGTTCTTTGCTGCAGAGAACAGTGTCAATCTTCCTCACTATACTATCCCCTACTACTATGTTCCTTTTTTCTCCCCCCACTTGAATGGCTTCCTGCACCACAGTGCCATGGCCAGTCAATTCATCCACCCTGCAGCCTTCACTCTCATCCAAACAAGCTGAAAGAACCTCAAACCTGTTGGCAATTGCAAAGGCTGCACTCCTGCCCTGGGTCTCCTTACCTACCTCACTCACAGTCACATCCTCCTGTCCCTGACCACTGCCCAATTCAGAGGACTCTATCCTAAGGGGTATGATTGGTACAAAGTATCCAGATAACTATCTCTCTCCTTGATGCCTTGTAATTTCTGTAGCTCAGCCTCCAGCTCAATGACTGAGCCGGAGCTCCTTGAGTTTCAAACGCTTAGTGCAGACATGTTTGCCCTGGGTCACAATGTTATCCAGGGGCTCCCACATGCTACAACCTTGTTACAAGACCTTTCTTACTATTCTTAATGTGTTTTAATTAATTACTTAATTATTTTATTCAATTAATTATTTCCCATTTTATATATATATTTTCATCAAGCTTACCACCAGTTTGTATATCATTTTAAACCCTAGGAATAGATTAGACCTTAACCACTTACCAGATACTCACCAAACAGCCAGCTTCTTCTCATGTAGTGGAGTAAGAACCAATTCCTACTGGGTGAAAAAGTTAGAAAAACAACGGAGCACAAAAACTCCTGAGAACTACATAATTTTATAGCACCACAAATTTAAATGGATATCTTCAGTAACAATAAATCGTGATCGTTTTCAGAGCTCAAGAAAATGAAACTAACTTACCAGTTAAAAAAAAGCATAAGACCAAAAGACGTAGGAGCAGAAGTAGGCCACTCGGCCCATCGAGTCTGCTCCGCCATACAATGATTCATTGAATCAGCCATTCATGGCTGATCTGATAATCCTCAACTCCACTTTCCTGCCTTGTCCCCATAACCCTTGATTCCTTTCCTGATTAAAAATCTGTCTCTCTCAGCCTTGAATATACTTGACGACCCAGCCTCTACAGCCCTCTGCGGTAAAGAATTCCACAGACTACCTTCTGAGAGAAGAAATTTTGCCTCATCTGTTTTAAATGGGCACCCCCTTACTCTGAGATTACGCCCTCTGGTCTTAGACTCTCCCACAAGGGGAAACAACCTCTCAGTATCTACCCTGTCAAGCCCCCCAAGAATCTTATATGTTTCAATAAGGTCACCTCTCATTCTTCTAAACTCCAATGAGTGCAGGCCCAATCTACTCAACCTCTCATAAGAAAATCCTTCCATACCCAGGATCAACCTAGTGAACATTCTCTGGACTGCCTCCAATGCCAGTATATCTTTCCTTAGATAAGGGGATCAAATATGTTCACAGTATTCTAGATGTGGTCTAACTAGTGCCTTGTATAGTTTTAGCAAGACTTCCCTATTTTTACACTCCATTCCCTTTGAAATAAAGCCCAACACTCCATTTGCCTTCCCTATTACCTGTTGAACTTATGTGTTAGCTTTTTGGGCTTCATGCACAAGGACTCCCAAATCCCTCTGTGCTGCAGCCTTCTGCAGTCTTTCTCCATTTAAAAAATATTCAGCTCCTCCAATCTTCCTGCCAAAGTGCATAACCTCACATTTTCCCACATTATGTTGCATCTGCCAAGTTTTTGCCCACTCACTTAACTTCACTATATCCCTCTGTAGACTCCTTGTGTCATCCTCATCACTTGCCTTCCCACCTATTTTTGGATCATCTGCAAACTTGGTGATAGTACATTCACTTCCCTCATCTAAGTCGTTAATATATATTGTAAATAATTGAGGCCTTGTTCCCTGTAGCACTCCACTAGTTACAGGTTGCCATCCTGAAAATGCCCCCCTTATCCCAACTCTGTCTTTTATTAATTAGCCAATTCTCTAACCATGCTAATATACTATCCCGAACACCATGGGCTTTTATCTTATTAAGTAGCCTTCTGTGCATTACCTTATTGAATGCCTTTTGGAAATCCAAATATATTGCATCTAATGGTTCCCCTTTATCTATCCTGCTTGTTGCCTCCTCAAAGAATTCTAATAAATTTGTCAGGCATGATTTTCCCTTCATGAAGCCGTGCTGACTCTGATTGATTAGATTATGTATTTATAAATGCTCTGCTGTTATATTCTTTATAATAGACTGCAACATTTTCCCAATTTTCGATGTTAAGCTAACTGGCCTATCGCTACCTGTTTTTTGTCTCCCTCCCTTTTTGAATAAGGGTGTTACATTGTCCGTTCTTCAATCCTCTGGGACTTATCCAGAATCTAAGGATTCTTGGAAGATTACTACCAGTGCATCCACCATCTCTGCAGCTACTTCCTTTAATATCCTAGAATGCAACCCATCAGGTCCACGGGACTTATCAGCCTTTAGCCCCATTAGTTTCCCTAGTACTTTTTCTCTAGTGATAGTTACTGTATTTATTTTCTTCCATCTTTTTGTCCCTTAATTATTTAGTATTTTTGGAGTACTATTAGTATCGTTTACTGTGAAGACGGAAGCAAAGTATTTATTCAACTCCTCTGCCATTTTCTGGTTCCCCATTATTATTTCCCCAGCCTCATTCTCTAAGGGGCCGATGTTCACTTTGGCCTCTCTCTTCCTTTTTATATCTTTAAAGAAGCTCTTACTGTCCACTTTCATAATATTCGCTAGTTTACCCTCAAAGTTTATTTTCTCCTTTTTTATTATTTTTTTGTTCATCTTCTGTTGGCTTTTAAAACTTTCCCAATTCTCTGGCTTACCACTAACCTTTGCCATACTGTATGTTTTTTCTTTCAATTGGACACTGTCCTAATTTCCTTGGTTAACCATGGTTGGTTTGTCCCCTTCCTTGGATCCTTCTTCCTCACTGGGATATATCTTTGTTGAGAGTCATGAGCTATTTTCTGCCATTGTTCATCAACAGTCTTTTCTGCTAAACTCCTTTCCCAGTCTGTTCCAGCCAACTCTGTCCTCATTCCATTGTAATTACCCTTATTTAAGTTTAGCACAGTTGTTTCTGATCTTAGTTTTTCACTCTCAAACTGAATGCTAAATTCTACCATATTATGTTCACTGTTTCCTAGCAGATCCTTTACTCTGAGATCATTTATTAAACCTGCCTCATTACACATTACCAGATCCAAAATAGTCTGATCCTTGGTTGGATTCACAACATATTGTTCTAAGAAACTGTTTCGAATACACACTATAAATTCTTGCTCATGTCTACCTCTGCCAATTTGATTTTCCCAATCTACATGAAGATTAAAGTCACCCATGATTATTGTACTGCCTTTTTTACATGCCCTCATTATCTCCTGATTTATTCTCTGTCCTACAGTATAGCTACTGTCAGGAGGCCTATAGACTACTCCCACCTGTGTCTTCTCCCCCTGGTTATTTCTTACCACCTCCCATATGGATTCTACATCTTCTGATCCAAGATCCTTTCTTGCTACTGTACTTATTCCATCTCATACTAACATAGCTACCCCACCAGCTGCCTGTCCTTTCGAAAAGTCACATAGCCCTGAACAGTTAGTTCCCAGCTTTGATTTCCTTGTAGCCATGTCTCCATAATGGCTATAAGACCATACCCATTAACTTCTATTTGTGTCGCTAATTCATTTATTTTTTTCCAAATACTATGTACATTTAAATAAACGGCCATTAATTTTGCCTTTTTACAATTTTTTCTCCCTTTGACCCTATTTGCTGCTTTTTTAATGTTTATACACTCTGTCCCTTCCTGTCACACTCTGGGTATTATTACCTAAACAGCTGCCCTGCAAGGCTGCCATATCCTTTTGCTTTGAAAGCCTACGTATCCCCTTTTCAGAAACCTTCCCCCTTTCTATTTAGTTTAAAGCCCTCTCTACAGCCCTAGTTATTCGGTTCACCAGAACACTGGTCCCAGCACAGTTCAAGTGAAGCCCGACACACCGGAACCACTCCCTTCTACCCCAGTACTGGTGCAGGTGCCCCATGAACTGAACCCTATTCCTCCCACACCAATCTCTGAGCCATGCATTTAACTCCCTGACTTTATTTACCCTATGTCAGTTTACTTGTGGCTCAGGTAGCAATCCTGAGATTATTACCTTGGAGGTTCTGCTTTTTAATTTAGCTCCTTACTTTTCAAATTCTTTCAGCAGAACCTCTTTTCTAGTCCTATCAATGTCATTGGTATCAACATGGACAACTGGATCCCTCCCCTCCCACACCAAATTCCTCTCTAGCCTTGAGGCGATGTCTGTAACCCTGGCAGACAACACAGCCTTTGGGACTCATGCTCACGGTTGCACAGAACAGTATCTAACCCCCTAATTATACAGTCCCCTACCACTACTATGCTCTCGTTTCCTCCCCCCCAGCTTGAATAGCTCCCTGTACCATGGTGCCATGGTCAGTTCGCTCATCTTCCCTGTAGTCCCCGCTTTCATCCACACAGCTTGCAGAATCTTGTACTGTTGGACAGTTGCAGGGGCTGAGGCTCCTCGAACACTACCCCCTGGGTCCCCATATCTGTTTCACCTGCAGTCACACCCTCCTGTCCCTGATCACAAACCAAATTTGAATTACCTAATCTAAGAGGCGTGACTGACTCCAGGAGCAAAGTGTCCTGGTAGCTTTCCTCCCTCCCTGATGTAGCGCAATGTCTGCAGCTCAGACTCCAGTTCCTCAACTTGGATCCGAAGTGCCTCGAGCTGCAAACACTTGGTACAGATGTGTTTGCTATGGATCACCTTGGCGTCCAGCAGTTCCCACATGCTGCAGCAGCAACACATCACCCGTCCTGCCATCGCTATCGTATTTTATTCAATTTATTAATTAATTACTCTAGTATCCCCACTGTTTACACTTTATTTTTTTATACACACCAGTATCGATCTTATACTTAACAAGCTATCTTTAAGAAAAAGAGAAAAAAAGACTAGAGATCTAAACACAAACTAAAGACTCTACTTTTACTTTAAAGACTAGAAAAACTCACCAATCAGCTGCTCTCAACGTCCTTTAAGGTCTCACACTCTTCTCTCACTGTCTTTGTTATTAAAATGTACTCATTTTTATACTTTGCCAGGATGTATTTCAAAGCAAGGTTATTATTTATTTATCTGAGATAAACATCAACACAGGAAGAAACGCTGAAGGGTTGACGCTTGTGGGAGACCATGGTATTTTAGTGTCGCTCCCTGGGTGAAGGGGAGGAACAGACGCTCCTCCTCCTCCGCATTCGGTGCTTAGAGCCCTGGAGCCGGCTGCAAGATGTTGAGCTGCTCTTAGCCTCCTGAACCCAGCTATTAATACTCAGTCAATGTGGAGGATGTGGTGCCGCAGTTCTCTTCAAGCCGCTCTACCCTTGAGCCGCGGATAGAAAGGCCCCCCGAGTGCGGTGAGTGAGGCACAAAATGCCGCCGTTGGAAGGGAAGGGAATTGCTTTCAGGCCCATTACGCCGGAATTTCCTGCTTTAGGCAGCCAGCTTGATCACGCTAGGCCTCTGGGCTAATGGTCAAAATTTAGCCGCAGGCCACTCGGGGCCTGGCGTTTGAGATCGGCTCGGGTGTTCGGTGGAGGGATTCTCCTTCCACTGCTCTCCTCGGCGGTACCGAGCAGCGCCGGTTGAAGGGAGGAGGCAACAGGGTCGCAAGGTGGCTTGTTCCTGCCCGGTCCCTGAGCCAGGCCTGAATGAGTGTCTTTGTGTCCGCTGGGAGGTGAAGCGAGGCCGAGGCCGCTCGGGTGACTCAGGTTTTTTTAAGCTTGTAAATGGGCCGTCAGTCGTGACCTTCCAGCAGGGCCTGTGTGCCTGCTCCGTGTTTTCGGCGCTGAGAGGCGGTCACTGAGCAGACTTTCAGGAGCCTTGGCCTCGTGTGTCATATTAAAGCGGGACTTCAATCAGCTTTAGTCCGAAATCTGTGTTAAATGGCGGTTCCGGTCTAACGACCGAAGGGAAAGTGCATTAATTTCGGGTGAAAAATGCTGTCTGATTATTCAAACTTTTTAATTTGGAATTTGGGGGGAATTGATGCACCTAAATACAAAGCATTACACAGGAACAGCATCTGTTACGTTTACTTCCCTTTTGATCAGGTTCATTCGGACCAGTTGTGGAAATACGGCGATCTTTTCTTTTCCCGGTGACTTTCTTATCCAGTCTCTCCGTTCCAGGAGAACATTGGGGAAATATACTCACGTTTTGAAGAGATCACGCCATGGCCGATGTGGATCCGGACACTTTGTTGGAATGGCTACAAATGGGCCAGGGAGACGAAAGGGACATGCAGCTAATAGCATTGGAACAGCTGTGTATGCTACTTCTCATGTCGGATAATGTGGACCGTTGTTTTGAAACGTAAGTTTTAAAAAAATTACATAATGGATCTTCAGATTGTTTTGTTTTCTGTTGACTTATACTGCATCCCAAATTTCAATTGAAGCTGATTTTAAGAACTTCTGTATTGGTAGTTTACTTTTTAAAATCATATCTGGATAAAGGGGAACCGGTGGATGTACTGTACTTAGAATTCCAGTAGGCATTTTATAAAGTGCCATATCAAAGCTTATTGTAGAAAATAAAAGCTCATGGTGTAGGGGGTAACATTGGTATGAATAGAAGATTGGCTAGCTAACAGGAAACAGAGAGTTGGCATAAATGGGTCTTTCTCTGGTTGGTAGGATGTGACAAGTGTCCCAGGGATCAGTGCTGGGGCCTCAACTTTTTACAATTTATAGAAATGACTTTGAAGAAGGGACCAAAGGAACAGTTGCTAAATTTGCTGATGACACAACGAAAGGTAGGAAAGCAAATTGTAAAGAGGACATAAGGAAGCTACAAAACGATATAGATTAAGTGAGTGGGCCAAGATCTGGCAAATGACGAATAATGTGGGCAGATGTGAGGTAGGAATAATAATAAAGAAGCTTATTATTTAAATGGTGAGAGGTTGAGGAACTTTGAGATTCTGAGGGATCTGTGTGTCCTAGTGAATGAATCACAATAGATTAGTATTGCAGGCACAGCAGGTAATTAAGAAAGTTGATAGAATATTATCATTTATTGTGAAGGAAATTGATTACAAAAGTAGAGAGGTTATGCTTCAGTTGTACAGGGCATGGGTGAGACCACATCTAGAATATTGTGTCTGCAGTATATAGTACTGGTTTTCTTATTTAAAGAAAGATGCAAATTAGAAGCAGTTCAAAGAAGATTTACTAGATTAATACCAGGAATGGGTGGGCTGTCTTATGAGAAAAGGCTGGACAGGTTAGGCTTGTATCCACTGGAATTTAGAGTAAAAGGTGACTTAATTGAAACCTTTAAGATCCTGAGGGGTTTTGACAGGGTGGGTGTGTGGAGAGGATGTTTCCTCTTGGAGAATCTGGAACTAAGGGTCAGTGTTTAAAAATAAGGGGCCATTAATTTAATACAGAGATGAGGAGAAATTTTTTTCTGCGGGTTGAGTGTCTTTGTAACTCTCGTCCTCAGAAGGCAATAGAAGCAGAGTCTTTGAATATTTTTAAGGCTTGGCTGGATAGATTCTTGATTCACAAGGGGGTGAAAGGTTATTGGGGGTAGGCAGGAATGTGGGGTTGAAGTTACGTTTGGATCAGCCATGATCTTATTGAGTGGTACAGCAGGCTTGAGGGGCCGAGTGGCCTACTCCTCCTCATTCGTACGTATGTTCGTATTTCTGGAAGGGATGTGTTAGAGGACAGAACAAGACTATGATGTACCCAGGAATTTGACAATGTTTCAAATCTACATTCCAATTGCCTGAACAAAGTCCCAAAGTGTTTTATATTTCACTAAAATATCTGCAATGGGCATTGTTGATGGTCTGCAGTCTGGGTAGTCGAAAGCTATCAGGGAGACCAAGGGTACTTTATTTTTATTCATTTACAGGATGTGGTGACACTGGCTAGGACAGCATTTATTGCCCAACCCTAATTGCCCTTGAGAAGGTGGTGGTGAGCTGCCTTGAACCGCTGCAGTCCCTGTGGTGTAGGTACACCCCCAATGCTGTAGGAAGGCAGTTCCAGGATTTTGACTCAGTGACAGTGAAGGAATGGTGATAGATTTCCAAGTCAGGATGGTGATTGGCTTGGAGGGGAATGTCCAGGTGGTGGTGTTCCCATGTATCTGCTGCCCTTGTCCTTCTAAATGGTAGTGGTTGTGGGTTTGGAGGGTGCTGCCTAAGAAAACTTGGTGAGTTTCTGCAGTGCATCTTGTAAATGACACACACTGCTGCCACTGTTTGGTGATGGAGGGAGTAAAGCTTGTAGAAGGGGTGCCAGTCAAGCGGCTGCTTTGTCATAGATGGCGTCAAGCTTCTTGAGTGTTGTTGGAACTGCACTGATCCAGGCAAGTGGAGGGCATTCTATCACACTCCTGACTTGTGCCTTTATAGATGGTGGACAGGCTTTGGGGAGTCAGGAGGTGAGTTACTTGCTGCAGGATTCCTAGCCTCTGACCTTCTCTTGTAGCTACTGTATTTATATGGTTAGTCCAGTTCAGGTTCTGGTCAATGGTAACCCCTAGGATGTTGATTAGTGGGGGATTCAGTGATGCAATTGAATGTCAAGGGGTGATAGTTAGATTCTGTCTTGTTGGAGGTTGTCATTGCCTGGCACTTGAGTGGCGCGAATGCACCTTGTCACCTGTCAGCCCAAGCCTGGATATTGTCCAGGTCTTGCTGCATTTGGACATGGACTGCTTCAGTATCTGAGGAGTCGCGACGGGTGCTGAACATTATGCAATCATCAGCGAACACCCCTACTTTTGACCTTATGATGGAAGGAAGATCATTGAAGCAGCTCAAGATGGGCCTTGGACACTACCCTGAGGAGCTCCTGCAGTGATGTCCTGGAACTGAGATGACTGACTTCCAACAACCACAACCATCTTCCTTTGTGCCAGGTATGACTCCAACCAATGGAGAGTTTCCCCCTGATTCCCATTGACTCCAGTTTTGCTGGGGCTCCTTGGTACCACCCTTGGTCAGATGCTGCCCTGATGTCAAGAGCAGTCATTCTCACCTCCTCTGGAGTTCAGCTCTTTTGTCCATTTTTGAACAATGGACATTGAACTCTCCCACCCAGATTACATCTGTGCCCTTGCTTTGTCCAAGTGGTGTTCTGCATGGAGGAGCACTGATTCGTCAGCTGACAGGGGTGCGCGGTACATGGTAATCAGCAGGAGGTTTCCTTGCCCATGTTTGACCAGATGCCATGAGACTTCATGGGGCTGGAGTAGATGTTGGACTCCCAGGGCAACTCCCTCCTGACCGTATCCTCTGTGCCACCATCTCTGATGGGCCTGGGTGGGACAGGACATACTCAGGGACAGTAATGGTGGTGTCTGGGACATGATCTGTAAGGTATGATTCTGTGAGTATGACTATGTCAGGTTGTTGCTTGAGTAGTCTGAGACCGCTCTCCCAATTTTGGCACAAGTCAAAACCTGCACATGGTTTGGAAGTGTGAACGGCAATGTGGCCTACTTAACTGAACTTGGAAGACACAGATTCTTATGGTGGGCATATCAGCAATTCTAGTACAAATATTGAGTGGTTGTGTTTTTTAAAGGTCACTTGTGACCTTGTATTGATTTATTCGATCAAAGTTTGGGATTTTGGACTTTCTGGCAGTACAGACATTTTCTATGTAGCTTTTGAAGTTTTTTTTAGTGTCCATTGCTGATATACAGAAGGCAATACCAATGCACATATTTAATCATAAGGATATATCATTCAAAAAAAAGCTTTACTGAGGACGAATAAACATGCTGTTCCTCAGCTGTGTGAAATGCATATTGTCTTTGGAGAAGTGTTATCTAGGTAAATCACTTTAAAAATTGTCCTTTGAGAGAAGGCTGTGATTTTAGTATTATCTTGCAGTTGCCTTTTTTCTGTTATATGATCTAAAAGAGTATCCTTGTCAGAAAGTGACATTCAAGAACTGGCAGTGAAGGTAATGAATTTGAAGAAAGAGTCATTCTTGGCTCAACAGTAGCACTCAGGTCTACGCGAAAAGATTTACATCCCACTCCAGAGACCTGAGCCTGATGCTTCAATGTGGCACTGAGATGTGTCATCTTCCAAATGAAAAGTTAAACAAAGGCCACTACTAATCCCCTCAGGTGGGTGTAAAAGATCTAATGGAACTATTTGAAGAGGAGTTCTCTTCTTATCTTGGCCAACTTTATCCCTCAACCAAAATCATGGAAAGCAGATTGTGGTTACTTATCTAATTGCTTTTAGCATACTTGGCTATGCTCAATTTGGTTGCCATGCTTTCCTTAACTCTTCAAAAGTACTCCATTGACTGTGAGGCTCCTCAAGATATCCTGAGGGTATGACAGGCATTGTCTAAATGCATGACAATCCTTTTCCACTACCTGTGTATCTAGGATGAAAGTGCCTTGAACCTTTTCTGATGATGGCTACAGATATTTTCTTTGCCTTCTCCAGGATTTAGAATTAGAAGTTATTTGGGACTGCAGCTCACTGGATTGTGCTGTCTTGTGGATAAAGTAAGCATTGATAATATGTCATGCCTTCTTCCTCCCTTTTATATATGTTTGAATCTACATGTTACCATACTCAGTTAAAATAAGTGCCTTCCCCCCCTCTTGCTTTCCTTAAAGACATTTTATGGCCAATCTTTCCTTGCACCTCTGAAGTCCCTTGTGACATTTTTCCACATTAAATATATTACTTGTAAGTTGGACTGTGGATTTAAAAGTTTTAATGCGTTTTACTTGACTCACTCATCGATGTCTACAGCACAGAAGGAGGCCATTTGGCCCATTGTGCCCGTGCTGGTCAACAAAGATCTGACTATACTAATCCCATTTTCCAGAGCTTGGCCCATAGTCCTGGAGGCTATGGCAATGCAAGTGACTATCTAAATACTTCATAAATGTTATGAGAGTTTCTGACTCAACCACCCTCAAGCAGTGAGTTCCAGACTCCCACCACCCTCTGGGTGAAACAATTTCTCCTCAACTCCCCTCTTAGCCTTCTACCTCTTAACTTAAATCTATCCTCCCTGGTTATTGACCCCTCCTAATGGAAAAAGTGCCTTCCTATCCACCATGTCAATGCCCCTCATAATCTTATACACCTCTCTCAGGTCCCCTCTCAACCTTCACTGCCTCAAGGAAAACAACCCCAGCCTATCCAATCTTTCCTCATAGCTCAGACCCTCCAGCCCAGGCAGCATCTTGGTAAATCTCTACACCCTCTCCAGTGCAATCACATCCTTTCTATAATTTGGTGACCAGAACTGCATGTAGTATTCCAGTTGTGGCCTAACCAGCATTTTATACAGTTCCAGCATAACTTCTTGTGTTCCATGTCTCGGCTAACAAAGGCAAGTATCTCGTGTCTTCTTATCTACCTGCCCTGCTACCTTCTGGGATCTGTGGATATGCACACCATATCTTCAGTGCTTTCCAGGGTCCTACCATTCATAGTATAATCCCTTGCCTTGTTAGCCCTCCAAGTGCATTACCTCACACTTTTCCGGGTTGCGTTCCACTTGCCGCTGCTCTGCCCAGCCGACCAGTCCATTGATATCCTCCTGCAGTTCATGGCTATCCTCCTCACTACTTACCACCCCACCAATTTTCGTGTCATCTGTGAAGTTTGTAATTATAACCCCTACATTTAAGTCCAAATCATTTATGTACACCACAAACAGCAAGGACCCCAGCACTGAACCCTGGGGAACCCCACTGGAAACAGACTTCCAGTCACACAAACATCTCTCTACCATCACCCTCTGCTTCCTGCCTCTCAGCCAATTTTGGATCCAACGTGCCACTTTGCCTTGGATCCCATGGGCTCTTACTTTCTTGACCAGTCTGCCATGAGGGACCTTATCAAAAGCCTTGCTAAAGTCCATGTAGATCACATCGAGTGCATTACCTGCATCAACACTCCTGGTTACCTCCTCAAAAAAAATTCGATCAAATTTGTCAAACACGACCTTCCCTTAACAAATCCATGCTGACTATGCCTGATTAATCCATGTCTCTCCAAGTGCAGAAACATTCTGTCCCTCAGAATTCTTTCTCATAACTTCCCCACCACCAAGGGTAATCTGACTGGCCTGTAATTTCCTGGTCTATTCTTTCCTCCCTTTTTAAAATAATGGGACAACATTAGCAATCCTCCAGTCCCCTGGCTCCTCACCTGTGGTCAGAGAGGATTTGAAAATTATTGCCAGAGCCCCTGATATCTCTTTCTCTTGTATCCCAGGTTGTTGAGGAAGACATTTCATCTATGGATTTATCCACTTTTAAGGCCAGTAAACCCGCTAGTACCACCTCTCTATGCTAATTTTCTCTAATATTTCACAGTCCTCCACCCTGATGTCTATACCTGCATCCATTGTGAAGACTGACACAAAGTATTCATTGAGGACTGTACCCCCGTCTTCTGGGTGCACGTTCAGATTGCCTCTATGGTCCCTAATTGGCCCTACTCTTGACTTAGTTATTCTCTTGCTCTTTATATATTTAAAATACCCCTTTGGGTTTTCCTTTACTCACCAATGCTTTCACATGCACTCTCTTAGCTTTCCTAATTTCCTTTTTAAGTTTTCCTCCACCACCCCACCCCCCCCCGTACTCTTTATACTCCCCGAGGGACTCTGCTGTATTGACCCTTCTGGTATCTGCCATAAGTTTTTATTCTTAATCCTAACCTTTATGTCTCTTGACATCTAGGGTTCTCCGGACTTGGTCCCCTTTTTTGTCTTTATGGGAATATATTTGGCCTGTTACTCGCTATTTCCACCTTGAATGCCTCCCACTGCTCTGACACAGTTTGATCTGCAAGTAGCTGCCCCCAGTCCACTTGGGCCAAATTGTATCTCATCTTAGTAAAATTAGACAGTTTAGAACATTTATCCCTGGGCCAACCTTATCCTTTTCCATAACTATTCTAAATCTAAATGAGTTATGGTCACTATCTCCAAAATGCTCCCTGACTGATAAGCCTTCCACCTGCCTGGGCTCATTTCCAAATATTAGGTCCAGAATTGCCCCCTCCCTTGGGCTTTCTATGTACAGGCTTAAAAAAAAGTCCTCCTGGATGCAACTTAAGAATTTTGCTCCCTCCCCACCTTGTACACTCAACTATCCCAGTTAATATTTGGGTAGTTAAAATCCCCTAATATTCTTGCACTTCTCTGCAATTTGATTACACATTTAATCCTCTATCTCTCCCTGACTGTTTGGGTGCTTATAGTACACACCCAACAGTATGTTTGCCCCTTTTTGTGTTTTTTACTTCTACCCATATGGCCTCATTTGATGAATCTTCCAAGATATCATCCTCCTCATTGCTATAATTGATTCTTTGATCGATAATGCGACCACCCCATCTTCCATCTCCTCTCTATCTTGTCTGAAAACCCTTTAACCAGGAATATTGAGCTGCCAGTCCTGCCCTTTTAGCCAAATCTCAGTCATAACTATGATACAATACTCCCACATGCCTATCTGTGCCCTCAGTCTTATTCCTCAGGCTCCTTGCATTATAATATATTTCGTTTAGAATTGCTAAACGCACTGTTCACTGTTCTAGATCTTTGAATATTGACAACTTATCCAGATATTTTTCTGTTCAAAACATTTCTTTTGGGTGCTTTGTGGCAAGATTGTTAACAAGATTGAGAACTCACAACAATGCCATTAGATTGAGTCAGTAAGAAGTTTTATTGATTCACTGTTCTGTTTTGAATTGTAGCAATCCTGTTTCTCTAACACTAAAAGAAAAATGAAAACCAGATGGATGACATTACTGTGGCCTAACTTATGTTCTGAAGCTGTGATATGTTTACCTTCCATATTTGTTTCCTTGTTTAGCCTTTTCTCAAAGCAAGATGGATGACTCGTTCCCAGACTACTTCCAAAATTTTACTTGGGCTGAAGTGAATTAAATTACAAATTGTCCCAACGTAATGATCCTACTTTAAAAAAAATCCCTAACTAAAGGAGAGTGACTTTCTGCTGCCTGACATTTTCATTGGACTGCCCCAGCTGAAATAGGATCTTGGTGTGAGGGGCATCTGAATTAAAAACATGCAGCTTAATATTCAAAGGATAATTATGTTTGAGTACTAACACATTTCCTGGGTGAGCTGTGTCTTCGGCATCTTGTACTATTTTTCGACAGAATTTCAGTCCTAATGAAATGAAAATGGATAAAACCAAAGCAAAATAATGTGGATGTAGGAATTTATACAAAAAAAAGGTCAAGCAGCATGAGAGAGAGTGAAACAGTTTCAGGTGAATTACCTATTATCAGAACTGGAAGATGCTGGGGATGAAACAGGTTTTAAGCTTCTGTGATAGTGGAGGACAGGAATGATTAAATGACAAAGTTGTGATAATACAAGGCAAGAAGGTGTGATGAGACAAATATGAGAACAAAAATGGGGTCCAGAGAGGGTGTAAATCTTTGCAGCAGAATAGAATCAGGTTGTTGAGAAGGGCATATTTCAACTGTGTTGGCTCTGTTATCACTAAAGCTCATCACTTGACAACCAATTGGATGCATTTGGGAGGCAAATACAGAAGTCAATCATGTGGGTGTGCATGGTTCTCTAATACAATTTTGTGAAACGTTACGAGGATTTAAATTGGTTAACATTTTTGGCATACTGCAAGTCATATATCCCTAAAAGTTGATAATCCTAAGGGTGCAATTTTTCTTCCTGCATCACCACTCCAAAGGAACAATGTCCTTGAACGATGGATGGATTTGATGGAACAGACACGGGTTCTTGCACGTTCCCTGTGCTGCTTGGGTGGGCTGTTGTATGGTAAGCTTCCTTTAATGATCTGGGGGATATTGCAATTGAAGTGTATTCTGCTAATAGCAACTGTGTTTGATAATTCAGAATCCGAACCAGAGTGTTTATAAAATACTTTCTGGTGACAACAGCTGTTACAATTAACATTCTACATTTCTGAAACCAATGACAGAACAGGCCCAGATTTTTGAAGGTCTTGTAAATTTACCAGTGAACTGCCCTGTTCTGTACAGATAGAGCGAACATGCATTTAATATGATGCCTTTCACGACCTCAGGATTTCTGAAAGTAGTTTTGAAATCTAGTCATTGTGGCAATGTAGAAAATGCGACAGTCAATTTGCACACAACATGCTTTGGCAAGCAGCAGTGTAATAATGACCAGATAATCAATTTTAGTGATGTTGGTTGAGGGGTAAATATTGACCAAGATACCGGGTAAGACTCGCCTACCCTTCAAATAGTCCATGGGATTGTTTACGTTTGTCTGAGGGGACAGATGGGGTCTTGGTCTAACATTTCATTTGAAAGGTGGCGCTCCTTACGCTACTATTCCCTACTCCATAGGAAAGGCAAACCCTGAGCTGGTTTATTTTGTTGGAGCACTTACTCAGGGATACAGAATTGTGTAATGACGGAGTCACCACACTACCAATTTCTGGGCCTGTAGTAATGTACTGCTACAGGCTGAAGTCAATTCACTAAAAAGTTGCGGCAGCAATTGGAGTACCAATGTTGCTGTTTGTCGCCAGTATGCTTGGGCTGATTTTCAATGTAAAGCCCTTTTTTATCAAAAGGGCAGACGACCAGGCTCTCCCTATTCCAAATATTCTGTCAATCACTGGAGAGTAATACATGAAGGATGTTTTGACAATGATCTCTCAAACATGACATACAAGGTCAAAGTTTTGATAAAATACATCACTTGTGTACTGTGTTTGGCAATGTTTCTTATGTTCAAGCTGAAAATACTTGAGCAAACTTTAATTACAATACACAGGTGAAATATGCCTTCCCTGTTTTAGGAATTTAAAATTCTATGCAAGTCAGACCCTGTTTATAAATTGATTTGTGTTTTACTTCATTGTGTTGTAAGGTTGATATTAAAATGCAATTATTGGAGAAGTAAAAGATCTTGGAATAGTATTATGAGAGGAGAATTTGTACCTCGGGCACAGTGTCCAGATGCGTGTTTTTGTGGCTTGTGGAGTGATTGGCAAGATAACCAGATTCTAATACTAATGAGCTACCCCAAATTGTTTCCATAATAAATTGTGTAAATTGCAGATATGCTATAGATAACTAGACAGATTTTGTGAAATGTGATTTTTTTTTTAATAGAACATGAGCTTGGAATGTGAAGGATGTTACAGTAAGAGATTATCTAGTTAACTGTAACCACAACATAATTTGATTCAGAGTAATTATGGAAAGAAACCAGAAAATATTGAAGGTAAAAATAATCAACTGGGAAAGAGCTAATTTCAAGGCACAGTTGAAGGCCCAGATAGAATGAAGACAATTGTAGGGTAAAGTGGTAATGGAGCAATGAAAGACATTCAAGGATGAGAGAACAGGACATCCAAAGCTAATGCGCCCTGGATGATAAAATATAAAATAAGACATATAAGGGAGGCTTATGGCAAGTGTCAAGAGCAAGATTCAGTTAATAGCCAAGAAAATTGTGGGAAGCACAGGTGGGAATTGAAGTTAATACAGGAGGCAAGGAGAGGTTTTGAGAACAAATTAGTAGGTAACATTAAATTGAATAGATTAGCTGGGGAAAAGTTGGGCCTATTCAGGACCCAAAGTGAAATCTTCATGTAGAGGCAGAGGATGTGGCTGAAGTCTTAAATAAGTATTTTGTATCTGTCTCAGATGATGTGAAGATTGCACTTAAGGAGGTGGAGTAAGATATTGACAGAAATAGATAGAGAAGATATATTAAAAAGATTAGCATTACTGAACTATCTAGCCTGGATGGAACACATCCTAGGTTGTTGAAAGAAGCACCAGGAGAGCTAATGGGCATTGGTTATAATCTTTCAATTCTCATTGGATACAGGAGTAGTTGCAGAAGACTGGAGGGTTGCTAATATTATACCGCTGTTCAAAAACGGGGAGAGGAATAATGTCACAAAACTACATGCTGGCAAGCTTGACATTGGTGATGATTAAATTATTGGAAATCGTTATAAGGTACCAAATAAACTTCCATTGGGAGGACTTGGATTAATAGAGGAGAGATGGTGTGGATTTGTTAAAGGCAAATTGTGTCTGACTAACTTGATTGAATGCTTTTGTGGTCACAGTGAAGGCTGATCAAAAGGTTGCAGGAGATGTATGCATGGACTTTAGGAAGACATAAGCTTGTTAAGAAGATAGAAGCCTATGGAATTAAGGGCAAATTGACTCGATGACAGGAGGCAGAGGCTGATGGTTGATGGATTTTGTTTATCCTGGGCAGTGATTTGGATTAGTGTTCTCTGCAAGATCAGTTTTGGATTTATCACTCACACTCATTTTTTAGTCGACCTAAACTCACGTGTAGTTGTCGAAAGCACTGCTCTACTTTTCACATATGTGCTGATGACACCCAGCTCTATCTCAACACCACTTTTCTCAACTCATTCACTGTTGCTAAATTATCAGGCTGCTTGTCTGATATGCTGGATGAGCAGATACTTCCTCCAACAAAATGTTGAGAAGGGCAAAGCCATTGTCTTTGGCCCGACAACTAATTCAAGCCACTGACATTATCCCTCCCCTGGGGCCCTTTGCAGCCTTAATGTAATATTTGACCCTGAAATGAACTTCCAACCACAGAGATAAAAACAAAAAACTGCGGATGCTGGAAATCCAAAACAAAAACAGAATTACCTGGAAAAACTCAGCAGGTCTGGCAGCATTGGCGGAGAAGAAAAGTGTTGACGTTTTGAGTCCTCATGACCCTTCCACAGAACTGAGCGAATATAAGGAGAGGGGTGAAATATAAGCAGCAAACACCAGGAGAGAAATGGAAAGCAGTGAAGGTGAACAAGGCAAAAGAGAGATACGGAAATCTTGTCGCAGAGAGGAACAAAAAATTGACTGCCACTCCTCTTCAAGAAATGCCTACCTTGAAGAAGTTTTGTTCCTCTCTGTGACAAGATTTCCGTATCTCTCTTTTGCCTTGTTCACCTTCACTGCTTTCTATTTCTCTTCTGGTGTTTGCAGCTTATATTTCACCCCTCTCCTTATATTCGCTCAGTTCTGTGGAAGGGTCATGAGGACTCGAAACATCAACTATTTTCTTCTCCGCCGATGCTGCCAGACCTGCTGAGTTTTTCCAGGTAATTCTGTTTTGTTTCCAACCACAGATTTGTACTACCGCTAAGACTGTCGATTTCCACCTCCTATAATGTTGGACTCAGTCACAGCTCAGTTCATTGGCTGGTGAAACCTTCATCTTTGTGTTGTTGCCTTTAAACTTGACTATTCCACACACACATGGCAAATCTTCCATGTTCTACTTTCTATAAACTTGAGGTCATCCAAAATCCTGCTGCTCGTGTCTTAGTTCACACCAAATCCACCTATCACTCTATGCTTGCTGACCTACATTGGCTCCCTTTCAAGCAGTACCTTGATTTTTAAAATTCTCCAAGTCTCTCCATGGTCTCGCCCTTCCCTATGTCTAATCTCCTCTACCTTGTAACGTTCTAAGATATCTGTGCTCTTCTAATTCTGGCTTCGAGCATCCCTGATTTTAATTGATCCACCATTGATTGTTGTGCCTTCAACTGCCAATGTACTAAGCTCAGGCATCCCTTTCCTTAACCTCTCTGCTTCTGTGTCACTCATTCTTCCTCTAATATGTTACTAAAAACCTACCTTTTTGGCTACCTGCCCTATACCACTTTTATATGGCTTGATAACACTCCTGTGAAGCACCTTGCAATGTTTTATTAAATTTGAAGGTGCGATGTAAATACAAGTTGTTGTATGGAGCCGCATGATAATGATTGCCAAGTTTTGTTTATAAAGTAGATGGTGAGAGAATAGTTAACTTAAGAATGACACAGTCCTGATGGTGAATGGGCAGAAGCTTGGTAGATGGAGTTCAATGCAGTAAAGTGTGAAGTGATGCACTTTGGGAGGATGAATATGGAAGGACAGTATTGAACCCAAGTTCGCTTGCTGGTTACACACGGCTCCAATCAATCTCTATGGCAGAAGTTCAGGGACACTGCACAAAGTTCTCTATGCTTGTCTATCGTTGTTAATGGTTACTGAAGTTAATCAGGATAGTCTGCCTCTGAGCTCAAGCATTTTACTGTCCATTAAAAAGTGAAATCCGATTTTTTTATCAGGGCAAGATTTTGAAAGTAGATGAGCTTGTTGTCCATATATGCAAATCCTGAAAGGTGGCAGGGCAAGGTGATAAGGTGGCTGAAAGAAGCATATGGTTTGTTTGGGTTTATAAATTGAGGATTAGACTATAAAAAGCAAAGAGATCATGCTGACATTTTACATTCATTGATTCGGCCTTGGCTAAGATTGCCAACTCTGGCAGGTCATATTCCAGGAGATGTCAGTGGAAGTGATGTTATTGAAGGATTTCTGAGTGAAATTGGGACTATTTTAAAGCAAGAACTTCGGATAAAAAGATGAAAAGAATTTTGGAAATGGGATTTTTGCATTATTTAGTTTAATCACCACCTGGTGCTACTTTAAGCTGGAGCCGGAGAGTTCCAGACACATGTCTGCCTGCCTGCCTCTCCTCCCCAGGATCATCAGTTGCATTTTGGCAGCAGTAGGCACTGGCTCGCGGCCATGAAAGCGGAGCAGGGCTCAGTCCTTGGCCGCTGCCCAGGAAGGAATGAGCTGGCGCTGCTGGTACCCGATATCATGAATCTGGTATTCTCCCTGCTCCTTGGCATCCCGTCAGTCAGTGTTAGTAGGATGAGAGCCGGAGCAGTGAAGCCATTGGTTCCCTCCCAACATCTCCACTCCCGTGTGGGACTCTGGCTCAGCATCTATGCTGGTCAAGATCCTGCAGAAATCATTAAGGTCCTGACGGAGATAAGGATGATTACATGTCTGCTGTCAACAATTCCTCCGATCATTTTTCCTTCTGCATATGTAGATAGGCAGGTACAAGCTACCTTCTGTCACTGTTCCTTTCCCTCTTTTTTATGGTAACTTGTTGCTGTACTTAGTCAAGTTAACTGAGTTGTTGCATGCAACCCCGATCAATCCCTATCGTAGAAGTTCAGGAACACTGCACGGCCTTCTCTATGCTTGTCTATTGCTGTGAACAGATACTGAAGTTAATCAGACTGATAGTCTTCCTCTGGACTCAAACATTTTATTGTCCATTTAAAAAGTGAAATCCATTCTTCTTTTGAGGGGCTGTTATTTCTTTTTCAATTTGACTATTTCTTACCTGAGAATGCGCGGTGGCATCAAGTGTGACCCAGCAGACTGAAGCTCAAAGCAGAGTAAAAGTAGCTTTCAATGAAATTTGATTGGGAGTCGCTATGCCGGAATCAGCTTTACCTCAGAAGCACTAATAGTGTGATGATTTGCTTAAAACAGCGTTGTGAAATCTCCTGGAATGCTTTCTTTGGCCACTAGGAGATTGATGCCGATTCCTGTGGACTCCCAGCCATTCTGGGAGGGTTGGCAACCCTAGACTCAGTTGGAATATTGTCAACACTACTGGAGACCTCACCTTGGTAAATATGGCAAGGCCTTAGAAAAGATATAGAGGAGGTTTGCTATGATGTCATCAGATGAGGGAATTTAATTATGATGGGTGCACAAGTTCTCCTTGCAACAGAAAAGGTTAAGAAGATACTGAGGGGTTTTGTTAGAGAAAGACTGTTCCATCTGGAGACTTGGAGACTGGCTTAATAACCAGAGGGATTAAATTTAAAGTCATTGGCATAATTTTGAGAAGGAAGTAAGATTTCACAGAATTGTCTGAATCAGAAAGATGGTAGAAGATGATTCCATAAATAATTTTAAAAGGCTGTTCAACAGGCACTTGAGGGTGGGGTTTTTTATAGAGTTGGATAAAAAGTGGGGATGTGGGGCTGGGCATGACTGTTCTTTCAAAGAGCCAGCACAGGCACGATGGGCCAAAAGACCCCTTCCCGTGTTGTAAGTTTAAAAGAATGTGAATTATTAAGAAACTCAAACTTAGCTTGGAGGTTTCGAACTCCTAAGTTCCCGGCTGGGAACTGGCTGCACATGCATGGGTCGGATATTTCACGTACTTCATGTGCAGGAACAGGCCCTGTGTGCTTGTGCATAGGAAAAAAGGGCACGGAAACCCAGATCAGGTGATAGTGCAGGGTGCCATAGTAAATGTCCCAGAGAGAGGGACCAGGGAAGGGAACAATAAGTTCCCAGGAAATGTCCCAGAAGTAAGGGAAGAAAGGGGAACAGGCAGAAGATCGCAAGAAGTGGCTCAGGCCGGGACAAGAGACAGGGAACAGCAACAGGTCTCAGTTGAGTTTAGGAAAGGCAAAACAGTCTCCAGTTAAAGAAGGAGCTGCAGAGAGCTTGGGAGAACCACTGATAATTGAAAAGGGCTCAGTAGAAGCCCTAAGATCTGAGAAGGTGGCCAAAGGTTGGAAACTCTGTGCTGCAGGCTGTTGGGGCAAAAGTACCCCCTTTTTGGAGCACTGGTGTCCTGCTTGGGGCGGCTGAAGAGCTGAAATTGTGCTTGTAAGGTGATGCTAGTGTACCATGGAATCCAGGAAGCGGGATCTTGGAAGGCGAGATTGAAACCCTGCCAGGTAGACCATTGTTGAAGCCTTCCAAGTGGGAGCGATTTTTGGTGAGAATTCCAAGGCAAGGTCTTTGCACGTGGAGATTGGAAGCTCTCTAAGAGAAGGATGAAGTTTCAGTGAGATTGGCTATCTGTGTTACTGACGCCTGGGTGGGTTGTTGAGGAAGTCAATGCAGTCTGTTTGGTCATATGTCATTTATTCTGTAGTGTGGTGTATTTGATTACCCCATTTGCCTGTTAATTCACATGTACCTCATACTTGCTCTGAATGCAGGAGTATAAGACATTGTAAAATTATTAATCTGTCTGACCTTGTATAGTCAAGTTTATTTTTGTTTGTCCAAAACCCGTGTAATCTTGTGGCTTTATTCTATTAGCAGGTATCTTAAATCTCAAATTTTGTCTACTTTAATCAAAACATTATTGGTCCCTAACCGGATCTCACTGACAACTTAACCCAGGATCCTAACAGAATGAAGGCAACACAATTTAATTCTGTGGTGTGCACTTGAATTATTATTTTTAATATAGTACAGAGACTTTCACAAGCTGATTTTGTTGTGACTTTTCGAATTTTCCTTGGAAGGAATGAAGATGGGATTGTAGTTTTGTGGACATCGACAGCTAGCCGTTGTTTCCCACCCCCTCACATACCTATAGCAAAGAAAAATCTGGCTGAATTGAACTGGAAGCAAGAAATGATATTTCAATACTGTTGATTTCAATAGCCACCCACTCCTCAGTAGGCCCTGTTGTATACAAAAGCATATTTTCTATACTGCAAGCAGTGTTTTTAAGCGTTGATGCTGAGTAAATGTCCTTCCCTGTAGGGAGCAAAATAGTTTCAGCCGAAAGCTCTTCAGTCCTTCTATAATGCATGTTTTATGCTCAGTCATTAATTCTTAGTTGGAACTATGAGTACTTTATTCATTTACAGGTCAGCTTATGTTTCTATTCTGAAGAAACTTCTCTTCACCATGTAATCCACTGGTATCCTGAACAATAAGTGCCAAGCAGATGCAAGTGAACATTTTAGTGTTGGATGTTTGGGAGTTAAGTTGAGTTACATTTGTCTTGTAAACTAAGAAAGCAAAGAGGTTCATCTTGCATTGTTCAAAAAATGTTTTGAGGCTGTTGATATCAACACTGATTCCTTATGGTGATCGTGTGCCCCCATGTTCTTGATTGCTCAGCCAGGAACAACAACCTCTGTGTCTGCCCTATCAAGTCCCTTCAGAATTGTGTATGTTTCACTGAGATTACCTCTTTTCCTCTAAATTTCAGGGAATATAAATTGCATCAATTTAATCAGCACCTCATTCCAAGATCCAACATAATGAATGTCCGCTGTATAACTTCCAATGCAAGTGTATTCTTCCTTGGATATGGAGGCTAAAACTGTACTGTATTCTAGATTTGGTTCCATCAAAGCCCTGTATAATTGTATAATTCTTGCACTCCAATCATCTTGCAACAAAAGCCAATATGCCATTTGCCTCCTAACTGCTTGCTGTATCTGCATGCTAGCTTTGTGTTTTTTGTACAAATAAAAAGTTTCCCCCACTTTAAATATACTACTGCTCTTCGTTATGGTTATGTCATATGTCTTGCTAGGAAATAGAGACAGTTTAAGTAAGTTGTATTTGTAGGTGTTAGGAATGAGTTTTGGCTTTAATATTTAAGTTTTATTTGTATTTCCTGTACTTGTGTGTTAAGAAAGGTCAAATTGAGTTCTAGTTTCACTTTTTAAAAAGTGCCTGCATTTCTAATCCGAATTTTAAGACTGTGGCAGCTAAGTGAAACAAACAAGAGTAGAGAAACTAGGCTGTTGCCTAGAAACAGGTGCTGAGAGAGGTAGGTCCCTCCCACAGACACAAAAACTAAAGAAACAGTAGTTTTGAGTTCAGTTTGAAGCCAGGACCCCAGAGAGACTGAACACTGGGAGAGGGAACTGCAGAGTGAGAGCAGATTCCCCAAAAGAACCAAAAGGTCCCAAGGCCAAAGGAGTGAGACAAAAACAGGGGAAAGTCCCAGGCAGACCTTCTAGTCAAAGGAAGGACAGGAACCTGGAAAATGTCCTGTTAAGTGAAGAGCAGAGGAAAAGGCTCAAAGCTTCAAATTTAAAGAGAAAAGCTGCAGAGAGCAGATTTAAAGTGAGAACTGCTTGCAAGAGGCCAGAAGGTCCAAAGAGACAACTGAAGGTCTGTAACTCTTTGCTATGGGCATGTGAAGCAGTGGTGTACTGTTGACAGCTGAGTCAGTGAGAGAGAGTGCGTGGAAGACAGTTTGAACGCATGTGGTGAGCCAGGGAAAAGGAGCACCAGAAGGAGAGTTTGAAATCCTGGAGGTGAACCCTTGCAGGTGGCATCTGAGAGAGAATCAGTGTGGGAGAAGATTCCAAAGCGACTCCTTGGAGAGTGGAAATTGGAAACCCTCGTGTAAGTGAGTTTGGTTGGCTCACAATGTGACAAGCGTCTGGGGAGAGCTGAGGAGAGAGCCATAGCATCTGGCAGAGGTGGCATCTATCACTTGGTTTCAGATGTGGTATGTCTGACCACAGCGTGCAATAGCTTTCCATAGACTGTGTACTTACTGTGAACATTAGAGTATAAGATAGCTTTTGTAACTTGTGTTTTCTTTACAAATCTGTAAAAGGAACAGTTGCGGGTAAAGGATTATTGTAATGTAGCTCATCTTGTTTAATATTTTATGCTTTTGTTAAAAGCTCATTAGCTGACTCTGGTGACTCTGTTCAGTAGCCTCTCTTCACGTATCTAAACAAACAAATAAAAGTTAGGATCTGGGTCCCACCCTGAGGTCAGGATTGTCGAGGGGTAATCTCAGCTGGGATCATGACAGTCTGTAAAACTTAGAAGATGGACACTACTTTTTAAAAAGCAGCATAGAATATGGACACTGTACCTTCACAAAATAGACTTGAGAGTCAGATGTCTTTTGTGATTTTTGTACAAAGACAGGCATGCCTAAACATATTTCTTGGAAGTTACTGATAATGTGCATATGGCCTTCCCAGGTACTGATTGACCACCCTTCACCATTTCAGTGGAAGAGTTTTAAAATGACAATGGCTGCTTGACTTTCTGCCCCCATTTTCAAATAAAGACCTTTTGGAAGCAAATCGTTGCTGGAATATTAATGAGATAGCAAACCCCCTCCATTGTGTGGTGAATTGCTTGGCCGTCAACCCATTGTGTGGATAATGAAAAACAAAGATGCTGTTGCCACATGAGAGAAAGTGGCTTGTGATAAGAAATACCTGGAAGTATTTCATTAATCCAACCTGGCTAATTACTGCCCCATCAATAAAGTGAGGGAAGGGGTCATCAACAGTACTATCAAGTGGCACTTGCTTAGCAATAACCTGTTCACTGATGCTTAGTTTGGGTTCCACTGGGGTTACTCAGCACTTGACCTCATTATGGCCTTGGTTCAAACATGGACAAAAGAGCTGAACTCTAGAGGTGAGAGTGACTGCCTGTGGCATCAAGGAGCACTAACAAAACTCGAGTCAATGGGAATCTGAGTCATACCTAGCACAAAGGGTGGTGGTGGAGGTGGCGGCGGCGGATGTTCACTAATCGCACAATGTTCAGCACCAAATGCAGCAAGGCCTGGACAATATCCAGGTTTGGGCTGACCAGTAGCAAGTAACACAAGTGGCAGGCAATAACCATCTCCAACAAGAGAGAATCTAACCATTGTCCCTTAACAATGGCATTACCATTGCTGAATCCCCTATTATCAATATCCTGGGGGTTGTCATTGACCAGAAACTGAACTGGACTAGTTATATGAATACTGTGGCTTCAAGAGCAGGTCAGAGGCTCAGGATCCTGCGGTGGGTAACTCACCTCCTGACTTCCCAAAGCCTGTCCACCATCGACAAGGCACAAGTCAGGGTGTGATGGAATACTCTCCACTTAGCTGGATGAGTGCAGCTCCAACAATACCCAAGAAGCTTGACACCATCCACGATAAAGTAACTCACTTGATTGGCACCCCATCCACAAACATTCACTCCCTCCACTACTGACAGACAGTGGCAGCAGTGTGTACCATCTACAAGATGCACTGCAAGAGCTCACCAAGGCTCCTTAGGCAGCATCTTCCAAACCCATGGCCATTGCAATCGAGAAGGAAAAGGGCAACAGACACATGTGAACCCCACCATTTGGGAGCTCACCTCCAAGCCAATTATCATCCTGACTTGGAAATATATCACTGTTCATTCACTGTTGCTGGGACAAAGTCCTGGAACTTCCTCCCAAACAGCACTATGGGTATATCTGCACCACATGGACTGCAGCGGTTTAAGAAGGCAGCTCACCACCACCTTCTCGGGCAATTAGGGATAAATTCTGGTCTTGCCAGTGACGTCCACATCTCATGAATGAATTTTAAAAAAAAAAACCACAAGAGCAGGTCTGTCTGAGATGAGGACGTGAGGGAAGCCATCTCTTGCCCAGCACTATGGAGGACTGCCTCAAAAGTCACCTTAGGCAGAGAATTGGGGCATATTCATTTATAAGCAAGATTATAGTTTTCACTACAAGGACTCGACCAACTTTGACTTCGAAAGAGGTTGGGGTGAACTAATGTGAATCATCACCAGAAACCTATGATCTCTTCTTCAGTGCATCAAGAGACGAATCCTTTAGGGCTGCAACTTTTCAACTACCATCTTGCAGACTGATTACAAGTGGCCTTTCTTAAAACTCTTTAATGTAACTAAATGTTTGCTACATCTTTAGAAATGCTCTTTTTGTGCATGTGTCTTTTGGTGTGAATGAGGAGTGGGTGTTTGTTGCATTTACATCCCTGATCGTGAAAAATAAACGTTTATCTTTTTGGTTTAAACTTACAAACCCTGTTTGTGACTGTTCTTAAAAATCATAGCACTCAAGGAGTTAAAATATTTTAAAATACAGCTGTGGTCAGCTGAGAGGCGAGTAAAGGGGGAAATTATCCCAAATCTGTCTCTGTTTGTGTCTGTCTGTCTCTGTGTCCGTAATTTCTATTCTTACGGGTCAATGACCTCCTATAGAGATGTGCGGGGCAAGTTTTAGCTATGAGGAGAGGTTGGAGAAACTCTGATTGTTCTCACTGGAGTGACGGGGTGACTTGATAGAAGTTTACAAAATTATGAATGGTGTGGACAGAGTAGATAGTCAGAAGCTTTTTCCCAGGGTGGAAAAGTTAATTACTAGGGGGACATAGATTTAAGGTGAGAGGAGAAAACTTTAGAGGAGGTGTGCGGGGCAAGTTTTTTACGTTAGTGAGTGTCTCGAATTCGCTGCCAGAGGAGATGGTGGAAGCAGGTATAATAATGGTGTTTGAGAGGCAGCTTGATAAATACATGAATAGGATGGGAATAGAGGGATACGGACCCCAGAAGTGCAAAATGTTTTAGTTTGACAGGCAATATGATTGGTGCAGGCTTGGAGGGCCGAAGGGCCTGTTCCTGTGCTGTACTTTTGTTTGTTCTATTTCTCCACATGATACACTATTCACCGCCATGCTGCCTTCTCACTTAACTTGTCTGTATTTCTTTGTAATTTTTTTTGCCTCGTCCTCCCAGCTACATTCCCACCTAGCTTTGTATCATTAGCAAACTTGGATACCTTCCTCTGTGTCTCTTTGTCTAAATCATTAATATAGATTAGAAATAGTTATGGCTCCATCACTGATCCTTGCAGTACTCCACTAGTCACAGCCTGCCAACTTGAAAATGCCCCATTTATTCGTACTCTGCTTCCTGTCTGTTAATCAGCCCTTTATCTATGCTAATATATTACCCCAACTCCATGATTTCTTATCCTTTGTATTAACCTTGTGTGTCACCTTATTGAATATCTTTTGGAAATTTAAGTATACTACATCTCTGGTTTCTGTTTATCTACTCTACTAGTTATATCATAAAAACACTTCAATAAATTTGTCAAACACTATTTCCCCTTCATCAAACCATGTTGACTTTAAGTTCTTTGCTAACTGGCCTGTAGTTCCCTGTTCTTTTTCCCCCTTGCAGATCAGTGTTACATTTGGTAATTGAGTATTGCTGAAAAAAGAAACATGCCGTGGAAGCTTTTTGTCTTGCATTCAACAGGACAAATGCGAGAATGCCAAATTTCAAAGGGAGCAACAGTTTGTACTGCATGACAAAAGAGTGCTGATTGGTTGGCAATTCAACTCTGGTCGAGGTGTCGTCATGGAGAATGTACCAGGGAGCTTTTGTGCCCCTGGCTTTGTTTAATTCAAAAAAAGCACAATGTCTGGATAGGTTCTTTTCACCTACAAGGGGCAGGTCGCTGTGTATGAATATGTCGTTTCTAGCGAGCTTAAGTGAGCCACATTGCAGAGCCTGACTGAATCTTAAATTTGTTGTTAGTCTTAATACTTAGCCCACTTGGACAGTAGCTGCTGAACAATTTCAATTGTTGAATCACAACTAATGTTTGACATTATGTTCCATGTATTTGCAAGCATGGGTTGGTTGAGTGAGGTCAGTACTCTGGCTATTGCGAACAGCCAAAGGGAAGTGCTGTTTGATGTGACCCGCCAGTTGTTGAAGCCAATGGTTTACGTACCTGGCATTACACTGGCACTGAAATTCATAATCCACATTCCTCATTTGTATGGTATCTGTTGCTTAAATTTTTGAAACAATTTATCCTTCCAGGATAATTTGAAGCAGACTGGATAACTTCCTGGTGCATTTTCCATGGAAATGCCTCAATCAATCAGCACCTTTTTCTCATGCAGTATAATTGCTGCCCCCTTTGAAATTTGGCATTCTTGTGTCTGTCCTGATGAATGTGAGACGAAAAGCTTCACAGAGTCACAGTCCAGAAGAGGCCCGTTGAGTCTGCCCTGACACGTGAGAAACGCAACCTACCTACCTAACCCCATTTATCAGCACTTGGCCCATAGCCTAGAATGTTATGATGTGCCAATTGCTCATCCAGGTACTACTTAAAGGATGTGAAGCAACCCGCCTCCCCCACCCTTCCAGGCAGTGCATTCCAGACTCACTACCCTCTGGGTAAAAATGTTTTTCCTCACATCCCCCCACTAAACCTCCTGCCCCTCACCTTGAACTTGTGTCCCCTCATGACTGACCCTTCAACTAAGGGGAATATCCATCCTGTCCACGCCCCTCATCATCTTGTACACCTCGATCAGGTCGCCCCCTCAGTCTTCTCTGCTCCAATGAAAACAGCCCAGGTCTATCCAACCTCTCTTTATAACTTAAACGTTTCATCCCAGGCAACATCCTGGTGAATCTCCTCTGCACCCCCTCCAGTGCAATCACATCCTTCCTATAATGTGGCGACCAGAACTGCGCACAGTACTCCAGTTGAGGCCTCACCAAGGTTCTATACAACTCCAACATGACCTCCCTACTTTTGTAATCTATGCCTCAATTGATAAAGGCAAGTGTCCTTTGCCTTTTCCACCACCCCACTAACATGCCCCTCCGCCTTCAGAGATCTATGGACACACACGCCAAGGCCCCATGTTCCTCAGAACTTCCTAGTGTCATGCCGTTCATTGAATACATGCTTGTCAAATTACTCCTTCCAAAGTGTATCACCTCACTCTTTTTGGGGTTAAATTCCATCTGCCACTTATCTGCCCATTTGACCTTCCTGTAGCTCAAGACACTCAACCTCACTGTTAACCACCCGGCCAATCTTTGTGTCATCCGCAAACTTACTAATCCTACCCCCCACATAGTCATTTATGTTGTTTATATAAATGACAAATAATAGGGGACCCAGCACAGATCCCTGTGGTACATCACTGTACACTGGCTTCCAGTCACTAAAGCATCCTTCTGTCATCACCCTCTGTCTCCTACAAGTAAGCCAATTTTGTATCCACCTTATCAAATTACCCTGTATCCCATGTGCATTTGCCTTGTTTATAAGTCTCCCATGTGGGACCATGTCAAAGGCTTTGCTGAAATCCTTATAAACTACATCAACTGCACTACCCTCCCCTACACAGCTGCCCACCTCCTCAAAAAAATTCAATCAAACTTGTTAGGTATGACCTCCCTCTGAAAAGCCATGCTGACTATCTCTGATTAAACCTTACCTCTCCAAGTGGAGATAGATTCTCTCCTTCAGAATTTTCAACTGCATGCCTCTTTTTACATGTACTATCAAATGATTACTTGCTACCTTCCAATCCTCTCTCACCATTCTAGAACCTAGGGAATTTTGAAAAATCATAACCAGTGCCTCTACTATCTTGGCAGCTACCTCATTCAGAACCCCAGGATGTGGACCATCAGGTTCTGGGGATTTATTGGAATTTAGTCCTTGAAGTTTCTCCAATACTTTCTTCTGCTGATATTAACTACCTTTTATTTTCCTCGCTTTTGTTTTAGTCATCACGTTACACTATACTTCTGGTATGTAACTTGTGTCTTCTACTATGAAGACAACACAATCTGCCATTTCCTCATTCCCCATGATCTCTCCTGTTTCTGCCTCTGAGGGGCTAATGCTTACTTTAACTACTCTCGTTTTTATATACTTGTAAGAACTCATACAATTTTAAAAATATTCTTGGCTACTCTAGGCTAGTTGACTCTCAACTGCGACATTAGACAGGTTATTTGACTTTTGGGCAGGGGTTTTGCAGTTGAGTCTTATCCTTTTGTTGCCTGGTGCTTGTGCATGTTTGTTTTCCAGCAGAGGTTGGTAGGTAGTGATTGGAGCTGGAACCTTGGTGTCTTTCTTCTTCCCATTTTTTCCTCATGGTTACTGATTATGCATGCATTACTGCCCCTGTTGAAATCAGCTAGCACAGCACAGATCAGGACTGTCAGCTTTATTTAAAATGTAAATTACTGCATTGTGTTGTGATATTTAATAGCCCCCCTTGTGTTTCCTTTTCTATGCCAGAGTGCACTACTTTCAGAAAATGGAATCATAGAAATGATTCTGGAGTAGGCCATTCAGCCCATTGTCTCTGCCAGCCTAATATGTTACTTCAAGTTACTATCCAGTACTTGTTTAAATACAACAAGAGTTTCTGTTTCCACCACTATTTCAGGCAGTGAGTTGGCAAATGATGGGCATTGAGTATCAACCCCATGTAGGTTCTTTTATACACTCTTAGTGGATACCACAACACAAGGAAACCAGAGCACCTTTGTAAGCCTGTAGATCTGACACATTTGACATGCAGGTGATCCTCTGAGAGTCGTCTGCCAAGGTGCTCTCTGTTTCCCTTTACAACTGCTTTTTGTGCAGTTTGCTTTGACTTGTCTTGCCAAATATTTGATATTAATTTGTGTACTAACCCATTTGTCTAAGATGCTGGCCCCCACTGTTCCTTCATGATGCTCTGTAGGCCATAAATTGGTACGTTCATAAATCAGTCAGGGTTTCATGCGGACAAAATTTTAATTAATCTTTTGAGAGAGATGTGAATAAATTAGCTTTGGAAAAATAATGGTTCATTTCTTAGTTTAATTCTGGTGCAGAGTCATACAGCCTCGAAAAGTTAACTGTATTCCTCTCCACAGATGCTGTCAGACCTTCTGAGTTTTTCCAGGTATTTTTGTTTATTTCTTAATACAGGTACAGTTGTCTCAAATCTGGCTATCTGAAAACTAGAGTTGTTTGAAAACAGTACATTTTTATAAGCTGGCATGCATCAATTTTATTTGTTATTAAATGAGTAAAATAACTTACAAGGACAATTCAACTAGGTGCTGCATTGGTCCAGTGGCGTGCTGGACTAGTTATATGCTGGTCTTTTCCTGTGCTTTGTATAACCTATCACCTGACCTGACTTGGTCAGATACGCCTAACCTGGACCATCGGCCTTATCATTTTAATATTTTTGAGATGTTATTTCTTCACTTATGTTTTTATTCAAACCAAAAAAGTAGTCGCTTGATTTTATGTATATCCTATTAATTGAATTAAGGTTCTGATTCCACTCCGCCCCACAAAAATAACTGGTAAGATTCAAAATCTGGCACAGATTCGATCCTGAGTTGCCAGTTTTGAGACACTGTACATGTATAGTTTATTTTAAATACATTTTAACTGTATTGAATAAATTTGTTCTGCAGTGAAATTTTACTACAAGAAACAATATGATAGTGTCCCAGCAATGTTTTTAAAGTAGCTGGTTACTTAGGTTGCCCCGGTTTGCTAATAGCTTGTCACACTTCAGTATATAAAGAACTTTCAGGCAATACTTCTAAACATTTTGGACGCAAACATTGTTAAAACGGCCACTGCAGATCATGCATTCTGAGCCAGACAGTCCTGAGTTTCCAGCAAATACCTAATTATTTGATATAATTACCAGCTGGGAAATTAACACATATTTACTTAAGGATGGACCATCAATAACAGATCTATAGTATTCCTGCTGATTCAGCTTTCTGTTTCGCCATTGAAGCATCGAAATTCAATGTGAGTTAGATAAATGTGGAAAGGACCCCCATCGATCCTTAATTTTATTTTGATGGTGTCTCATGCAAACTAGACAAGATGAATTTCAGTGTTAAACAACAATACAGGATGTGTAATCAACACACCACATTGCTTTGCACAGTATGGGAGACACTCTCCCCAACTTGTTCCAACGTCAAGTTCACCTGAGAACCAACCTCCTGGAAATCCAACTATAAGAAGCCTCATAGCTTACTGAAGACCTCTGCTCACGAAACCTCCTTCAACTAACACCATCAACTTGTCTAAGAAATTACAGGCCTGCTGTGCATGAGACATTAAGACAGTTATGCTTTTCTCTCTTCAACTGTATCTAATCTTCATGTAAGTGGAGTGTGTGAGTCGAGTGAGTAAGACATAGCATTTTTAAACCTCCTGGGCAAGTGTGGGATAATGCATAACCACTTATTTTTAAACTCAGAAAAGCTTGCTGCTGTAATTATTGTTATGTAATTATCACAGGCCATAGGAGAACCCATACATTCTGTCCTTGATATATTAGGGGCTCGTTTGGGATAAAGTGCAGTACAAATGAGCCAAATATGACTTTAAAGGAATTGGAATTAGAAGGGAAAAGTAACATAAAGCCAAAATTATTGAAACAAGAAACAAAAGGGTTACAGCAGTAAGCTTTTGTGAGTACTAAAAATAGAAATTAAGATGGCTGCTTTTGATAAGAAAACATTTCTGCAAGGGGAGGACTTAACTTGGCAAAGGTTAGTGCCCTTAAGCATAGAACAGCTAAAAGCCTTGGCTAAGCAGGCAGAACTTAATATATGCAATAAAGCATGGAGATCTGAGGTACTAAAGATGTTGTCTGAGTATCTTGGCCTCGCTGTAGATTTGGAACAGGTAGAAGAAGCAGAACTCGAAACAGACAAGATTACCCTAAACAAAGTTCGCCTGGAAGTGTGGAGGCTAGAGTTAGAGCTTTGGACAAGGAAGGAAAGGCAAGAGAGAAGTCCAAAAGGAAAGATCCACCAGCAAGGGAATTCCAAGAGAGACAGGAGGAGTGTACTTTTCAGCACAGAAAGCTTGAGGGAGTTACAGGCCGAGAAAGATAGGGAATTGAGACAGATTGCAGTAGCCAGGGAGAATCTGACTTTACCTAGCTGTAATCTAAATACTCTTAGCCCAGACACACATTTTGATTCCGCAAAGCACTCCCAATTTGTCCTTGACTTTGAATAGGGCGATGTGGAAACTTTCTTTACAGCCTTAGAAGCTGGCAATTCATTACAATGGCCAGTTTTGGACCCTCCTCCAAGGTCGGTAGTAGCAAAAGGTTTTTTTGAGATTTATTCTACGCCGCCTGCTGAAATATTTTGCCAGTTACGATCAGAAAAAGGCTGCTATTCTCAGTGCCTTTAAATTGGTACCAGAGGCATGTTGCCAACCATTCCAGAACTCCGCTAAACAAAATCCACGCAGACCTTCCTGGAAGCTGAGAGAATTAGCTTTTAGATAAAAACAAAAAAACTGCGGATGCTGGAAATCCAAAACAAAAACAGAATTACCTGGAAAAACTCAGCAGGTCTGGCAGCATCAGCGGAGAAGAAAAGAGTTGATGTTTCGAGTCCTCATGACCCTTCAACAGAACTGAGTGAATCTAAGGAGGGGTGAAATATAAGCTGGTTTTTTGGGGGCGTGGGGGTGGGGAGGTGTGGTTGTAGGGACAAGCAAGCAGTGATAGGAGCAGATGTCACAGACAAAAGGACACAGGCGTTGAAGGTGGTGATATCTGAATGAATGTGCTAATTAAGAATGGATGGTAGAGCACTCAAGGTACAGCTGTAGTGGGGGTGGGGTGGAAAGGCTAGCAGGGCATAAAAGATTTAAAAACAATGGAAATTAGCTTTTGACAGATGGGTGTGAATCCTTAAAAAAAATGACCACACCCATGAAGGATTAAGGGAAGTAATTTTATTGGAGTTTTAAAAACTGCCTGCCATCCAACCTCAAACCTCCATGAGGAGGAACTGAGGGTTTTAACAGCCAGGAATGCTTCCACCCACTCACCCTCCCTAATAACTATGATCTCACCCATAGACCTGGGAACTTGGGCAGACCTTCCCAAATTACCCCCAGAAATTTAGCAAAGATAAGGAGGGGTTCAATAGAAGGTAGGGTAGTCATGAAAAAAAAAGTAAAAATGAGGGTGCAAAAAGTCCCCCGCTAAGCCTGAACAGCAGGCCCACAAAGGCCCATGTGTTCCCACTGTGATAAAATAGGGCACTCCACACCTGAGTGTTGGAAGCCTGTAGGTCTTAGAGGACTCCACAAGATTAGTTCCAAGGGGAATGCCTCTTTAATGGCACAGCACATCAGGCAGTACCCCTAGCTGCAGAAATTAGCCCCTTTTCAATTGTACCACCCTATGTGTGGCAGAACCTGATAAAAATTCCAGTGAGTTACTGGAGTTTTGTACTTCAAGGAACAGTGTCACTGTTCCTGTACCCCTGCCAGGAAATAAACAAGTCCATTGTACTGCTCAGGGATACATGGCCACTCAATCTCTGAAAGACCTGACCCCTCCTTCAGAATCTTTCGTGAAAGCCCAGGTGCTGTGGAGGCCCCAGTGTACTACAATTTATCTCAAACAAGTCCTTAATTTGTCAAGAACAGAATGTATGGGTTTTCTTATTGCCTGTGATAATTACATAACAACAAAAATTACAGCAGCAAGCTTTTTTGAGTTTAAAAGTAAGGTGGTTATGCATTATTCCACACTTGTCACAGATGCCCAATGGAGTTGGAGGAGGATACCTGTCTATTTCCCTCCATTGGGTCCACCTACAGAGTAACCGAGCCTCTGGTCCAGCCACTATAGGGGTTATCCCTGAGCCGCTGACAGGGATAGATTTCTGGCTTAGGAACGATTTTGGCTGGCAGTAAGGTGGTCGCGGGAAACCAAGCAGCTACAGCAGGAAGTTCCGGGGATTTTGCCCGATTTGCATAGTGACTTGGACCCAAGCTAGACAGGCAGGTTTAAATGAGAAGGAGATCTAGCTAGCTGATACCTTCTTTAAAAGCTTGTCTGAAGGATAGGAGGCACTCAGCTGAGCCTGCTTTAATTGAAGCACAGCAGGCATATCTTGAATTAAAGGGCCCAGCACAGACTGTCCACTCTGAGGGGGAAGCCACTCATGCCCCTGAGTGCTATTACCTAAGAGATGGGGCAGTAATGTGGAAGTGGAGACCCTCCTGGGAGACCACCTCCTGCAGATGAGGAGTGGACAGTCCTGCACCAGATTGTAGTTCTCACAGACTATTGTAAGGAAGTCTTATGAATTGCCCATGCTGTTCCGAGGCTGGGCCTGTGGGTGTCCGCAAAACTTTAGCCAGTGTAAGCTGGCGCTTTTTCTGGCCTCTCCTTTGGGCCAATGTGGCCTCATAAACTTGTATTATTTGTCAGGTTGCAGGAAAACCCAGGCCACAATTAAACTAACTCCTCTCAAACCAGTGATTGGTGAACCCTTTTAACCAAATTCTGATAGACAGGATAGGGTCTCTACCCAGAACCAGGACAGGCTGTCAGTCCCTCCTTACCATAATGGACCTGGCCACCCGATTTTCCATGAGGCTATTCCCCTCAAAAAGATCACAATCAAAGCCGTGATTGAGGAACTGGCCCAGTTCTTTAACTAGTGCGGCCTGATGAGAAAGCTCCAATTGGATAGGGGTCAAATTTCATGCCCCTTGTATTTTAGGAGATTGCCCATAGCCTGGGGATAACCCAGCTTAATTTGTCGGCCTGCCACACCCAAACCTAGAGTGGTATCACCAGATGCTTAAAACTATGTTTTGGATTTATTGCTTAGAATATCCTCACGACTGGGACAAGGGCTTAGGTTTCCTGCTGTTTGCCACAAGGGGTTCCCCTAATGAGTCCATAGGCTTCATGCCTCTTGCAGGCATGAGGTGCAAGGCCCCCCAGAAGCCATTAAAAGAAAAGTTTCTGGAGCTTGGGGAGGATACCTCCACGCTCTGGGAACGGCCCTTTTAAAGCCTGTGCTGTGATCAAGGAACACTAAAAGCCCCCCAGTAAACCATGAAAAAGACAAACACACTGAGACCCAAACTCTCTCACGAGGCGACCAAGTCCTAGTGCTGCTGCCATTGTCAAATGACCCTTTCAGGGCCCAATTCAGTGGCATACATTGAGTGGCCAAAAAAATCAGTGAGGAAATTATTTAATTCACACCCCTGACTAGAGAAAGAGGCACTGGTTATGCCACCTTAATATGTTGAAGAAATATTACAGCTGAGAGCCTAGTCAACCAGTAAATGTTTGCCAGAGGGTCGAAAAAGCAGAGGACAGCCAGGGGGAGTCAGATGAGGAGGAGGGACAGAAGGATTCTCCGGTCAAACCCCCGACCTAGGCTGGAAAGCTTAAATGCCCTATTACTCATCAGACAAAAGAGCAGCAGAAGGAGGTAGCCACTCTACTCAGGGAATTTAAAGAAATCTGTAAGGACCAGCCAGGGTGTACCCCACTAACTGACCATGATGTGGATGTAAGGTTACCCCAATAATAAAGCAAAATCGCTACTGACTAAGCTCTGACAAGCTGACTCAGGTCAGACAAGAAATAATAATCAAGCCCAGCTGGAGCTCCCCCACTACAGGCCCTGAAACTGGACAGATCAAAATGGCTCTTCATTGACCAGAACCAATTCCTATCCAACCCCATGCATCGAGGATAGCATAGGTAAGGTGAGTCAGTGAAAGCAACCTCTTAAAAGGTTACTGGCAAGTCTTCATGGCTCCTAGAGTGAGAGAAATCTCAGTCTTTGTCACCCCCAGATGGCCTATACCAGTGTAAGGTCATTCCCTTAAGTCTTAATGCCCCACCAACCTTTCGGAGGTTGACAAACCAAATAGTAGCTGGATTAACCAATTGTACAGTATACCTGGATGACCTTAATTTATAGTGACCCATGAAGGACCATTTAGACCACCTGGAGGCAATGTTTTCAGGGTTTACAAAGGGCTAACTTTGTAGTGAACTTAGCTAAAAATGAATTTGCTGAGGGAAAGGTGACTTACCTCAGGCATGTGGTCAGGCAAGGTGAAGTGCTCCCCCGGGAAGTGAAAGTACGCACCCTAGTCAATTTCCACCCCCCCATCCCCATAGCCAAGAGAGAACTTCTGCAGTTTTTAGGAATGTGTGGGTTCTTCTCCAAGTTTGGCCCAACTAGCACCCGGGCCACCCCACTAGAAAATTCACTAAAGAAAACCGCCAAGTTATAATGGACAGAGGAATGCCAAAAAGCTTTTGAGAAATTAAAAGCCATCTTGACAAACGAACCCATACTAGCCAACGCAAACCTCAGTAAATCTTTTGGAGTAGCTAACGGTGGCAGTGATATAGAGGTAGGAGCTGTCCTCCTCTAGTAAAATGCTTCCGGAATTGAACGCCCAATGGTTATTTCTCCAAAAAGTTAAATAAACAACAAAAAGGTACTGCACAGTCCTCCTGTTATCTCTCCAGCACTTCGAGGTCTGTGTTAGAAATGGGTACCAAGGGACCCCAATATATATGGGCCATAACCCCTTAAAAGTTTCTGGATAAATTCAAGCAGACCAATACTAGGTTGTTCTGCTGGAACTTGTTCTTATAGTCTTTTAACTTAAAGACGACACACATTCTTTCTAGCAATGTAATCACTGATACTCTATCCCATGTATAAGCCAGCAAGGGAAATGCAGTAGATATAGGACGCTATAATGGTACCGAGGTGTCTATTTATGTTTTTCTTCTGCTTTGAAGGGAAGCCATATTTAAATAAAAAAGGCATCACAGATTCCATTTTTCCCCCTCTGCAGTGTATATTATGAACTTTCAGACAATACCTTTTAAAATTTTGGATGCACATGGTCACAAGAATGGCCACTGCAAATCACATGACCGTTGGCATTCTGAGCCAGGTAAATACCTTTGGCATTCTGCGTCTCAAGTAAATACCTGAGTATGGACATTCACAGCCAGCCAGGAATTTCACACATTCCTTAAAGAATGGACCATAAACAGCAAAACTATAGCATTCCAGCTGATTCATCTTTCTGTTTCACCATGAATAAAAGAAACATGGAAACACAATGCGTGTTAGACAATTGTGAAAGGGATCCCATTGACCCTCCATTGTATGATGGTCTCTCATCCAAATTGCTGCTGCTCCTATCAGGAGATCTGCTGTTATGGTATGTCACGCTCACCTGCCTTGCGCTATCATCACACATCCACTCTAGCTCATCTGCAACCCTTCTGTAATGTCTGTCATCCAACTATACCTTGGTCAACCCTTCTTCCTGCTGCCCTCCACTTTGAGCTCAAGAAGAGGTCACTGCAGCTTTTCAGCTCTCATCAAATGACCACAGTACTGGCATTTTCTTTTCTTGGGTGTCTTTCTTTTTGTTCTTGCAATTTCAAGCACTTATTCATATGTCATATGGTCTGTATATGGAATTTTAAACATACATCTGAGGATACACGATTCAAAGGCCTTTATTTTCTACACAGATCTTTATTGTCTATGTTTCTGAACATACAAGAAAATGGATGGAATGTAGTTTTCTTGTTAACACATCCTACATCTTCACAAAATTACTTCTGGCTTTCTCTATCCTCCTAATTTCAGCATTACATCTACCATCTTCTGTTATCGTTTGTCCTAAATAAACAAACTTATCTACTTGTTCCAGTGCGACACCATCCACTCTTTCCAACCTGTTCTACCTTCAAGCTCACCTGAGACCTAACCTCCTGGAAATGTAACTACTAGAAGCTTTGTAGCTTATTGAGGAACCTCTGCTGCCAAGACCTTCACTTCAACTAAAATCGTCCAATCATCTAAGAAACTACAGGCCTGCTACGAAAGACAGACTGAGACAATTATACATTGCAAGTGTATTTTCTTCTTTCATCTGTGTTTCATCTTTTTGTGAGTATTGCTGAAAAAAAGAGATGTCAAAGCTTTTCGTCTTACACTCAGGACATTTCGCAAGAATACCAATGTAAGGGGAAAACAACAATTTATACTGTAAGTGAAGAGAGTGCTGATTGGTTGGCAATTTTGGACTCTGATAGAGTCTTTGTCATGGAGAATGCATCAGTAATAGTGACTGACAGTTAACTGCCAAGCATTGTTTGAAATTTAAACCAGGCAGCTTGCCCCTGGCCAAGGCATTGCCCTGAGGAATGAGTCAATGAATGGCTGTCGCTTTTATTTTGTTTAGCTGAAACAAGTGCAATGTGTGTACATGTTCTTTCTGTCTGCAAAGAACCAGGCCCTGTGTATTAATATATGTAGCTTCCAGTACATACAAATGTGACACACGGTGAGCCCAACTGACGATCTTAAATTGGTTATCAGTGTAATTCCTGTTGTCCAATTGTGGAATCACATCTAATCTTGGACACTGTTTTGAGTTTTGCAAGCATGGGCTGGTTGGGTATGGTCTGTACCTTGCCCGTTGTGTACAGCGGCTAGGACATACTGTTTGATGCGATCCGCCGTTCTTTGGGATGTACAGTTTACATACGGACCATCACACGAACTGAAATTCACATACCACATTACTCACATAGCAACACAAGTGGTACTTGCCATGAACAGGATTCTGCTGTCAAGCCAAAAAGATCTTCTGCCTATCACAAACCTGTGCTCTCATGCACATGCCTTGGCCTGCTGCAATGTTACAGTGAAGCCCAACGCAAACTGGAGGAACAGCACTTCATCTTCTGAATAGGCACTTTACAGCCCTCTGGACTTAAATTGAGTTCAACAACTTCAGACTATGATCTCTCTCCTCTATCTATACCCCCTTTTTAAAATTTTTTTAAAAATTTTTTTTATCCACTTAGTTTCGTTTTTATTCATTGTTTTATCCCCCTTTTTATTCCCTTTTTTCCATCCCTTTTCTCCAAACACTGCCCCCACCCCACCACCAAAACGACCATCTGTCACTTGTTTCATGTTGCTCTTTCACAGCGTGCTTACTCTTGTTCTGCTATTAACACATCCTGTTTTCTCTTTACATCAGTACCTCCTTTAGCTCTTGCCACTACCATTAATATTCGCTTTGTCTTTTCGTCCATGACATCTTTGTCAATCTTTCCTTAGCCCCTACCTGTTGCTGGCCTTCTTTCCAGCTTTCCCTGCTCCACCCCCTTAACAGTATACATTTCATCACATTTCTACCTCTCTTTAGCTCTGAAGGAGGGTCATACAGACTCAAAATCTGTGGAGAGAGGAACAATCAGACTTGCTGAGATTTTCCAGCATTTTCTGTTATTATGTAAGAACCACAGCCTGGTAGATTTTGATCTTTGTTTTGGGACATACTCCATGCTATTTTCAAAGTCTGTGAGTGACACTGCCAAATGGTGAGCTTGCTTTTGCCAGGCGATAGTTGATTTTGTCATGCAGTTTGGTGTTATCGGAAAGGATACTCCTGAGCTAGCAAAACTTCTGTACTGAACAGAGGAGTGTGTTGTGTGGTGGTGACTGTGGGCTCTTGGAGTGCATGACCAGGGCAGGTTGATACAAGATTGTGTCGTCTTCAGCCTTATTGCCAGGCTAAAGTGTTCTGAGGCTAAGTCAAAGCAATCAACAGGCAGCTGAATGTCCTTCAGAGTATGTGTAAAGAGTGCACAGTTGTCTGGGAATAAAAGTTCACTCAGTAGCTGTTCAGTAATCTTGAGCCTTTGTAAGTTGAAGAGGTTGACACCTGTCCTGAAATGACTGTCTACTCCTGTGTCAACATCTTTTGAGTGTGTGCTGGAGCATGACCAATAGCATATGGCAAACAGAACTGGAACTAATGCACAGCTTTGCTTGTTGCGGTTGGTGATGTACCAGTTTAGATCACACTGACAATGCCATCATGAAACGAGCAAATGAGACTGATCATCTTTCCGGCAGCCACATTTGTACAGAACCTTCCACAGGCCTTCTCGGTTTACTGTGTCAAAAGCCTTGGTCAGGTCAATGAGCACCATATAGGGGTCCTTATTCTGTTTGAGGGACTTTTCTTGAATTTGACATGCTGCAAAGACCATGTCCACTGTTCCATGCCTTGCACAGAAGCCACACTGCCATTCTGGGTACACAGAGTCAATGAGGTGAGTGACAATCGCATAAGAATAACCCTTGTAATATGTTTTCTTCTGTTGAAGGAAGTGATTTTCCACGATGATTGTCATAGATGAACTTGCTCCTTTTCTGTTTCTGTTATGGAGGCATCCTTGTATCCTTTGGGAAACAGCACCCTGGTTCCAGATTAGGCACAAGAGACTAGTAAGTTTCCTGAGTCCCTCCATATTTGAATACTTCAGATGGGATGCCATTGGTTCCTGAGGACTTGTTAGTTTAGGAGGTTATGGAAGTGTTCTGCCCAATGAGAGAGAATCTCATACCTATTTGATTGCTATCTGCTGATAGGATGGTTGTCACACCGTTGGTTTTGGGGCCATAGACTGATTGCAGACCTCGTGTAGAGCCTTCAGGTTGTTTTTGTCAATACCCACTAGAAACTCATCAGCCTGGTTTTCCCACCATCGGTGGTTGTTCTTAGTTTGGCCTGTAGCGTGTATTCTGTGCAATGGTATCTGGTGTTCCTTGCTGGTGATTTCTTGCGGATATGTAAGATCTGTAAATACCATGCACTTTGTCTAGAAGCTTCCTTTGTGGGTGTCATTGTTGCCGAACCAGTTTGGTGCTTCCATTTAACAAATCCCAGGACCTCAGATGTCATGCTGTAAGTAGCATCCGTTAACTTTTTCCAAGAATCTTAAATGGCACTTTGTCCAATGGAATATCAGCAATTCTTGTGGCTTATGTTCCATTTCTTGTCTCTTGGCCATGTCTTTAAGAACAGTTACATCAAGCTTCTTTTGTGGCTTGACTCAGTATTGAAATGCCTGAGATTTTCTCTTCAAAGACACAATACTCCTGATTAGCTGATGGTCAGACCAGCAACTTTAATAGGACAGGTAGAGCGTATGGAGATCTCTGTCATACAATAATGTGGTCCAACATGTGCTAGTGTTTGGGTCTGGAGCATATCCATGTTGTTTTGAGTTTGCCTGCTTGCTGGAAGACTACTTTTGATGGTTAGTTCAAATTTGCTACACAGAGGGAAGGTGTTAACCATTGGAGTTTGATCTGTCAGTACTGTGGTTTCCTAGTATTCCTCTCCATTTATTACAGTCCGAGCTTACTCGAACATTGAAATAGCCAAGGAATAAGTAGTTTGTCCTGGCGGAGTACTCCTCTAAGTATATTGCTGATGTCGTCGTAGAATGCTTCTTTGACCGCCATCTGTATGTATCATTGGACCAGTAGTGTTGCACGCTGGCTACTGGCAAGATGTAAATGAAGAACCATGGTTGATTACTGATCCCTGTAGGAAGTGAGTCAAGCTCGTGTGCCATTTCAAATCTAATGGCAAAGCTGATGCCTGACTGTTGAGGCTGGTCCCTGGACTTGCCAATCCAGTAGAATGTATAACCTGTGCCAATCAAGTTGAGACTCTTCAGTGAGCCTTGTTTTGCTTATGGCGGCTATGTCGATGTTTACCTGCCCAGCATAGCATTCTGGCTATGAGGGCTGTTCTGCGCTCTGGTCTCATTGTTGTCTAGAAGTGTTGACATTCCATGAACCATGCTTCATACGCTGACTAGCAGTCATCTTCACATTTCAACTGCGGTGAATGGTTGACCAGGAGCGGTAACCTGGCAGGTGCAGGGAGAGCAGGCTGTGTTTGGGATATCTTCTCATTCCCTTTCCTGGACTGGGGAGAGCAGTGAAAAGGTCTACTCTGTCACTTCAAGGGGATACAAGCTCTACATTTGCACTGATCTCTGGAGAGCGACTGTCAGCCTGAGGCAGCCTGTGTGCAGGGTTATGACTGAAGACTGCCAGTAGTATCCTCTTCCTGTCCCTGTTATTACGGCCGCATCGCCACAGGGCTTGATATGTCTGATGTTTTGGTTGATGACTTGCTGTGAACAACCTTTGCACAGTGTAGAGGTGTGTGGGTGGGGCTTGTGCAGAGCTTCCTCCACTTCCTTTTCCTTTCCCAAGGCAGCTAATACTATACTGGAGCAATGCGTGCCACAAGCATAGCAGCTAAAAGGATGCTGGTTTGATTTTGGAGTTGTCCTTCTCCTAGATAAGCTGCTGAGCAGGCTGAAGAGCCTCATCTACCCATGACATCATCGATCAATCCATTGGCACTATTTGTGATCTTCCACACAATCAGCCAAATATATATCTTGCCAGTTAACCCATAGCTGGGTGTTTTGAAATAAAAGTTATTTTAAAATTTGTATCTATTTCAAGGTGCCTTGGAGTATATGATTTGACAACAGTGGAGCGTACTTACAAAGTCAGGTTTCACTTAGTATAGGCAGGGCTGAATTTGCTGAGGCTGCCTGGTATCAAAATCATTTGATGTTTTATTGATGTTCTTTTTACCAGTTAAACCTGACAAGCCCTACCAACCTGGAGCTGGCACCTCTAAACCATATTACTTACTGTTGGGAGAAAGGGTTGCACTTGCAAACAAGGCGATTTGGAGCTATCATGCTGCATTAGTTCTTGGATGTAAATGTTAATCAGAAAAACTCAATCGTCTGTTTTCAATCAAAGGCCGTGTAACAATCGTTCATAAATGTCTGTCTTGTGTTGTAGACCTTTTTTGTTTTGCATATCTTGTAATTGATTCCTTGCAGTACCTAATTTACTTCAGATGTGTACCCGCTTTTCAAGTTGCCAAAAACCATTATTACTTTGTGCAGCTTTCAGAGATTTTTCAAAAAGAACATCAATAAAACATCAAATGATTTTGATACCAGGCAGCCTGAGCAAATTCAGCCCTGCCTATACTAAGTGAAACTTGACTTTGTAAGTATGCTCCACTGTTGTCAAATCACATACTCCAAGGCACCTTGAAATAAATACAGATTTTAAAACAAGCCTCCTTCTTGGTGCTCCTCTGGAAATACTTTGCACCTATCTGTGTCTCTTTGGGAGACAATTCTGGGGACAGTAACAAGATCCAGCATAGAGCATGTGTATGCGCTAAGAGGGACCTATGTGGCATGGTCCCCTTTTAATTGCATTACCCTAAAGTCCTCTGCGGTTGGGTTTTACATCAGAGCTTTTATTCTCTGTCTTTACAATAACATTCCATAACCCAACCAGTAAGAGGTGGCAACCCAGTGGCAGGCATATAAAGAGCCATTCAAAATATGATGTATTTCTTGTCCTCAGTGCATCCTATAGTATTTCACAGCCAACTAACTACTGTTGAAGTGTAGCCATTATTATGGAGGGAAATGTGGCAGCCACTTTGCATGGAAAGGTCCCACACACAGCAGGTGACCAACTAATCAATTTTAGAGGTGTTGGCTGAGGGATTAAGGTGAGGTCTAGACATTGGAAAAGGGGTGATGAGATCTTTTACATTCACTTGAACATGCAGGTATAACTTTGGTTTAATGTCTTATCTGAAATACAATACCTTCAACAATACAGTATTGCACTGATATGTTAACTTAGATTTTATTTTGCTGAAGCTACGGTGTGAGCTTTGACCCAAGACCTTGAGGCAAGACTGGACCAATTTGAGATGTCAGTGCTTCCTTAACATGATACATTCTGTGGAAAGTTTATGGTACAGATAAATGCTCTAGCACAGTTTGGGTGATATTTGCTACATCACTGTCTTGTCTCATTACATGCTGCAAATTTTTTAATGTACATTTTTTAACTAAGGTTGCATTGGGGTGACAAACATAGGTTGCATAAATGTTTAGCAGTTCCCCATCTCCATTAAATTTAAATTCTCCCTAAATGAAAATGAATCCACATTCACTATTTTGTTAGAAAATAATAACTTGTTTCTGAGTGGGTCAGTTGCTCAGAGCAACAAATCAGTATGGTTACTTGTAGTCCTATGTGAGGAAATCTATGGCTTTAGTTTTTCTATCTGACTTCCTGGTTTAGATGGTCATTTTTTTGCTTGGGTGGTTGAGTTCAACTAATTTAGCAGGGTCCATAAAATTGAAAATTGGACCTTGCTGATTGGGGTAGGCCAGCAACCAGTCTGCAGACCCTCTTCCATTGTGAGTTATAATTGAGGAGTGTTGCTCTAACCATTTGCCAATCAGGAGAATTTTGGCTCCAGATAACTGTTACTGTAGCTTCCTTCTCTAGTTTGATTCTTTCTAGGTAGGCTGTCTGAAGCATTTACAGCAATTGATGAATTTGAAACACTTGAGAAGCACCTCCAAAAAATTAAATTTCCAAATTATTCACTTCAGCCATGTTTCTGTTTACTTTTAGCACTCAAAATTCTATCGATGTAAATATGTTACACTTAAATAGATGCTATAATGTTATATGTGGGTATTTTCGTGACTTTTGCATATCATTTTTTTTGCTTTGGTGTACAGCCCTCTGGAGTGGTAGCCAGTTGTAATCCTGATTAGAGAGTTAGCGAGGTAGGAATGCTCTGACTCAGTGGCTCCCAGCAATGTTCAAGCCTGTGTAGCAACCTGAGAGTTTGTGCACACAAGTCCCATTCCTTAAAGTTACCATGCAAAAAATTTAAAGGGATCTTGCACTCGAGCAGGTTGTCCATGCATTGCAAAAAAAGTTAGAGGGAGCGCTGTCTCCTAGTTTCCCCCAATGCCTCAAATTTTACATCTTAGTCCACCTGTTGAAATCCCTTTGACATTGCCCCTCCTTATCCACATCCTTCTCCAATCCCACAATCTTCTGAGCACTCTTGTTAGAGTCACAGAATCTCACAGTGCAGAAGAGGCCCTTTGGCCCATTGAGTCTGCACCGACACATGAGAAACACCTGTAGTACCCACCTAATCCCATTTACCAGCACCTGACCCATAGCCTTGAATGTTATGACATGCCAAGTGCTCATCCAGGTACTTTTTAAAGGATGTGAGGCAACTCGCCTTGACCACCCTCCCAGGCGGAACATTCCAGACCTTCACCATCCTCTGGGTAAAAAGGTTTTTCCTCAGATCCCTCCGCCAAACCTCCTGCCCCTCATGACTGACCCTTCAACTAAGGAGTACAGCTGCACCCAACACACCCTGTCCATGCCCCTCATAATCTTGTACACCTCGATCAGGTCACTAGTCTTCTCTGCTCCAACGAAAGCAACCCAAGTCTATCCAACCTCTCTTCATAACTTAAATGTTTCATCCCAGGCAACGTCTTGGTGAATCTCCTCTGCACCCCCTCCAGTGCAATCACATCCTATAATGTGGCGACCAGAACTGCACACAGTACTCCAGCTGTGGCCTCACTAAGGTTCTATACAACTCCAACATGACCTCCCTACTTTTGTATCCATGCCTCGATTGATAAAGGCAAGTGTCCCATATGCCTTTTTAACCATTTGCCCCTCCGTCTTCAGAGATCTATGGACACACACACCAAGGTCCCTTTGTTCCTCAGAACTTCCTAGTGTCATACTATTCATTGAATGCTTCCTTGTCAAATTACTCCTTCCGAAGGTATCACCTCATTCTTTTCAGGGTTAAATTCCATCTGCCACTTATCTCACTGTTAACCATCTGACCAATCTTTGTGTCATCCACAAACTTACTAATCCTGCCCCCCACATAGTCACTTATGTCGTTTTATATAAATGACAAATAATAGGGGACCCAGCACAGATCCCTGTGGTACGCCACTGGACACTGGCTTCCAGTCACCAAAGCATCCTTCTGTCATCACCCTCTGTCTCCTACAACTAAGCCAATTTCGAATCCACTTTTTCAAATTACCCTATATCCCATGTGCATTTGCCTTCTTTATAAGTCTCCCATGTGGAACCTTTACAAAGGTTTTGCTGAAATCCATATAAACTACATCAACTGCACTACCCTCATCTACACACCTGGTCACCTCCTCAAAAAATTCAATCAAATTTGTTAGGCATGACCTCCCTCTGATAAAGCCATGCTGACTATCCCTGATCAAACCTTACCTCTCCAAGTGGAGATAGATTCTCTCCTTCAGAACTTTCTCCAATAGTTTCCCTACCACTGACGTGAGACTCACTGGCCTGTAGTTCCCTGACTTATTTCTACAACCCTTCTTAAATAGCACAACCACATTAGCTGTTCTCCAGTCCTCCGTGGCCAGAGAGGAATTAAAATTTTGAGTCAGAGCCCCTGCGCTCTCCTCCCTTACCTCTCTCAGCAGTCTGGGATACAAATCATCTGGACCTGGAGATTTGCCCACTTTTAAGCCTGCCAACACCTCCAATACCTTGTCACTCCTTAAATCAATTTGCTCAAGAACCTCGCAGTCTCTTTCCCCAAGTTCGATACCTTCATCCTCATTCCCATGGGTGAAGACGGATGTGAAGTATTCGTTCAACACTCTGCTGAATTCCTCTAGCTCCACCCATAGATTGCCCCCTTGATCCCTAATGGGCCCTACTCTTTCCCTGGTTATCCTTCTTCCCATTGATATACTTATAGAATATCTTGGGATTTTCCCTACTTTTGTCAGCCAAAGATTTCTCATATCCCCTCTTTGCTCTCTTAATCGCTTTCTTAAGCTCCACCTTGCACTTTCTGTACTCCGCTAATGCCTCCGCTGATTTGCTCCCCTTATATCTGCTACAAGCCTCTCTTTTCCTTTTCATCGTGTCCTGAATATATCTGAACATCCATGAATCTCTGGGCTTGTTACTCCTTCCTATCACCCTAGATGGAACGTGTTGAGCCTGTACCCTTCCCATTTCCTTTTTGAACGCCCCTCACTGTTCCTCTAGATTTCCCCACAAGTAACTGTTCCCAGTCTACCTTGGCCAGATCCTGCCTTATTTTACTAAAATCTGCTCTCCCCCAAACCAAAACATTGTTTTGCAACTTGTCGATTTCTTTGTCCATAACAAGTTTAAATTGTACCATGTTGTGGTCGTTATCACTAAAATGCTCCCCCATCACCACCTCAGCCACCTGTCCAGTGTCATTCCCCAGAATTCCCCAGCATTGCACCGTCCCTTGTTGGACCCTCTACATATTGACCTAAAAAGTTCTCCTGTACACATTTTCAAGAAATCCACTCCATCAAGCCCATAACACTGTCTATCCCAATTAATGTTGGGAAAGTTGAAATCACCTAATATAATTACCCTATTATTGTTTTTATACACCTCCACAAATTGTGCACGCATTTGCTCCTCAATTTCCCGCTGACTATATGGGGGTCTATAATAAATACCTAACAATGTGGCTGCCCCTTTTTTTATTCCTAAGCTCTACCCACAAAGCTTCATTCAATGACCCCTCCAAGATATCATCTCTCTTTAGTGCAGTAACTGACTCCTTAACTAATAATGCAATGCCACCTCCTCTTTTACCCTCTCCCCTGTCTCGCCTGAAGATTCTATATTCCGGAATGTTGAGCTGCCAATCCTGCCCCTCCCTCAACCACGTCTCAGTGATGGCTACCATATCACAATTCCATGTGTCTATCCTCATCCTTAACTCATGCGTTTTACCTGTGATACTCCTGGCATTAAAGTAGACGCCATCCAGCCTTGCCTTACTCCCTTGAAACTTAATGCAGCTGTACTCCCTCTGACTTGATTGTTTTACTGTATTATGATGTGTCCCTATTCTGCTAACACTGTGTCCCCTCCCCCTACTGAATTAGTTTAAACTCCTCCCAACAGTACAAGCAAACCCGCCCGGAAGGATGTTAGTCTTGCTCTGGTTTAGATGTAGACCATCCTGCTTGTACAGGTCCCACTTTCCCCAGAAACGGTCCCAGTGATCCAGGAATCTAAAACCCTCCCTCCTGCACCAACTCATAAGCCCCACATTTATCTGCGCTATTCTCCTATTTCTGTGCTCGCTAGCATGTGGCACTGGGAGTAATCCAGAGATTACAACCCAAGAGGTCCTGCTTTTTGGTCCACTGCCTAACTTCTTGAATTCTTGATGCAAGACCTCATCCCTCTTTCTACCTATGTCATTGGTACCAACATTTACCATAGCCTCTGCCTTATCACCCTCCCCCTTCAGGATGCCCTTGCAGCCGTTCAGTGACATCCCGGACCCTGGCACCAGGGAGGCAACACGCCATCCTGGAGTCATGTTGATAGCCACAGTAGCGCCTATCTGTTCCCCTGACTATAGAATCCCCTATTACTGTTGCTCTTCCTCTCTTCCTCCCCTCCTGTACAGACAGGCTGCTTGTGGTGCCAGAAGATTGGCTCTGTCTGCACTCCCTGGAGGAACTAGCGCCCTCATTGGCTTACAAAATGGAATACCAATTTGTGAACGGGACCCCAGGGGACTCCTGAACTACCTGCCAGTTTCTCTTGGACTGCCTGGTGGTCACCCATTCCTTCCTTCCTCAAGTCCCTTCAGCTGCGGTGTAACCACCTCTCTGAACTTGCTATCCATGATGCTCTCAGACTCGCGGATGCTCCACAGTGTCCCCAGCCACTGTTCCAGCTCTAAAACCCGAGCTTCCAGGAGCTGCAGCTGGACACGCTTCTGGCACTCATGCTGGTCCCGGGCACTGGAAATGCTCCTGGCTTCCCACGTGGAGCACGAGGAGCACACCACGGCTTGGAGCATGAGGAACACACCATGGCTTTGAGCTCTCCTGCTATGACTTATCCCTTTAAATTTAACCTTTTAAATCAATTACTATAGGACTCTTCTTCCCTGATCCCCGTTACAATAGAATATACCAACTATAAACCACAGAAAGACCTTAAACTATAAGTGATAAAAGTAGTAAGTACTTACCCAACCTTACCCTCTACTTACCTGTCACATCTCTCACTTGTAGCCTCTACTGCTGCAACAGGGCAAGTCCACTCTCTGAAGATTTAAGAAGTTGGATAGCAAAGAAAAAATGCAAAGAGCACCTCTTTCCCTCTGCACCAAATTCCCACTGTGCACCAAATTGCCAATACCCACACTCATTCTGTCTGTGTCTCACTCACAATGAGGTCTCTCCCCTGTTTGTGTACAAGCTCACTGAAGTTTTATGGTAAAGAAGGATGCCGTTCAGTCCATCGTGCCTGTGCCAGTTGAGAAAGTGTGATCCAGCATAACACCACTTTCCAGTTCTTGGTTTGTAGCCTTGTGATTTACTGAAGTTCAAGTGCATGTCCAAGTACTTTTAAAAGCGATCAAGGTTTCTGTCTCTACTGCACAGGTAGTGAATTCTAGAGTCTAGGTGAAAACAGTTCTTCCTCAATCCCCCTTTAATCTGTGGCTCTATTACTTGAAATCTATGTCCCTAGTTATTGGTTTCTCTGTTAAGGGGAATAGAATGATTAGCGTTGATGCTGGGAAAGTTGGCCTTGGAGGGGTGCTGCTTTTGGGCTGCTTTTCTCTCCACAGGACTTGAAGGATCTTGCAAAGGCATGACTGGTGTTACTACTCCAGTGCTTTGGGCTGACTGATGTAGGTTGTCCTAGTCTCTGAAGCATCTAGGAGCACGGGGATCACTGCTGCCTGGTAAACCTTAGTCTCTGATTTGAGATCCTGATCCTCAAATATGCTTTTCCTCAGTTGGCCAACAGCTGGGCTGGCACTTTGGAGGTAATGATGAAATTTTGTCATCCATGTCTGTGTTCGTCAAGAGGAGACTCCCTAGATGTGTAAAATAGTCTGTATTTGAGGCGTGGCATAGTGACAATGTCACCAGACTCGTAATCCAGAAGCCCAGGCTAATGCTCTGGGGACATGGGTTTGAATCCCGCCATGGCAGCTGGTGGAATTTAAACTCATAGAAACATAGAAAACGGGAGCAGGAAAAGGCCATTCGGCCCGTCGAGCCTGCTTCGCCATTCATTATGATCATGGCTGATCATCCAACTCAATAGCCTGCTCCTGCTTTCTGCCCATGCCGTTTGATCCCTTTCGCCCCAAGAGCTATATCTAACTCCTTCTTGAAAACATACAATGTTTTGGCTTCAACTTCTTTCTGTGGTAGCGAATTCCACAGGCTCACCACTCTGGATGAAGAAATTTCTCCTCATCTCAGTCCTGAATGGTCCACCCTGTATCCTCAGGCTGTGACCCCTGGTTCTGGACTCCCCCACCATCAGGAACATCCTTACTGCATCCACCCTGTGTAGTCCTGTTAGAATTTTATAGGTTTCTATGAGATCTCCCTTCATTCTTCTGAATTCCGGCGAATATCATCCTAACCGACTTAATCTCTCCTCATATCAGTCCCGGCATCGCAGGAATCAGTCTAATAAACCTTCGCTGCACTCCCTCCATAGCAAGAGCATCCTTCTTCAGATAAAGAGACCAAAACTGCACACAATATTCCAGGTGTGGTCTCACCAAGGCCCTGTATAATTGCAGCAAAACATCCCTGCTCCTGTAATCGAATCCTCTGGCTGTGAAGGCCAACGTACCATTTGCCTTCTTTACCACCTGCTGCACCTGCATGCTTACTTTCAGTGACTGGCATATGAGGACACCCAGGTCTCGTTGCACATTCCCCTCTCTCAATTTATAGCCATTCAGATAATCTGCCTTCCTGTTTTTGCTATCAAAGTGGATAACCTCACATCTATCCACGTTATACTGCACCTGCCATGCTTTTGCCCACTCATTCAGCTTGTCAGTTAATAAATCTGGAATTAAAAGCTAGCCTCGGTAATTGTGACTATGAAATCACTATTGATTGTTGTAAAAATCCACCTGGTGGATCTGGCCTACATGTGACTTCAGACCCACAGCAATGTGGTTAACTCTTTAAGTGCCTTTTGAAATGGCCTAGCAAGCCACTCAGTTGTATCAAACCGCTACAAAGTCTGCAAAAAGGATTGAAACCGGTTGCACCACCTGGCATTGACCTAGGCACCAGAAACGACAATGGCAAACCCAGCCCTGTTGATCATGCAAAGTCGTCCTCAATAACATCTGGGGGCTCATGCCAAAATTGAGAGAGCCTGACATTGTCTGTAAGGTATGATTCTGAGAGTATGATGATGTACCAGACATCACCATCACCATCCTTAGGTCTGCCCTGTTGGTGGTACTAGACATACACATCAGATTTGGTGGCACAGTGGCATACAGTCAAGAGGGAGTTGCTCTGGAAGTTCTCAACATTGATTCTAGACCCTATGAAACTTCACGGCATCAGGTCAACATGGGCAAGGAAACCTCCAACTGATTACCACCCACCATCGCTCTTCAGCTGATGATTCAGTACTCCTCCATGTTGAACACCACTTGGGGGAAGCTTTGAGGGTGGCTCGGGCACAGAATGTACTCTGGGTCGGGGACTTCAGTGTCTTATCACAAACAGTAGCTCAGTAGCAACGTTGTTGTCTGAGTTCCAAAGGACATAGCTGCGAGACTGGTTCTGTGGCAGGTGGTGAGGGAACCAACGAGGGGAAAAACCTACTCGACCTTGTCCTCACCGATTTACCTGTCAAAGAATCATCTGTTGATGACAGTATTGGTGGGAATGACCACCACCAGTCCTTGTGCAGATGGAGCCCTGCCTTCACATTGAGGATACCCTCCATCATGTTACATGAGATAGATTTTGAACAGATCTAGCAACTCAAAACTGGGCATCCATCAGGCACGGTAAGCCATCAGCAGCAGCAGAATTGTAAACCACCACGATCTGTAACCTCAAGGCCCGACACATCCCCCAGTCTACCATTACCATCAAGCTGGGGGTTCAACCCTGGCTTAATGAAGAGTGCAGGAGGGCATGTTAGGAGCAGCACCAGGCATACCTTAAATTGAGGTGACAACCTGGTGAAGCTACAACATGGGACTACTTGAATGCCAAGCAGCATGCAATTTACAAGGCTAAGTGATCGCACAATCAATGGATCAAATCCATGCCACATCCAGTTGTGAACGGTGGTGGACAATTCAACAACTCACTGGAGGAGGAGGCTCCACAAATGTCCCCATTCTGAATGATGGGGGAGCTCAGCACATCAGTCCAAAAGACAAGGCTGAAGCACTTGCAACCATCTTCAGCCAGAAGTACTAAGTGAATGATCCATCTCGGCCTCTTCCTGAGGTCCCCATCATCACGGATGTCAGTCCTCAGCCAATTCGATTCTCTCCACGTGGTTTCAAGAAATAGCTGAAGGTACTGGATACTGCAGAGGCTATGGGCCCTGATAACATTCCAGGAATAGTACTATAGATTTGTGCTCCAAAACTAGTGACATCTTTGTTCCAGTATAGCTACTCATCAATGTGGAAAACTGCCCATATATGGCCTGTCCACAAAAAGCAAGACAAATCCAACCCGGCCAATTACTGCCCCATCAGTCTACTTTTGATCATTGGCAAAGTGATGGAAGGGAGTCAGTGACAGTGCTACCAAGCAGTGCCTATTCAGAAACAACCTGCTCACTGATGCTCAGTTTGGGTCCGCTAGGGCCCATTACGCTCCTGACCTCATTGCAGCCTTCGTCCAAACATGGACCAAAGAGCTGAACTCCAGAGGTGAGGTGAGAGTGACTGCGCTTGACATCAAGGCTGCATTTGACCAAGTGTGGCATCAAGGAGCCCTAGGAAAACTGGAGTCAATGGGAATCACTCCACTGGTTGGCATCATAGCTAGCACAAATGAAGATGGTAATGATTGTTGGAGATCAATCATCTTAGTCCCAGGGCATCACTGCAGGAGTTCCTCAGGGTAGTGTCCTACGCCTAACCATGTTCAGCTGCTTCATCAATGACCTTTCCACCATCCTAAAGTCAGAAGTGGAGATGTTCGTTGCTGATTGCATGTTCACCATTTGTGACTCCTCAGATACTGAAACTGTCCATGTCCATATGCAGCAAGACCAGGACAGCATTCAAACTTGGGCAGATAAGTGTCAAGTAATATTCATACCACACAAGTGCCAGGCAATGACCAACTCCAGCAAGAGAGAACCCAACCATCTCCCCATGACATTCAGTGCAGTTACCATCACTGAATCCCCCACTGTCAACATCCTGGAGGTTACTAGTGACCAGAAACTGAACTGGACTAGCCATATAAACTATTGTGGCTATAAGAGCAGGTGAGAGGCTGGCAATTCTGCAATGAGTAACTTGCCTCTGGACTCCCCAAAGACTGTCCACCATTTATAAGCTACAAGTCATAAGTGTGTTGGAATACCCTCCATTTGCCTGGATCAGGGCAGGTCCATCAACACTCTCCAAAGCTTGACACCATGCTGGACAAAGCAGTCTGCTTGTTTGGCACTCCATCCACTACCTCCAACGTTCATTCCCTCCACCACTGATGCACTGCTACCACTGCGTGTCATCTACAAGGTGCACTGCAGCAACTCATCAAGTCTCCTTCCATAGCACCTTCCGAACCCATGACCTCTACCATCTAGAAGGACAAGGGAACGAGATGCATTGGAACATCACCACCTACAAGTCCCCCTCCAAGCCACACACCACTTTGTTATGACGTGGCGGATGATGTGTGCCAGGTGAATCAAATCCACGAGGGAAACTTGATGATGCGGCCACAATGATTTTGCAATTTGTATGTTATTTTGAGATGCGTGCCCTGAATTCAGAAGCAGTACGCCACCAAGACTTCAGAGATTTTTTAGAAAACTAAATTGAACATTTATTAACAAAACAAAAGATTTCAAGCACATACATAGGTCTATAAATTCCTACTATAATAACTCCAAAAACCCGTAATTAATCTGGTTTCCAGTTACACTCCCGTTACAGCAATGATAAAAAAAAAAAATTTAAACAGATGCCAGCAAGTTACCACAATTCTACCCTGGACAGTAAAATTCAAAATGGCTTTTCCTAGCTTCGGTTTCTGTAAAAGCAGGCTTAATGCACTGGGGGCTTCTCATATTTCTGTTAGATCTTACAATGCCTTCCCTGACGCACATCTTGATTCTCCTTTTTATACATGTTTCTCCCTCTTAATGTAAATCCCATTGTTCCCATATGTCTTTGGAACTTTACCTTTTTCATATATTAGTATCATGAAAAGATTTATATTATCAGTAACCTTTGGGAAAAATAAACACACTGCTTGGCCTAGCTTCTCTGGCTACATGTATCATGCTACTATCTCTTTGAAATTCAAACTACCCTGATTTATCTTAAAATGCAAATTCCCCTCACCTCACATTCCAAAACCTCAGCAATGTTTATGTATTTAGCATTAGAAACTTAGCTTCTTTTGAGTCAAAGCCTGCAGATCAGCTGTCTCCAATTCAATTAAATCTCTCTTACGCACACAGACACACACTATCCAAACCCCACTATTAACCTACTTTTATAATAAATCACAATATTATGAGAATGATTATACTTTTGTGACCACCCTGACTAGGAAATATATCTCCGTTCCTTCACTGTCATTGGGTCAAAATCCTGGAGCTCCCTCCCAAACAGCACTGTGGTGTACTTACACCACATGGACAGCAGCGGTTCAAGAAGGCGGCTCACCACCCCATCTCAAATGCAATTAGGGATAGGCAATAAAAATGCTGGCCTAGCCAGCGACTCCCATATCCCGTGAAATAATTTAAAAATTGGTTCTATGATCTCGCCTCTAATCTTAATCACATAAAACCAGCTCCATTGTGCAGGACACAAAGTTCATATGCTTGTTGCCAAACTGCTGCACTAGGAGCTCAGTCATGGTAGGAGACTCCCAGGAATCCAGCAGAAATGCTTTAGGGGTTTCTTCAAAGCACCTCTGAAGAGTTTGAACATTTCTGTGACTCATGGGAGTCCCTGGCTCTTGACTGACCACAATGGAGAAGGCTTACCTGGGGAGGAATTGAACACATTGAGACACTTCATTGGAAACGTGCAGAGGTGAAGCCAAGGTGTTTGGAGCGTGCATAAACCTCCCATCAACTCAGCTCTTCAAGCACTACCTGCACCACCTTGGGTTCATTAGCCATTACTGAACTCGTTGAACTGTAACTCTTTCGAGTACAAACCCATTTCCATCTGTTTCAGATGAAGTTACATTGTTAGATTTGAACTCTTGATACTCTCACCTCCAAAGGCTGTGGAAGTTACATTGTTTCATAGTTTGCCATTGTGAGATTTGAACTCTTGATTTTGGGGTTACAAACCCAGTACCATAACCACTTGGCTATTTAGGCCAAGCCCTCGTTGAACTGTAGTGGAAGCAAATCATCTTCAATCCTGATGGACTGTCTAAGAAGAAGAGGGGGAATGGACCCTTCCTATCCACTCTGTCTTGACCCCTCATCATTTTATATATCTCTATTAAATCTCCCTCCAGCTTCCCCTGTTCCAAAGAAGACAACTCGATCCTCTCTAATCTTTCCTCATAGCTAAAATTCTACATCCCTGGCATCATCTTTGTAAATCTCATCTGTGCACCCTTCTGAGTGCAATCACATGCTTCCTGTAATGTGACCAGAACTGTACGTAGCACTCTAGCTGTATGTTAACTAGTGTTTTGTTACAAATCTAGCATAAACTCTTTGGTCTCACATTCAGTACCTGGGCTAATAAAGGAAAGTATCCCACATCAAGGGATATGGGGGTAGTGCAGGAAAATGGTGTTGCAGTAGATCATCAGCCATGCTCTCAGTGAATGGCAGAGCGGGCTTGAAGGGCTGAATGGCCTACTCCTATTTCTTGTGTTCTTAACTGCTGCCTTAACTACCCTATTTTCCTGTCCTGCTACCTGCTATGGATATGCACTCTAAGGTCCCTCTGCTCCTCTACACTTCTCAACATCCTTCTGCCTTATTGTGGACACCCTTGCCTTGTTTGCCTTCCTCAAATGTATAACCTCTCAATTTTTATTGAATTCCATTTACCACCAATGCCCATCTGACTAGCCCATTGGTATCTTTTCACATTCTACAGCTTTATTCCTCATTCTCAACCACACAGCCAACTTCTGTTTCAACTGCAAACTTCATCATGGCCCTTATGTTTAAGTCTAAATCATTGATATTTACCATGAAAGGAAAGGCTCCCAGCACTAAGTCCTGCATTCCAATGGAAATGGCTCTCTGCTCCCCAAAAACACATATTGACTATTGCCCTTTGTTTCCTGCAACTGACCCAATTTTGAGTTCAAATTGCTATTTTTCTTTGGATCCCATGGACTTTTACTTCTCTGTCCAGTCAGCCATGTGGAACCTTTTCAAAAGCCTTACTAAGCTCTATGTAGATTACTTCAAATGTATTACCCTTGTCAATCCTTCTTTTGTACTTCCTGAAAAACTCAGCCAAGCAGTGTTCTTTGAATTTTGGCCTTTTGTGTACCCAGCACTCCCTTTGTCCCACCATTGGCAGCTGTACTGTCAGCCACCCCTAAACCTCTCTGCCAACCCACCTCCCCTGGCCACTTTCCTCCCTCATGGTCTGTCATAAAATATTCCTATTTGACAAAGCTTTTAGTCATCATCTTTGGGTCTGTGTCTGTTTTTATTTGATTATGCTTCTATGAACCACGTTGCACACTTGCTACGTGAAAGTACTGTATTATTGTAAATAAAAACAGAAAATACTGGAAATGCTTAGCACATCTGGCAGCATCTATGGAGAGACGGAGTTCTGAGTTGAACCAGTAACTGTTTCTCTCTCCACAGATGCTGCCAGACCAACTGGGCATTTATAGCTTTTTCTGGTTTTATTTCTGATTTCTAGCTTTACAATATTTTGCTTTTATCTTCATGTGTTCTAGCAGGCATGAGTAAAAGTAATACTGCTTGGTTTATTCTTTTGCTTCTGTGCTTTCCAGAGTGAGAGCGTGAGTGTGAGACTGTGTGCACTCTCTCTTGCACACCCTCCGAGCCTGGGAGGTTTGGAGATTAATATTGCTGAGCAGAGGTTTGGAACGACTCTGAAAGTACCAAGACCCTTTCTCCCCGTCCTGTCCAGCACTCCAGCTATTGCTGCAACCGTTGCTCTACCATCTTGACTCCTGTAGTCCTTTGGTGAGGATTTATCTTCCATCCCCCTCCCAGAATCTCAGAATTGGCACAGCACAGGAGACTATTTAGCTCATCGTGTTTGCACCGGCTCTCCAAATGAGCAACTCGCCTAGTTTCAGCCTCCTACCTTTTCCCTGTAACCCTACAGATGAATATAATTCCCTTTTGCAAGCTTCAATTAAACCTGCCACCACCACACACTCGGGCAGAGCATTCAAAACCTTAACTACTGTACGAACAACTTTTTCCTCAATATCACAATTGCTTCTTTTACTAACTAATTTAAACCTGTGTCCTCATTCTTGATCCTTTCATGAGCGGGAATGGTTTCTTCTATCTACTTTGTCCAGACCCTTCATCATTTTGAATACCTCCATCAAATGTCCTCTCAGCCTTCTTGTCTTTAAGAAAAACAGTCCTAACTGTCCTAACTTTCCAGTCTATCTTCATAATTAGTTCCTGGGATAAGGAATTTCATTCTCGTGAATCTCTTTTGGACTCTCTCCAATGCCTTCATATCCTACCTAAAGTACGGCGCCCAGAATAGGACACAATACTCCAGCTGAGGCCGAACTAGTGTCTTCTAAAAGTTCAACATGACCTCCTTACTTTTGTACTCTATGCCCCTATTAATAAAACAGGAGCTTTATTAATTGCTCTCTCAACCTGTCCTACCTTCATTGATTTATGCATGTATACACCCAGGCCCCTCTGCTCCTGCACCCCCTTTTAGAGTTGTTCCCCTACTTTATACTGTCTCTCCATGTTCTCTCTACCAAAATGAATCATTTCACATTTCTCTGCATTGAGCTTTATCTGCTACCTGTCTGCCCATGCCACCAATTTGTCTATGTTCTTTGGAAGTTCTACACCATCCTCCTCACAGCTCCCTGGCAGGCAGTCTCTCCTCGTTCCCCCCCACCCCAAATGGCAGGCAGTCTCTTCCTTCCCAGCAGACTGCTGCCACTGGGGTTCAGGCCTCAGGCTGAATGAAGTCACTCACTTCACACTATTCGCTGCTCCCCCAGTCACAGGCTGTTTCTCTCGCACGTTTGCTGGAGAGAAACAGCCTGTGTTTGGAGGAGTAGCTCCTTGCAGACTCTTTCACTTGCACTTCCCTGTATTTTGAACACTGTCCTTATAGGATGGGTAGCAAAGTATGGTGGGTTGGATTGTGGCCCATGGGCTGTACGTCAAGCAACCCTGATGTAGTGCATTTCCTCTGGACATTAATATTTTCAAAAATGAGTCAGTTGTAAGATTATGAGGAACCTGCGTATTTTATAGGTGTGATTACTTTTAAGCATATTATCCTATCATACCAGGAATTAATTATCTTTGGCAGGATAATTACAATCCCTGTACAGAGTTTCAGAACTTAAAAGTTCACATCATGCAAAGTAGCAAATTTGTTATTGTTAGGACGTGCTGATCCTTTTTTAAATTCATGATTATACTTAGATTGCAGGCTAAAAATAATTAAGCAATGTGAAGTATTTCATGTCTTCAGCTTCTGGGCAAGGGTGGATCCTTCCTATGTGCATAGGGAGACTAGTAATAAGCTGATTTCTACAGCTTGCTTCACTGTTGTTCTGTGGTCACAAAGCCAGTGAGTGTGCTACGAAAATACGCTAACATTCAATTTTAGATATTTTTCCCCTGATGTGAAGAAATGAGTCGTGTTTTTGTTATGAATAATATTTGAGGTCACCTTAATTTGTGACTTAGATGCTAAGATAGATCTCTCTATCCAATCTTCTTTTTCAATTCCAAGGCAGGATGGTGAGTGGCTTGGAGGGGAACTTCCAGGTGGTGGTGTTCTCATGTGTATGCTGCCCTTGTCCTTTTAGATGGTAATGGTTGTGGGTTTGGAAGATGCTGTCGAAGGAGCATTGGTGAGTTCCTGCAGTGCATCTTGCAGATGGTGCACACTGCTGCCACTGTTTGGTGGTGGAGGGCATGGATATTTGTGAATGGGGTGCCAGTCAAGCGGGTTGCTTTGTCCTAGATGGTGTCAAGCTTCTTGAGTGTTGTTGGATCTGCACTCTTCCAGGCAAGTGGAGAGTATTGCATCACACTTCTGACTTGTGCCTTGTAGGTGGTGGACAGGCTTTGGGGAGTCAGGAGGTGAGCTACTCGCCACAGGATTCCTAGCCCCTGACCTGCTCTTATATCCACAGTATTTACATGGCTTGTCCAGTTCAGTTTCTGGTCAGTGGTAACCCCCAGCATGTTGATGATGGGGGATTCAGCAATGGTAATGTCATTAAATGTCAAGGGGTGATGTTTAGATTCTCTTTGGTTGGAGATGGTCATTGCCTGTCACTTGTGTGGCATTACTGTTACTTGCCACTTGTTAGCCCAAGCCTGGACATTACCTGGGTCTTAAATAAAAACAGAAAATGCTGGAAGAACTCAGCAGGTCTGACAGCATAAGTGGAGAAACAGAGTGAATGTTTCGAGTCCATATGTCATCTTCAGAGTTCGAGAAGTAGAAATGTGATGGAATTTATACTGTTTAAGGGGGATGCATCAGATAAAGCAGGATAGAAGGTTGACGATAGATGGGGGCTAAAGAGAGATTGACAAAGATGTCATGGATACAAGACAAAGGTAGTGCTGAAAACTAAAGAAGGTGCCGATAGTTGCTTAAAGGTAAAAACCAGAATGTGTTAATGGCAGAACAAGGATCAGCACTCTGAAAGAATAACATAGAACAAGTGACAGGTGGCCCTTTTGGGGGGAGGATAAAAAAAAGGATTTTAAAAAAAGCATAAAAACCCCTACAATTGCAGAAGGTGCAACACCTGCCCCTTTACCACCTCCTTCCTCACCGTCCAAGGGCCTAAACACTCCTTTCAGGTGAAGTAGCGCTTCACTTGCACCTCGTTCAATTTGGTCTACTCTGCATTCACTGCTCCCAATACAGTTACCTCGACAATGGGGAGACCAATGCAGACTGGGTGACCGCTTTGCTGAACACCTTCGGCCTGTCGGCAAGCATAACCCAGAACTTGCTGTTCCTTGCCATTTCAACACACCATCTTGTTCTCATGTCCACATGTCCGTCCTTGGCCTGCTACAATGTTCCAGTGAAGCCCAGTGCAAACTGAAGGAACAGCACCTCATCTTTTGATTAGGTGCTTTACAGCCTTCTGGACTTAACATTGAGTTTAGCAACTTCGGACCATGAACTCTCTCCTCCAGCTTCACCCCTTTTTAACACTTTTATATTTTATTTACCTATTTTCATATTTATTCATTGTTCTATCCTTTTTAAAAAATCTCTCTTTTCCCCATCCCCACCCCTCTTTTTTTTTATCCATTTTATCCTTTGTCCCCAACAAAGTTTGGGGTCAAAGATTGGACTCAGGATGCTATCCTGAGGAACTCCTGCAGTGATGTCCTCGAACTGAGATGATGGACCTCCAACAACCACAGCCATCTTTCTTTGTGTCAGGTATGACTCCAACCAGCAGACAGTTTTCCCGTGATTCCCATTGACTCCAGTTTTGCTAGGGCTCCTTTATGCCACACTTGGTCAAATCCTGCCTTATTGTCAAGGCTAGTCACTCTCACTTCACCTCTGGAGTTCAGCTCTTTTGTCCAAGTTTGAACCAAGGTTGTAATGAGGTCAGGAGCTGAGTGACCCTGCCGGAACCCAAACTGAGCATCAGTGAGCAGGTAATTGCTAAGCAAGTGCTGCTTGATAACACTATTCATGACCCCTTCCATCACTTTACTGATAATTGAGAGTAGACTGATGGGGCGGTAATTGGCCCTGGTTAGATTTGTCCTGCATTTTGCATACAGGACATACCTGCACAATTTTCCACATTGCCAGGTAGATGACAGTGTTGTAGCTGCACTGGAACTGTTTTACCCCTGCCATTTATGCACCAAGCTGGCTGGTCAGTGATTAAGTGACTTGAACTACTATGAACCTATTTGGTTTGCAATGACTAACATAGTGCGAGGGGACTAAGTCCTCACCCTTTATATTTTTGTAAAATACATAGATATCCTCATGGTTACTTTTAAAATTTTGAAAAACTGGGCAAAGACCTTTTAAAACGGCTGAATCTATGTCATTCCATAACCCTGAACAAAAGGAGCATCTGGCAGTTTTGAAGAAACATATGCCTCATTATCTCTAAAGAGACACTAATGACACATTGTGGGCTGCAGAGACCAAATTCCAAGAGATCTATACAAAGACCATCTGCATTTCATAAGGAAGGCTGGCTAAACGGAGTCTATTTGTCTGCTCGGACAATGAGCCCCGCAACCTTCATTTCAATCCTTTAATAGGTGAGACAGCTCAGGGACCCAGTACAAATCCCTTGTCAAAGACAATGTGGAGAGATGGGAGTCAGGCGACGTGGACCTAGCTTGTGGAACCAGTAAAATTGCCTTGTGGAACTGCAAAACTCAGCCTGACATTTCACCATCTACCTAGCAGCAGCACAGAGGATTGAATGCCTGGCCCCATCTACACTATTTAAACTGGAATTTCTGTGCCGTCGCCTACAAGATTGATTAATGTCTGCATGCCTATCTCATCAGGTGAAGCCAGCTCCACTGGAGAAGTGAATTATACAGCATCGGTTTTCAAACTGTCAACCTCTGTGAAGAATACCTCATTGGACTTTGATTCTGGAGTCTGGACCCATGTGAAACATTAATTATTTTCTCTGTGGTTTATGCCCTGTAAATCTATCTCTTTTCTATCCCTCTTTCATTCTAAGAATGCACAGGGGCTATGTTGTGACCCACCCCCATTTTGAATGTGTGAAAATATACTAACCCTTTTGAGTCCCTCTTATGAGTTTGCTGTGGGGTTATTGATAGAAATTGTATTGCACCAAAATTGAAGGGTTCAGGAAATATGCCACCACTTATAAAAGGGAAAGCAAATGAAAAACACCTTTTCTGTGAGAGGAGAAATTAGTGCTGTTTAAATTAACCTGTTGTCCTGTTCGTAACAATAGTTTACAACAAAAACACATTTCTTTAATGCACAAAAACCCAGCAAGGAAAGTTCCAATCGTGGCTAACAAAATAAATCAAGGATTGCATTAGATCAAAGGAAGAGGCCAAAAAGGTGAGCCTGAAAATTGGCAGTGTTTTAGAATTCTGCAAAGAAGTTAAAGATTAAGAGAGGGAAAATGGAATATGAAAGTAAACTAGCAAGAAACATAAAAATGGATTGTAAAAGCTTCTATAGGTATATAAAAAGGAAAAGATTAGCAAAAGCAAATGTGGGTACATTACAAGCGAAGTCAGTCAGGAGAATTTATAATGGGGAATAAGGAAATGGCAGAGAAATTAAACAAATGTCTGTCTTCATGAAGGAAACAACTAAAAACTTTCCAGAAATAATGGAGAATCAAGGGACTGGTGTAAATGAGGTACTGCAAGATATTAATTAGTGAAAAAACGTACGAGAGAAATTAATGGGACTCAAAGTAGATAAATTTCCTGGACCCAGTGATCCACATCCCAGAATGTTAAAAGAGGTGGCTGCAGAGATTGTAAATGGTCATCTTTCAAAATTCTATAGATTCTAGAATGGCTCCTGCAGATTAGATGGTGGCAACTGTAACCCCACTATTTAAGAAAGGAGGGAGAGTGAAAACAGAGAACTACAGACCTGTTAGTCTGACAGCAGTAGTAGGGGAAATGCTAGAATCTATAATGAAGGATGTGATAACAGGACATTTAGAAAATAATAGGATTGGGCAGACTTAACATGGATTTCTGAAAGGGAAAACATGTTTAAGAAACTTGTTAGAGTTTTTTGAGGATGTAACTAGCAGAATAGATCGGGGGGAAGCCTGGATGTGATATATTTAGATTTTCAGAAAGCTTTGTGGTAAGATCCCATACAAGAGGTTTGCAAACAGAGCACACGAAATTGGGGGAACTGGCATGGATTGAGACTGGTTAGTATAAAGCACACAGACAGTAGGAATAATGAGCTCTGGAGAGGAGTCATATGGATTTGAAACGTTAACTCTGTTTCTGTCTCCACAGATGCTACCAGACCTGCTGAGTTTTTCCAGCATTTTTTGGTTTTATCAGGAATAATGGCCCATTTTCAGGTTGGCAGGCTGTGACGAGTATGGTACCACAAGGATCAGTGCTTGGGTCCCAGCTATTCACAATATCTCTCAATGATTTGGACGTGGGGATTAAATGTAGCATTTCCAAGTTTGTAGATGACACAAAAATAGGTGAAGGTGTGAGTGTGAAGAGAATGCAAAGATGCTTCAAGGGGATTTGGAGAGGCTAAGCAAGTGGGCAAAATTTTGGCAGATGGAATACAAGATAGAGAAATGTCAGGTTATCCACTTTGGTAGGAAGAACAGAAAGGCAGAGTATTTCTTAAATGGTGAGAGGATCGAAAGTGTTGAACTTTAAAGGGTCTTGGATGTCCTTGTTCACGAGTCACTGAAAGCTAACATGCAGGTTAGTTAGCAAGCAGCAAAGAAGGCAAATGGTTTGTTGGCCTTTTATTACAAGAGGATTTGAGTGTAGGAGTGAAGATGTCTTACTCCAATTATATAGAGCCTTGGTGAGACTGCACCTGGAGTATTGTCCAGTTTTGGTCTCCTTACGTAAGGAAAGATATACTTGCCATAAAGGGAGTTCAACGAAGGTTCACTAAATTAATTCCTGGGATGGAGGGCTTGTTTTATAAGGTAAGACTAAATAGATTGGGCCTTTATTCTCTGGAGTTTAGAAGAATGAGAGATGATCTCTTTCAAATATACAGAATTGTTACAAGGCTTGACAGGGTAGATGCAGGAAGGATGTTTCCCCTGGATGGGGTGTCTAGAACCAGGGGACAGTGTCAGAATAAGGGGCAGGCTATTTTGGACTGAGATGAGGAGGAATTTCTTCACTCAGAGGCTGGTGAATCTTTGGAATTCTCTACCCCAGGTGGCTGTGGATGCTCAGTTGTTGCATATGTTCAGGACTGAGGTCAATGGATTTCTACATATTAAAAACATGAAGGGATTTGGGGATAGTGCAGGAAAATGGTGTTAAAAAAATGGTGTTGAAGTAGATCAGCTCATGATCTCATTGAATGGTGGAGTGGCCTTGAAGGGCTGAGTGGCCTACTCCTCCCATTTCTTATGTTCTTATGTTTTATCTATTGGATTACTAAATCTAAAGTAGTTGGTTGACGTGGTTCTAAGTTTCCATGGTTGGTCTCCATATTTGAAAAAGGATATAATTCCAGTAGAAGCAGCCCGGAGAAGGCTCACTTAACTCAATCCTGGGATGAAGGGCTTACTTTACGGAGAAAGGTTGATCAGGCTGAACTTATACCCATTGGAATTTAAAGGAACAAGAGCTCATAGAGTTATACAGTACAGAAACAGGCCTTTCGGCCCATCCTGTACGTGCTGGCCATTAAGTACTTATCGGTTATAATCTCATTTTCTAGCACTTGGCCCATATGCTTGTATGTTATGGCGTTTCAATTGCTCATCTAAATACTTCTTAAATGTTGTAAGGGTTCCTACCTCTACCACCCCCTCAGACAATGTGTTCCAGATTCCAACCACCCTCTGGGTGAAAAAATCTTTCCTCAAATTCCCTCTAATGCTCCTGCCCCTTACCTTAAATCTATGCCCCCTGGTTATTGATACCCCCGCTAAGGGGAAAAGTTTCTTCCTATCTACCCTACCTCTGCCCGTCATAATTTTGTATACCTCTATTAGGTCCCTCCTCAGCCTTCTCTGCTCTAAGGAAAACAACCCTAGCCTATCCTGTCTGTCTTCATAGCTGAAATGCTCCAGCCCAGGCAACATCCTGGTGAATCTCCTCTGCATCCTCTCCAGTGCAATCACATCTTTCCTTTGGTGTGGCAACCAGAACTGCACACTGTACTCCAGCTGTGGCCTAACTAGTGTTTTATACAGCTCCAACATAACCTTCCTGCTCTTATATTCTATGCCTCGGCTAATAAAGGCAGGTATCCCATGTGCCTTCTTAACCACTTTATCTACCTGTGCTGCTGCCTTCAGGGACCTATGGACATGGACGTGGACATGGACATGGACATGATCCCTCTGATCCTCTGTAATTCCTAGGGTCCTAACATTCATTGTGTACTCCCTTGCTGTGTTAGTCCTCCCAAAATGCATCACCTCACACTTCTCAGTATTAAAATCTATTTGCCTCTGTTCTGCCCATCTTACCAGCCCATCTGTCCTGTAATCTAAGGCTCTCCTCCTCACTATTCATGACACCACCAATTTTCATGTCATTTGCGAATTTACTGATCAGCCCTCCTATATTCATGTCTAAATCATTAATGTACACTACAAGCAGCAAGGGTCCCAGCACCAGTCCCTGCGATACACCACTCGTCACAGTCGTCCAATCACAAAAACAACCTTTGACCATCACCCTCTGCCTCCTGCCACTAAGGCAATTTTGGATCCAATTTGCCAAATTGCCCTGGGCTCTTACCACCTTCACCATTCTCTCATGCGGGACCTTGTCAAAAGCTATGAAGTCGATGCAGACTACATCAACTGCACTACCCTCATCTACACATCTACTCATCTTCTCAAAGAATTCAGTCAAATTTATTAGACATGATCTGCCCCTGACAAAGCCATGCTGACTATCCCTGATTAATCCCTGCCTCTGCAAGTGGAGATTGACCCTGTCCCTCAGAATTTTTTCCGATAGTTTCTCTACCACCGATGTTAGACTCACTGGCCTGTAATTACCTGGTTTATCCCTACTACCCCTCTTGAATAATGATACCACATTCGCTTTCCCCTAGTCCTCTGGTACCTCTCCTGTGGCGGGAGAAGATTTGATCTTATTGAAACATTTAAGGTCCTGAGGAGACTTGATAGGCTTGTCCAACCAGTGACCCACAGGCCACATTGTGGCCCACAAGAGCCCTTTGTGGCCCCCGGAGCTACTAATCAAAATGCCAATAAAACAGTTAAGTAAAATTTAAGATTTTACAGGGGGCTGCCCCTCCAGTGACAGGCCATTCTTTTCCTGCATTTGCTGCTGATGGGCTCAGTATCAGCAGCAAATGAAGGAGAGGAACGGTCTCTGATTGGAAAAGCAGCGAACATCGGTGGTGGTGAGCGTGCTGAGGGTTGCTGGGACCGTTAAGTGAATGTGTGGTGGAGCCATGGCTGGGGCCCGGGGAATTGAACGTGCGGCAGGCCTGTGGGGGTGAATGGAGTGCGTCAGGCCTGCAGGAGGAGGGAGGGAGTGTTTGTGCGCCCATGATGGGTGTGTGTGAGGGTGTGCCCGGCTCAGGATTCTGAGTCTCTCTTTCACTCAGTCGCCCTCACTTGCACTCACAGTCTGATGGTCATTTTATTAATTACTCTTTTTTTAAAAAAAAGCTTCAATTTATTGCTTGGACGTTGCTTCATTTTTGCTCAGCAAGCTGTTTCCTTCATACTCAACTTTTTTTGAAATTCATGTATATTTCTGAAATCTGTTCGCCAGTCCGTTGCCTGAGGGGAAAAAAATGCAAATGTGGCTCTCCATGCAAAAAGATTGTACAAGTCTTGGTTAAATTGAATGGACTGTAGTTGCTAGATTTATCCTTTTACCCTTCAGCACCCCTGAATCTGAGGAGGATTGGAAAATGAGGGCTAGTGCCTCTGCAATTTCAGTGCTTGTTTCCCTTAGCACCCTCACATGCATCTCATCCAGTCCTGGTGACTTATCGAGTTGTTTGGGCAAACAGCCTATCAAAACCTCCTTTTTGTCAATTTTAAACCAGTCAAGTGTCTCAATTACCTCCTGTTTCACCGGTCATCAACCTAAAACATTAACCCTGTTTCTCTCCACAGATGCTGCCAGACCTGAGTATTTCTAGCAATTTTTGTTTTTATTTCCTGTTTCCAGCATCCGCAGTATTTTGCTTTGTATTTGAGCCTACATTTGATGCTTTATTCCACAGGCATCATAAATGAAAGAGTGGTTGTGCCATTGGATGTAGTTCCCAGTACATGGCACCATTTTGTTTTCTGTGGATAGTTTCCTTTCCTTAAAAGAAAATATTTTATCTTGTTAAATCCTTTCATAAATTAAAAGGACCCCAGGATGGAAAGTTGATGCTTCAGTTAAAATCTGTTTTATGTTTGTGTTTTTTGGTTACTTTGCAAGTTGAAATAGATTATCATTCTCAGTGACATCAAAAATGCTTAAATAAAGCCTTGCTTTGTATAGGAGGTTATTGTTGAGCTCTAACAGCCTACTGACAACTTTTATTTGAAGAGCAGGAGATGTTTGAAGTAGCTTACAAGAGTGTTGCAGTATTTAGTTGTTGATTTGTGATATATGCTGACGCTGAACTTTCCCTTCAATCGAACAGTGAAAAATTAAATGACTGTATTTGGTGACATTGCTTGTCTGTAGATGCAATTCTTTTCAAAAGTGTTTTGCTTTTGTAGATGCCCTCCACGTACTTTTCTACCAGCTCTATGCAAAATTTTTCTGGATGAAAGTGCTCCTGACAACGTGTTGGAAGTGACAGCACGTGCCATAACATATTACCTGGACGTATCTGCTGAATGTACACGAAGGATTGTTGGAGTGGATGGAGCCATAAAGGCACTTTGTAACCGTTTGGTTGTAGTTGAGCTGAATAATAGGACCAGCAGAGACCTGGCTGAACAGTGTGTGAAGGTAATGACTGCCTTTGTCTAATTGATTCAATTTTAAAAAGAAACTTTCAACTAGTTGATCTCTGTGGTATTGCTTACAGGCAAGTTTTTAAAAAATGGTGGGAACTGACTTCTCACTTCCAGTGTTTCTCAAGTGTCGGTGCAGACTCTTCTGCACTGTGATTCTGAGAACCTGGAGTCAGATTCAACACAGATGGGTCTCCTCTGCCTAATGACTGTCGAGGTCCTATGTGAGATCAGTTTGGGCAGCTCGACCTAGTTTTCTACTGGCTACGTCACAAAGCTGCCTCTTAAATTTATACGAATTGGCAATCTGAAAGGCCATGGGCTGGCTCTTTGGGAATTGCAACAATTTTATACTGGTACAATAGGCATTTATACTTTGTATCTGACCATGCCATAACTGACCTGAAACTGCTTGATGATAATGTGGGAAGAGTTCCACTCTCCAGCACAACCATCCTTCATACTGATGACCCTAACAATTGGAATTGTGCAGCTCATAGGCAGGTGATTCCTATAACTAGGCTTGCTGGCCAATTAAATTTCAGAGATGTCTCTAGGCCCAGAACTTTTAATTGAAATTGCAGATTGAGTTTGAATGTTTAAATGTTTCAAATTACTTCAGCTTTGCTATGGAATTGTAATGACTGTCTTTTATGTTTATTGCAGATTTTTTGTTCTGATTGGGTCATGACAACCATTTGGTATTAGTTATGTCATTGATGGGGCCAAATTTGGAAGCACTTTAGAAACTTGCACTTACAATGGATGATTTTATTTAGTGAAAATAAGGAGTAAAATGAGATTTAGTATGTGCACAAACTTGATTTGAATTATTCTGACTGAAATTTCCCCGATTAAAATGGAATTTCTTTCATAGCTTCTTGCTTATAGTAGGGTCACACAATTAATTTTGATAAAATATGACTGCCAAATAATACATACTTCTAGACAGTGGCCAAGCTCACCAAACATTTTTGTAGACTAAAATTTTGCAGCAGAAACTGGTCCTTAACCCTCCTGATGAGGAGAAATTGGTATTTCACAGAAATTATATGGAAAGCAGCATTGACGAGTCTTTTCTCTCTTTTCACGCTCTCTTGAAAGACACTTGCAAAGAAGGGGAAACATATTTTGCTACAAATGGTGGGTTGGGAAGCTAATTTTAACTCCTGGCCTTGTTCATTAGCACTGATACCCAGATTGCAATTAGTTACTGTGCCTCCAGTGTCATAATGTGGATGATAGCCTCAACAAATTCAATCTTACGTTATTTTGTACAGGCTCCTTGAAAATGTTTGTAATATAAGAGTATACATGATTTCTTTTACATGTTTTCTTTAAGCCTCGTTTGAATAGTTCGTTTGCACTGTTGCTTAGTCTCATTGATTTGATATTGCCGTATTCTGGCCACTGTTTGAAACCTAGTGAACTAACATTGCAATAATGGCTTGAACAAAACAGTATCTTCAGGCAATCAAATAAGAGACTTTCTGATCTTTGGATAGCCTTGCACACCTGACCTCATCACAACTCTGATGTTACTTCAAAGAAAATTATGTTTGTGATTTTAAAAGCAATATATTGGCAATGACAGCCACAAGTAGTTTACTGTTCTAGAATTTAAGGCTGAAGTGATTGTTCTTTTTGACATTTAATAGTTCAGAAAATGTTCATTGCTCACATCAGATCAATCAATATTTGAAAGAAATGCAAGTTTGTATTTTGAATGTGACCTCAGCATTGGTCAGTGTACTTCAACTATGGATCTGAATTTTGGTTTCAGATGTTGATTGATCTATACATTTCTAATGTTTTCTCCTTGTCACTTAAGTTCCAACATTTATTTATAAATTGAACGATAAACAATTGAAAGACAGATGTGTTAAACAACATGAGCAACATAATTTCTGTTCACAACATTGCTGAATTCCTCATCCAACTAATACACAAGCATTTTCTCTTGTTAAAAGCTACATGTCCTTTAATTTCTTTGTGTTAATACTTTTTCTTCAAACGACAAGAGCATTAAAAAATTAAGATGTGTTTTGAATTACTATTGTGAAAAAATTGTTTTTACCATTGACCTTTTCACTTTTTTATATTAAGTTGCATTATCCATGCAATTGACATTGAATGTGATCTGATTTTATAGGTACTTGAACTCATCTGTACTCGAGAATCGGGAGCAGTGTTTGAAGCAGGAGGCTTAAATTGTGTGCTAACCTTTATCCGAGATAGTGGTCATCTTGTACATAAGGACACTTTACATTCTGCAATGGCTGTGGTTTCCAGGCTTTGTGGAAAAATGGAGCCTCAAGATTCATCACTTGAGACTTGTGTAGAGTCTTTGTCTAGTTTATTGAAACATGAAGATCCCCAAGTAAGTAGAGCAAGAATGCAACCTTCAGTGTTTTGGTGCCACTTTTTATGTAGATACTTTTTAACAGCACAACAGTTTTTCATATTCTTCCACCCAGCTCTTCTTCAAATTGCTTTTCCTGGGCAACAGTTACAGTTGGATGTGAGTGTTGGCTTCTGTTTGACTGTGGGGCGTCACCAACTGAGGTCTGTTGTCACCTTGAGTTTGTCTGCGCAATTTCCAGCAAGAGTTAATGGACTTTGTTCCCTAGTTTATAATTTCTTATTAACCTAGAGATATTGAGGCCCATTACTGGACCACGTTGACACTGTAGGTGAGAAAGGCTAATGTGCATGTCTAATGATCAGTATTGGCAGATTCCTGGAAGGTACTTGTGCTGTTCAAATCACATTCATCTGTATTTACATTTTGAAGATTGCATTTCACTGGAGCAGCATTAAAATATTGTTACTACTTCACTCTGTGGACTACAAGCAGTATTGGATGGTCAGTTGCTACAGTCAGATGCCTCCTAGAAGTTGTCTGAAGAGCACTATTGGCACTGACTTATTTTCTGTGAAGTGTAGAATAAATAAAGATGGGGTGGGAAATAATTTCATTACACATTTTCTTGCCAAATTTGAGTTTTTAATGGCAGAATGCAGAGAATATTTGGAAAGAAGGTGGTTTGGGTTGATCTGCTGAAGAGAAAAAAAGTAATCTCTCAAGTGTCTGTCATTTTTTTATTGATGCCAGTAAATTTAAGATATTACAAAGATCACTTTTTCTGCCAAGAGATGAGGGGAGATTTTCTTTTCAGGTAAAACACTGTTAGAGGATAATCAAGGTGGAAAAGATTAGTTTCTGGTTGATGATTTGATAATTTCTGGAGTTAATATTATTTGTCTCTCATTTTATCCTGTTCAGTGCAACTTCTGTATCCCTAATTAATTAATTGTGTTGTACTCTGCTTCAGTTGTGGAGCTAGTACTCCTCTTTGTCCTGCAGTGAGTGAAAGTAAATGAATACAATTGAGAGGCTGAATCAGGGCTCCTTTAAATTTATGGTCATGCTGTTAATATTAAAGTTCTGTGCATTCATCACAAAATTTGAATTAACGCCATGAATAGCAGACTCTTGCCTTGGAAGTAAAGGAGCAGTGCTGAATCTTGGCATTGAGACACAATTTGGTGCATCAAATAATACAGCAGATGCATAGATGTTGCGCTGCACTGACTGGGAGTTAGGCAGTATAGGGATATGTGCTTCCTTGCTACTTTCAGATATATTGTCCCAAAATGCTATTGTATAAATTATGCTTGTACTCTGTTTTGTTGATTGGCATTCCCAGATTGGAAATTATGAAGAGACGCTGCTTAACATAATGAAGGAGTGACTTGTTATATTTACCATTGGAGTAGGTATTTTTACAAAGGGGAAACAATGAGGCACATCTATACTAGGCTCTTTCTAGCCAGAAAGGGTATAATTTCTGATGGGGCAGCAATTGAAATTCAAATGTTTTGACATTATAGTGTGATGGATATAGTCTTATAACATTACTTCGCCCTATCAAATATATTCATCTTTAATATTTTAGTTAACTTTAAATAAATTTTAAGATATTTCAGGGCAGAGAGAAGCTTTAATTGTACACTTCTTCTTTTGACTACTAATCTTCAGTTTCACTTCTGAGTTGCAAGATAAGGTCCAAATAGTAGATTGGCCTTTTCTTTCTTTCAGGTGTCAGATGGAGCTTTGCGTTGTTTTGCTTCTTTAGCAGACAGGTTCACTCGTCGTGGAGTTGATCCTGCTCCATTAGCAAAACATGGGTTGACAGAAGAGCTGCTTTCTCGCATGGCAGCAGCAGGAGGTTTAGTGGCAGGAGGGTCCTCCTCTGCTTGCAAACCAGGCCGTACTTCCACAGGAGCAACTCCCAATGCAGCCGATACTAAACTGAGTAACCAAGTATCAACAATTGTTAGTCTGCTTTCCACACTCTGCAGAGGCTCTCCTGTTGTGACACATGTAAGGATTCAACTCTTTTTTTTAAAATTCTCTACTCATGCATGATTTTGTTGCAATAAACTATAGAAAGGTGCTAGACATTTATCTATTACTGCTCTGAAAAAATGCACACAAGATCATTAAATTTGTTGCTACTGTGCATCTAATGGGCATGTTTCAAGTGTTGCTAAAATTTTATTGATAAAATAAACTACTTCATAATTCCTGATCACAAAATCACAGAATTTTAACGGCATGGCAGGAGGCCATTCGGCTCCAGCTCTCCAAAGGAGCATTATGTCTTAGTGCAATTTGCCCTGCCTTTTTCTCATACCCTTCCACATTGGTTCTATTCAAGTAATCATCCAATGCCCTCTTGAATGCCTCGATTGAACCTGCTTCCACCACACTCCAGGCAGTGCATGCCAGTCCCAAACCACTCGTATGAAAAAGTTTTTTCTCATCACGTTTGCTTCTTTTGGAAATCACTTTAAATCTGTGCCCTCTCGTTCTTGATCCTTTTACCAGTGGGAACAGCTTCTCCCTATCTACTCTGTCCAGCCCCCTCATGATTTTGAACATCTCTATCAAATCTCCCCTTAGCCTTCTCCTTTCCAAGGAAAACAATCACAACTTCTCTGCATTGAACTTCATCTGCCATCCATCTGCCCACTCCACTAACTTATCTGTCATTTTGAAGCTCTACACTGTCCTCCTCTCAGTTTACAACACTCCCAAGCTTTGTACGATCTGCACATATTGAAATTGTCTCCTGCACACCAAGATCTAGATCAATAGTATATATGCGGAAAGCAAGGGTCCCAATACCTATTCCTGGGGAACTCCACTACAAACCTTCCTCCAGCCCGAAAAATATCCATTGACCAGTACTCTCTGCTCCCTATTTTTCAGCCAATTTTGTATCCACGTTGCTTCTGTTTTTATTCCATGAGCAATAACTTTTCTCACAAGTCTTTTGTGGGGCTCTGAATCAAATGCCTTTTGAAAGTCCATGAACAGCATTAACCTCATCAACCTTTTCTGGCAAGTTAGTTAAATATGATTTCCCCTTTAAAAATCCATGCTGGCTCTTGCTTATCAACCCGCATTTTTCCATGTGACTGCTAATTCTATCCTGAATAATTTTTTCTGAATCTTGCCCACCGCTGAAGTTAAATTGACTGGTCTGTAATTATTGGGCTTATCCTTACAACCTTTTTTGAACAAGGGCGAAATGTTTGCTATCCTCCAGTCCTCTGGCACCTCCCCTCAGTCGAAGGAGGACAGAAAAACCATGGCCAGTGCCCCTGCAATTTCAATTCTTGCTCCTTCGATATCCTTGGATGCATCTCGTACAGCCCTGGTGCCTTGTCAACTTTTAAGTACCGATCTTTTCTATTAATTTCAAGTATGATATTCATAGGGGGAGCTTGGATCTCTGGATTAAGTGGATTTTTCTATAGATATTATTAATATTCAGTTTATAATTGGATTTATTTGTTACTTTCCCAAAATATGAATTCAAGCACAGGATTTCAGTGCTGTGGTTTGAACCTGAAATGCTGGAAATACTTAGGCAGCATCTATAAAAAGAAACAGAGTTAGCATTTCAGAGCAATGATTTTCATCAGATTTGTTGTTTGATTGTCACTGTAGTTTTACTAAATGCTTTTCTCCTAGGATTTATTAAGATCAGCACTACCTGACTCAATAGAGAGTGCACTACAAGGTGATGAAAGATGTGTGCTTGACACTATGCGATTGGTGGATCTACTTCTGGTATTACTTTTTGAAGGACGTAAAGCATTGCCAAAGTCCAGTGCTGGCTCCACAGGCAGAATCCCTGGCCTACGGAGGTTGGATAGTTCTGGGGAACGTTCTCATCGGCAGCTTATTGATTGCATCCGTAGTAAAGATACTGATGCATTGATAGATGCTATTGATACTGGAGGTAGGTTAATGTTACAACTACAAATGTTGTTTATTAATGTAAGATGTGCTTTTCCCCCCAAACTAATTCCTGTTTATGACTTTCTGTGTAGCGTTTGAAGTAAATTTTATGGATGATGTTGGCCAAACTCTTTTGAATTGGGCCTCAGCTTTTGGAACTCAAGAAATGGTAAGAAAATTTAGCAAGTTTAGAACGTGCCTTAAAGTCTGCCTTGTTCTCATAATTATTTTTCTGTTCACACCAATATTTAACTTGAAAACAGTAAAGGTAATTTGTCATAAATGCTTTTACTGAGGTACTAAATTAGATATTTCTTTTAAAAATTGAGCAAGAGAACAAATAAGCACCTGACATCTGAATGGCTTATTTTTTCAGGTGGAATTTCTTTGTGAGAGGGGTGCTGATGTTAACAGGGGTCAAAGGTCCTCATCTTTGCACTATGCAGCTTGTTTTGGAAGGCCACAGGTTGCAAAGGTATGAATTGATTCTTTTCCTGGAGTTAACTATTGTAGAAAAAAGCTTCTCGTTAGCTTGCTTGATAAAGGGCAGTGTGATACTGAGCCATTGTGTGCAGTCCAAGGAACATTGCTTGATTTGTTGGGTCAGCTGCCCTCGGGTGGAATGACAGTTGGGTTGGGGGACAACTTAGAAAACAACCAGCATTGCAGCTGATTGCTGTACATAGACTTGCTTGAAACAATACTGTGCATTACTTAAAGCCATGATGCCCTTTCTGTGTTGATCACACGCATGCTGAACGACCTCTTAAATGAATTACTACAGGGTGACTGGTACCGTTTCTCGATCCCCACAAGACTGCTATCAAACCATCTAATACAACCTCATATATAATGTCCTCCTGGAATTACAGTATGGGTTAGGCCTAACGCTGGGATAGCCAATATGGGTGTTTGTAGCAAGACAGCTACAAGATAAGTGCAGAGAGTAACATCAGGATCTATAAATGCTGTTCATAAAGCTAACTAAAGCTTTTGACAGTGTCAGCCTAGTCTTTGGCACTTGCTGTCCAAGCTGGGATATCTAAATGAGTTGGTTAAAATCCTGCACCTGTTGCATGATGGCAGGGGTAACGTGTTTGTGCCTGTGGTGAGGTGATCGATGTTTATGTGATAATCAACAGTGTGAATGTAAGAAAGAACATATAAATAGGAGCAGGAATAGACCATTTGGCCTGTTTGAGCCTGCTCCGCCATTCAGTAACATCATGCCTGATCGGATTACGGCCTTAACTGCACTGTCCTGCCTGTCCTGTAACCCTTGACTCCCTTGTAGATCAAAATCTATTGAACTCTTTTTTGAATATATTCAATCATTCATTGTTCACTGCTCTCTCAACTAGTCAATTCCAATGATTAATGACTCACTAAGAGAAGAAATTCCTACTTAGCTTATTCTTAGATGGGAGACCGTTTATTTTGAAACTGTATCCACTTTTTCTAGACTTCCCCACAAGGGGAAACATCCTCTCAGCATCTACCCTATCAAGCCCCCTCAGAATCTTTACTTTCTATAAGATCACCTCATTCTTCTAAACTCATGAGTATAAGCCCAACCTGTGTAACCTTTCCTCATAAGCCAAGCTCCTTCATCCTAGTGAACCTTCTTTGAGCTGTCTCCAATGCAAGTATATCTCTTGCTAAATAAGGAGACCAAAAGTGTACACTACCTTAGATGTGGTCTCACCAATGCCCTGTACAGTTTTAGTAAGGTTTCCCTATTTTTATACTCCCTCCTTGCAATAAATGACAACATTCCATTTACCTTCCTAATCACTTGCTGTACCTGCGTGCTAACTTTTTATGATTCATGTACAAAGACACCCAGGTAGTTCTGCAGTACACAGCATTCGGCAGTCTCTCCTTTTTAATAATAACATTCTGCTTTTTTATTTTTCCTCGCAAAGAATACAACCTCGAGCTTTCCCACATTATACTTCATTTGCCAATTTTTTCCCACTCACCTTAACCTAGCTATATCTCTTTGCAGACTGTGTCCTCCTCACAACTGTCCCATCTATCTTTATATTGATTGCAAATATGGCTACATTGCACCCAGTCCTTCATCTAAGTCATTAATGTAGATTTTAAATAGTTGATCCCTGTAGCACTCCACTACTTACAGCTAGGAACGTGAGAATGACCCATTTATCCCAACTCTGTTTCCTGTTGGTTAACCGATGTTCTACTTGCTCTTGCACTCTTATCCCTTATTAATTAAGCATAGGATACTGTATGCTTTATTAGCGGAGCTGTCAATACACCCTGCCATTTTTAATGATTTATGTGCATCTGCACCCAGGTCCTTCTGCTCCTGCACTCCCTTTAAAGTTGTACCCTTTATATTGTCTCTCTGTGTTCTCCCTACCAAAATGAATCACTTCACACTTCCCTGCATTAAGTTTCATCCATTATTCCTCCGCCCATTCTACTTGTCTATGTCATTTTGAAGTTCTAACACTATACTCCTCACAGTTCACAATGCTTCTAAGTTTCGTAGAATCTGCAAATTTTGAAATTGTGCCTTGTACACCAAGTTCTAGGTCATTAATATATTTGCAGTTTTCCATTCTGTTGGGATTTTCCAGAATCTAAAGAAATTTGGAAGATTAGAACCAACGCAACCACCATCTCTTTGGCCACTTCTTTTAAGACCCTTGGCTGAAGGCTATCAGGCCCACGGGATTTGCCAACCTTTAATCCCATTAGTTTCCCAAGTATATTTTCTCTAGTGATAGCGATTGTTTTAAGTTTCCCCCCTCAGTTTTGCCCTTTCGTTTTCTGCTATTCTTGGGATGCTTTCAGGGTCTTATACCATGAAGGCTGATGAAAAATACTTATTCAAAATCTCTCCCATTTCCTTGTTGCCTATTATTAATTCCCCAGCCTCATTCTCTAAGGGACCCAAAGTTTACTTTATCTATTCTCTCTTTTTATGTACTTGTAGTACTGCCTACTGTCTATTTTTATATTTCTTCCTAGTTTACTCATATTTCAATTTCTCCCTTTTTTTAGTTATCCTTTGCTGGTTTCTAAAAATGTTCCCAATAATCTCATGTACCACCAATCTTGCAGCATTGTAAGCTTTTCTTTTCAATTTGATACAATCCTTAACTTCCCTAGCTAGCAATGCGTGGTGCATCCATAGTTTTTCTTTCTGGAACAGAGCCACATAAGGAAATACCTAAGACTGGCAACCAAAAGTTTGGATTTTAAAGAGCATCTTAAAGGAGGAAAGGGTGCAAAGATTTAAGGAAAGAATTTGAGAGTTTAAGGGCCTTGGTAGAGATATGATGAGCGATTAGAGAGGGTCAGACTTATGGAGTGCAGATACCTCAGAGAGTTGTGGGGCTGGAGGTCTTCCGCTTAGGGATGTGGGAAGCCAAGGAGGGGTTTACAAACAAAGATGAGAACTTTAAAATTGCTTCTGGAACAAGTATAGTTCCAGAACACGCAAGGCAATGGGTGCACAGGACTAGATGCAAATTAAGACCTTGGCAGCAGAGTTTTGGATGACCTCAAGTTTTAAAAGGGCAGAACATTAGAGGCTGCCCAAAAGTGCATTAGAATTGTCAAGTCTGGAGGTGATTAAGGCATGGATGAGAGTTTCATTGGCAGCTGAAGCCAAAGACTAAAATGGGTAACTGCAGGCCAGCTGGTCTAATGTCTATTGTGAAAAAGCTATTAGATTTGAAATAAAATTATGAAGCATTTGGAAATGCATGGGTTAACCATGGACAGCCAGCATAGATTTGTTAAGCATGTCTTATTTGACAAATGTAATTGTTTTTAGAGATGACTGAACAAATAGTTAAACTAATGCAGTATACGAATTTTAGTTAGACTTTTGATTAAATGCCTTATGGGGCTTGTTAGAAAAATTCCTGCATATGGCATAAAAGTAAATGTAGAACTGTGGATAGAAAGTTGGTTGATGGACAGAGAATGAGAGTAAATGGGTGCTTTTGAAGTGGTGTACCCTTAGAGGCCTCTGCTGGTTCGAATTTTGTCTTACTGGGACATGGGAAGCACAATCACCAAATTTCATTGTAACATGAAAATTGGGGGTTTGGTAAATGGTGAGGGGAGAGTAAACCACTGTCAAAATACATAGGCAGGTTAGTGTATGTGCAAACATAGAGAAAGGTGTAATTTAATGTGGATAAGTGTGAGACAATACAATTTGAGAGGAAAAACTAGGAATAGGAATGAATGCCTGATGGAAAGATGCTGAAGTGAGTTAACGACCAGAGAGACAGATAGTTGTTTGGTAGTACAGAACTTGAGCATTGCTTGAACAAAAGAGACATGTCAAAGCTTTTCATCTTGCACTCATCAGGACACTTACAAAAATGCCAATATAAAAGAGAAAACAACAATTTATACTGAATGTGAAGAGTGTTGATTGGTTGGCAAGCGGTGTTGCCATGGAGAATGCACCACTGATGGTGACTGGCAGTTAATTGCCAAGCGCTGTTTGAAATTTTAAACCAGGTAGCTGGACCTTGATTGTTCAAGGCATTGCCCTGAGAATGAATCAACGAATGACTATCACTGATTTTGTTTAGCTGAAGCAGGTGCAATGTGTGTACACGTTTTTTATGTCTGCAAAGAACAGGGCCCTGTGTGTCGATGTATGTAGCTTCTACTACACGCAATTGCACCACATTATTAGCCCAACTGACAACCTTAAATTGGTTGTCAGTGTAATTCTTGGCACACTGAGGATTATTTAGCAAATCTTGTCCAATTGCAGAATCACATCTAATATCAGACAGTGTATTTTGAGCTTTGCCAGCACGGTCTGGTTGCGAACAGCAGCTGGGATGTGCTGTTTGATACGATCTACTAGCCTTTGGGATGTAAGGCCTATATACCCAGCATCACACTGGCACTGAAATTCATACATATTACACATTTGTGTGATATGCAGAATGTCTTTTTGGCTTGACAACAGCATCCTGTTAGTGGCAAATACCACTTTGTTCTACTGCACAGTAGCAGTGTGAAAAGGCTAGCTTCACCTGCTGCTCAAATTTTTGAGATGGCTTGCCCTTCCAGGGTAATTTGAGGTAGACTGGGCACTTTTCAGGGCCAAAAGCAACGGTCTTAGGTCCAAAGAGTTTGCATGATATATAGCACGTAATGATCTGATCGGATAGTTATTATCCTGCAGGATGCCTTTGATGCACCCTATTTCAGCATCAAGCTGGCATGGTGAGCAAATGGCTCGGGCCATATTTACAAGGTTGCCGATAAGACCAATCTTATAGCGTGTGGAAATGTAAGAATCCCAATGCGAATATTGACCGGTGAAGGTAGGCTTCTGGTAGACCGTGGTAGAGACTCCCCTGGCAGACTTCTCAACTAATACGTCAAGGAAGGGGAGTTCATTTGACTGCCCCATTTCACACATGAATTTGCGTGCACGATGGAGCCCACTAAGACATGTAAGGAAATTGTTATATGCGGCCGCAGATTTAGATGTAGTGAACGTATCATCCACGTGTTGGAAATATGCAAGGGGTAGGAGGTTAGGTGTTATTCCATCGAAGATACATTTTTCATGCGGCCCAACAAAGATGTTTGCGAGAGCTGGGCCTAGAGGGGATTCCATGGCAATATCATCTATTTGGGCATTCATGATGTCATTAAAACTGAACTCAACTGCGCGAGTTCAATGAATGCTGTTTCACGCATTGGTGACGAGCGTAGATCACCATGATATAGTCCCGCAGTGCAAATATCTATGGCTTCCTTAAGTGGAACATTGACGGATAGGCTAGCAATATCAAATGACCACATGGACACAACATTGCTATCGATATGCAAGTCCTGTATAGTCTTCGCAAATATGAAGGAGTCCTTCACCACATTTGGGAGAACTTGCTCATAACTGGTTGTAAAAATTCACCCAACCATTTGGCCAATTCATGTTGTGCAGCACTGGTCACACATAAGATGGGGCGTGGAGGGACACCACTTTTGTGTGACTTGGGCAGCCCATACATTCGTGGACGTAGTGAACTATGAGGATGAGCCCTGTCATATATATGATGTTGTAGCCCATTGCTCTTGCACAAGTCCAGTCAGAATTTTTTAGCTTGCTTTCGAGCAAGGCTGCCCAGTCATGTTGAGCGGCAGGTCCAACAGATACAAATTTGGACCTGTCATTAAGACTGGCATGCATTTTGTTGATATAGTCACAGCTGTCAATCAGGCTGTCAAAGTGGTGCATTTGCATGTACTGGAAGCTACATATGTTAATACACAGGGTCCTGTTTTTTTTGCAGACAGAAAGAACATTATTAAGTGACAGCCATTCACTGACTCGTTCCTCAGGGCAATGCCTTGACCAATCAGGGTCAAGCTGCCAGGTTTAAACTTCAAGCAATGCTTGGCAGGTAACTGTCAGTCACCATCAGTGGTGCATTCGCCATGGCAACGCCACATACAGCATAAATTGTTGTTTTCTCCCTTATATTGGTATCCTTGCGAGTGTCCTGACGAATGCAAGACGAAAAGCTTAGATATGTCTCTCTTTTCAGGAACAGAGAGACCTAAGGATTTAACTGTCGCCTTATACGACAACAGTGATTACACGTCAAATAGTACTTTGCTGGCTGCAGTGTGCTTTGAGATGTCTGGATGTGAAAGGTGCTACATAAGTGCAGGTCTTTTTTCCTGAAAGTGTGAATACAGGGAGATAAAGCCTTTGTCTGGTTTGGGCCCCCTCTCTTTCACAAAGACATTAAAGCCATATATGGTGTCCAGCTTGGATTCCCCAGGATAATACCAAGATGGGATACTATGGTGCTGAGGAGAGTCTTGAGATACTGGGATTATTTCCACTGGAGCAATGAAAACTCATTTAATTGAGATTTTTAAAATTATGAAGAGTTTTTATAGAGATAACTAAGATTGAGGTTGTAAAAGTATTATATAAATGCAAGATACTTATTTTCTTTTTTCCAATTATCTTCACCCTTTTGTCTCCTCTATTTAACTTTGTTCTATTCCAACTCATTGGCTGGAATGTTATGGCGGCATCAGGGTGGGGACGGGGCCCTAAAATGCAGTGAACCGTTCTAAACTCCATTGACTTCGGGACCGTAAAATCCCCCTAGCGTAACATTCAACCCATTGTTTGAAGTTATTTCCTCCTCAGTCCTCTACTTCCAATGATGAGAGCAATTTAAACAAAAACATTTTTTTCCTTTGGCTGAGAGCCAGTTGTAAAGCAGACGGACAACCAGGTTGACATGAACTATCAACATGTTTGTTCCTGGGGAGATTTTTAACTGGACAGCTGATGTAGGGTTAAACTCATTAATAATTCACAAACCTAGTTGTGTATGCCTTTTATTATCTCTTTAAAACATGTCAATTAATGGATAATCTCATAATAGGAGCATTCATTTATGGCCCAATGTCAAAAATATTTAGAAAATAAAATTTAGTGAGAATGTTTCAATAAAGAGAAAAAATTGTGCATAATGTATTTTGTTAGGAAACTTTTATGTTGAATTTGATGAATGAAAGTCTTGGCATTTGTTTTTACTAGACTCTGTTGAGGCATGGAGCAAATCCAGACCTACGTGACGAAGATGGTAAAACACCCCTGGACAAAGCACGTGAGAGGGGCCACAGTGAGGTTGTGGTCATACTGCAATCTCCAGGTTAGAAATCTTATTTAACATCAAGTCAAAATAAAAGTTCATACCTATTGATGACTTCAAAATTGGACATATGATTGTAGTAAGGACAGCATTTAATGTTAAAGTTCATTTTAATATGTACTCTTAAAGAGAATTGTAGGAGAGTGTTGTACTAGCTGGTTCCAGTGCATTGTGCTTATGCTGTGCCCACTGGCCCCTTTTTTAAAACATTTGGAATTTTAACTTGTAGAGTTCATAATGTTTCTTCAGGCGATGAACAATAAGAGCAGCAGTAGGTCAAACAGCCCCAAAAACCTGCTCCGCTATTCAATTATATCCCGGCTGAGCTTCTAAATCAACTCCGTTTTCCTGTCCTGTCTGCATATTTCTTGATGCCCTTTCTGTCCAAAAAATCTATCAATCTCGATCTTCATGTTCAGAGAGCTGGTCACACTGTAGCTTAAGAACCTGGAGACGGAGAGGGAATGGGTGACCACCAAGCAGTCCAAAAGAAGTAGGTAGGTAGTGCAGGAGCCCGCTGGGGTCCTGCTCTCAAATCGGTTTTCCGTTTTGGAAGCTGGTGAGGGTGCTGGTTCCTCAGGAGTGCAGTCAGAGCCACGTTTGTGGCACCACGAGTGGCTTGGCTAAACAGGAGGGGAAGAAGAAAAGAATAGCTTCCTAGTGTGATGCCATTCATTGAATACTTCCTTGTCAAATTATTCCTTCCAAAGTGTATCACCTCACATTTTTCAGGGTTAAATTCTACCTGCCACTTATCTGCCCATTTGACAATCCTGTCTATATCTTCCTCTAGCCCAAGACACTCAACCTCACTGTTAACCACTGTTAATCTTTGTGTCATCTGCAAACTTAGTAATTCTACCCCCCACACAGTCATCTATGTTGTTTATATAAATGACAATTAATAGGAGACTGAGCACAGATCCCTGTGGATGCCACTGGACACTGGCTTTCTCCTTCTGTGCCGTTAATATTCTGTGATTCAGTATATTCAATGACTAACCATCTACTGCCTCCCAGGTAAAGAATTCCATGATTCACAGCCCCCCCAAAGAAATTTCAACTGATCTCAATCCAAATGGCTTTATGATCATTTGGAAAAGCCCCAGAATTGCCACAGTTTCGCACCAAACAATTAATGTCACATTTGAACTTGTCTGCAATGTATTGACAAGTATTATTTGCTGTAGATTCACAAGGTTAATTGTATTTATGTTACTTATCATCTCAAAGTCCTATTAGCAGCTGGAGTCTTTATTTTTTGAATATGTGAGATGCCATGCCATATGCCTGTGGGTCTCCACACAGCAAGTTCCACTATATGTAGAAATGAGGCACATATTACCCAAGAGGCTTTGTAAGTATGTACACAACCTGGTTTTTCAATATCAAATTCCTAAGCAAGTTATTTCAATCCACTGTTTAAATAAACAGTAACTTGGTATCTAGCTGTACTTAACGGTCAGAAGCAGCCAAGGGTTGTAGTTGGCAAACTTCCTTTGTACTTGTAATGTCTTGCCCAGGTTGGAGAAGCTGAACTCCCATGCTCTTGCTTTCTCGCTCTGTGTCTCGCCCTTTGTCTAAGCTAACTGAACCTTAACTTAGTTTGAAATTGCATGGATCCTTAGCTCAAAGTATCCCCAATTTGACACTATTTGCCAATATTTTGAGGGAGGCCATATGAATGACTAGAAATGGAAGATTTATGCTAGTGCAGTAAAAGATGTTGTTCCAGGTTTGGACATTGAGACAGTTGCATTCTGTATCAGGTTGGACTGTACTTGGCCAGAGAGTCCTTGATATTTGAGTTGGGTGCTAAAGGTGAGGAGCGAATTCTATTTCTTTGCAGTGCCATTCCTTCTATTGTTGACGGGATTTCCCCAACAGAAAAAAAATGGGAAAATGGTGTAATTTAATTCTAATGTCTTTAGGAGATTGGATGTGTCCTGTGAATAAAGGTGAAGATAAGAAAAAGAAAGATGCCAACAGAGAGGATGAAGATGGAAATGAACCAAAGGGAGATCCTGAAATGGCCCCATTATACTTGAAGAGGTTGTTGCCAGTATTTGCACAGACGTTTCAGCAAACAATGCTGCCATCCATCAGGTATATTTTTCAAATCAGTGCCTAGATTTCTTGATTTTTGGCATGAGCATTTTGTTGCCAACTTGTAAGGAAAATCAGTAATAAAAATGTATTTTGATTTTAATCTGGATGTTAATGATCTTTGCTAGTCCAGTGTAGCCGACCAAAGAGACTATCATTTTTGTTAAGATACCACCTTTACTGATGAAATAGAATAAAGCTGCAGGAATCAGCCCTTTGAGGATAATTTTTAAGCAAGTGAAGAGTTTTTTGCTCTTGCCAAAAGCAAATTCTATTGGCTCCGTAGTCTCACTTGCACAACTGTTGATGCTTAAATGGTGATACTCAAATAGAGAAATTTTCTAAGCTACTTGTGAAAGGCAAAGATGAGTATAAGTAGCAGCCATTTTCTCAGTCCTGGACTAAACATGAACAAATTAAATGTTTAGTTTACACTATCTATAAAGTTTGCATTAATCAATTATGATATAAGACTGATGAATTGCATCGAAGGTTGGAGCCACAGAACAGAACATTATGTATGCCTCATGTTGGCATGGAAGACATTTGTGCAGAAGCCTATCTATAGCCCCCACTATTTAAACTATTATTGTGTCTCCTGCCAATGCACGATGACCGCTGATATTTGACTGTGTGTGCACACTGGTCTGAGCATGCGTAGAAAACCAATGGTGCCAGTTTGGTGTGCCCAGTCCCAGCACATGCATTTTGAAACTGGAGAAGTGCGTATGCAGGAAAAGTAACACATTTAATGAAACAGGTTACAATCCAGGACTTTTTCTCCAAATAGTCTATTTGATCCACTTCTGTCCCACTGGGGATTAAAAATGTGACACCGCGATTTTAAATAATTGGTTGAATACATACTAATATACTTAAGTTTAGGTAATTTCTCTGCCTAGTGGATTTTGAACTGTTGTGTTAACTTTGTGGAGCCATTAAGGACATCTTAAGGATGGAAAGAAGGATTCTACTGCTCAAAACAGAGCTGTGATGATTTGAGCAGCGCCATCTTTGGTCCTGGCCGCAACCTACTCTGTCGCCCACAATAACGTCATTGAGTAGCACACTTGAACTGCGCATGCACAGTGTTGGCGGCAAACACAGCCATTAAATTATACATGTTTAAAACAGGCATCTGCTTATGTTTGGAGGGAAAAATAGTTATTTGCATTAACAACAATTTTAAGTGTGGTATTTATTTCTAACAGAAAGCTGTGCTTACTGCCCCGTTAGCTACAGATTTTTTTCCTGTCTCATGGGATGTAAGCATTGCTGGCAAGACCACCATTAGTTATAAAAACAAAAAAACTGCGGATGCTGGAAATCCAAAACAAAAACAGAATTACCTGGAAACATTAGTTGCTCATCCTAATTGCCCTTGTAAAAGTGGTGGTGAGCTGCCTGAAGTTACATGTACGCCAGACTAGGCAAGGACAGCAGATTTCCTTGCCTAAAGAATCAGATGGGTTCTTGGTCACCCCTACTGAGACTAGCTTTTAATTTCAAATTTATTAATTGTTAGTTTATATTCCACCAGCTGCCGTGGTGGGATTTGAAGCTGTGCCCTTAGAACATTACTAGTCCAGTGACATTACCAGTGCAGCACTGTCCCCTGATGTGAGTTGTTGATCTCATCCATTATGTAACACACTGAGCCAATGTCAAAGCAAAGTATTACTTATGGTCCTGACTTAAATTGGTGATGTTTAATCAACTTATCACAGAATTGCCTTCTTACTTTACAAGGAACAAAGAAAAGTACAGCACAGGAACAGCCCCTCAGCCCTCCAAGCCTGCGCCGATTATATTGCCCATCAACTAAAACATTTTGCACTTCTGGGGTCGGTATCCCTCTATTCCCATCCTATTCATGTATTTGTCAAACTGCCTCTTAAACACCACTATCGTACCTGCTTCCACCACCTCCTCTGGCATCGAATTCCAGACACTCACTACCCTCTGCGTAAAAAAACTTGCCCCGCACATCTCCTTTATAGTTGTCTCCCCTCACCTTAAATATATGTCCCCTAGTAATTGACTCTTCCACCCTGGGAAAAAGCTTCTGACTATATACTCTGTCCATGCCACTCATAATTTTGTAAACTTCTATCAAGTCGCCCCTCAATCTCTGTCACTCTAGTGAGAACAATCCAAGTTTCTCCAACCTCTCCTCATAACTAATAACCTCCAGACCTGGCAGCATCCTGGTAAACCTCCTCTGCACCCTCTCCAATGCCTCCATATCCTTCTGGTAATGTGGTGACCAGAATTACACGCAGTATTCCAAGTGTGGCCTAACCAAGGTTCTATACAGCTGCAGCATGACTTCCCAGCTTTTATACTCAGTACCCCAATGAAGGCAAGCATGCCATATGCCTTTCTGACTCCCTTATCCACCTGCATTGCCACTTTCAGTGACCTGTGGACCTGTACACCCAGATCCCTCTGCTCATCGATGCACTTAAGGGTTCTGCCATTTACTGTATAATTCCTGCCTGTATTAGACCTTTCAAAATGCATTACCTCGCATTTGTCTGGATTAAGCTCCATCTGCCATTTCTCCACCCAAGTCTCCAACCGATCTATATCCCGCTATATCCTTTGACAATTCTCTTCACTATGTGCAACTCCTCCAACCTTAGTGTTGTCTGCAAACTTACTAATTAGCTCAGTTACATTTTCCTCCAAATCATTTATGTATACTACAAACAGCAAAGGTCCCAGCACTGATCCCTGCAGAACACCACTAGTCACAGCTCTCCATTCAGAAAAGCACCCTTCCGGTGCTACCCTCCGTCTTGTATGACCAAGCCAATTCTGTATCCATCTTGCCAGCTCACCTCTGATCCCGTGTGACTTTACCTTCTGTACCAGCCTGCCATGAGGGACCTTGTCAAAGGCCTTACTGAAATCCATGTAGCTAACATCCACAGCCCTTCCATCATCGATTATCTTTGTCACTTCCTTGAAAAACTTGATCAAGTTAGTGAGACACGACCTCCCCTTCACAAAACCATGCTGCCTTTCACTAATATGCCCATTTGCTTCCAAATGGTAGTAAATCCTGTCACGAAGAATCTTCACCAATAATTTCCCTACCACTGACGTAAGGCTCACCGGCCTGTAATTTCCTGGATTATCCCTGCTACCTTTGTTAAACAATGGAACAACATTGGCCATTCTACAGTCATCTGGGACCTCACCCGTGGCCAGTGAGGATACAAAGATTTCTGTCAAGGCCCCAGCAATCTCCTCCCTTGCCTCCCTTAGAACTCTGGTGTAGATCCCATCTAGCCCCTGGGGACTTATCCACCTTTAATATTCTTCAAGACGCCTAACACCTCCTCTTTTATGATCTCAACATGATCCAGGCTATCTACACACCTAGACAAATCGACCGTTAAGTCATTCTCTTTGGTGAATACTGATGAGAAGTATTCATTCAGTATCTCTCCCATTTCTTGTGGCTCCACACACAGATTTCCACCTCTGTCCCTGAATGGGCCTGCCCTTTCCTTGGCTACCCTCTTGCTTTTTACTTATGTATAGAAGGCCTTGGTATTTTCCTTATTCCTGGTTGCCAGTGACTTTTCATGACCCCTTTTAGCTCTCCTGACTCCTTGCTTAAGTTTCTTTGTATTCTCCACGGGCTTCATCGGTTCCCAGCCATCTAGCCCTTATGAATGCTTCCCTTTTCTTTTTGACTAATCTCACAATATCCTTAATTATCCAAGGTTCCTGAAACATGCCATGCTTATCCTTCATCCTAGCAGGAATATGCCGGTTCTGAATTCTTATCAATTGACGTTTGAAAGCCCCCCACATGTCAGTTGTTGATTTGCCCTCAAACATCCGCCTCCAGTCTAGATTCCTCAGTTCCTGCCTAATATTGTTATAATTAGCCTTCTCCCAATTAAGCACCTTAACCCGAGTTAAAAGTCTGATGGACCTGTTTTGGTCTTTACCTAATTCCCAGTGCATATTGTAGGCTGCAGAAATTCAGCTGAAAGTTCATTCTTTAAAGCTTTCTTCTGTCATTGTTGTCTGAATTCTACTCCTCCCAGCAATCATTTTAATTGTCTTCTCTTACTGCTATGTTTTATATTCTGAATGAGTCACCCGATTAAAGGGTTCTGGCAAAGTGGAAAATCTAGGTGAATCAAGTGGTGTACAGACTCTCATTACTAAATCTTAGTATTTGTCTTTCTATCTGCATTAATAAAACTGCCATAAACCTGAGAGGCGTTGGTTCCTCAGTAGCTCTTTCAGTGATGTATCCATAGAGCTAAGCCGACTCCCCTGGAACATGAGCTTTTGGTTCTCAAACAAACTAGCCAAAGGATCGAGTTACCAGTTTACCCAAAATAAATCAGACACTGGCTATCACATATAGCGGGCAAATCATGTAAGCCTAATGTAAGTAGTGTTTATATATTGGGCTTTTGCATTTCCAATTTAGAGTGCTGCTTCAATCAGCTTTTAGCTGGTAAATACCAATGAAATACGCAATTAGAAATTGCCCTTATAGGAGCAACATAAAAGAGAGCTGCATCTTTTTGTTTCTGTATCTGAGGGAGCTTTTTATTTGGGTCTGAGTGAAACATATTGGTGAATTGCAGATCTCATTGTTTTGTCACTTAATCTACTTGCAGGCCCAAGAAACTCCCAGGCCTTCTAGGCCAAAGATGGGTTGGCGGAGTGAGTGGTGAAGTGGCAGATGGAATTTAACATAGAGAAGTGTGAGGTCATACGTTTAGGGAGGTCAAACAGTTACAGGAATTACACAATAAATGGGAATATAGTAAGAGGGGTAGATGAAGTGAGAGATCTTGGCGTACAAGTACACAGGTCCCTGAAGGCAGCAGTTCAAGTAGACAAGGTTGTAAAGAAGGCATATGGAATGCTCTCCTTCATTGGCAGAGGTATAGAATATAAAAGTAAGGATATAATGTTGGAATTGTTTAAACACTGGTGAGACCACAACTGGAGTATTCTGTGCCGTTCGGGTCACCACATTACGGAAAGGACGTAATAGTTCTGGAGAGAGTGCAGAGGAGGTTTACAAGAATGTTGCCAGGGTTAGAAAAGTGTAGCTACGAGGAGAGTTGGATAGGTTGGGGTTATTTTCCTTAGAACAAAGAAGGCCGAGAGGTGACTGTTGAGGTGTACAAAATTATGAGGGGAATAGATAGAGTGGACAGGTTAAAATTGTTTCCCTTGATGGAGAGTTCTAGAACCAGAGGACATAGATTCAAGATAAGTGGCAGAAGGTGTAGGGGGGACATGAGGAAGAACATTTTTACGCAGAGAGTAGTGGGTGTCTGGAACTCGCTGCCCAAGTTGGTGGTAGAGGCAGAAGCTCTTAAACTCTTTTTTAAAAAGTACCTGGATCTGCACCTTAAGTGCTGTAAGCTGCAGGGCTGTGGGTCGGGTGCAGGAAGGTGGGATTAGAAAGGGCACCTGGGTGTCCTCGGGCTGGCATGGACAAGATGGGCCGAATGGCCTCGTGCTGTAACTTTTCTATGGTTCTAAGTATGTACATATTTAGTTCTTGTACTTGCAGAAATAAACACTAATTTTAAAGTACAAAACAAAATTAGCTATTACTGTAACTCAAGTACAAAAATTAAACCACGCTAAAAAAAAAGGAAATATAATGAGAACAAGGGGAAAAAAGAACAAAGTGCTTAAAGTTCTATTTTAAAGTTTTTTTAAAAAACAAATTTCTATCCCATTTCTCTCCCATCATCTATGTGAAGCTGAGGGCAATATTCAAAACAGCCTCAAATTATCTTGGTGTTATTTTTTAGGTACTTGAAATTACTTAAGGTGCAGAGAGGTTAATGCAAAGGTATTAATATATTAATAACCCCATCTTCAGCTGGTCTCATTTTCATTGTATTAATTCTCTAAGTACTGATCAATAATGTGATTTAATTCAAATTACCTGAACTATAAAATAAGTGCTTTAAACTAGAATGTAAAGAACTAAGCATTTTTGAAGGCTTCACTTGATCTTATTATTTATATTGCCTCAGTACTGGAAACAACTAATACATATTGCTTAACTCAATTGTTAGCTTAAAATTTACATTTTCAGTCTGACCATTTTTGGTGCATTTATTTTGGAAAGAGGAAATTACACCAAAACATTTTGAAATATTCCATCGAACTGTAAGAATCCTATTTTTACGAATGTCATCTGTCTCTGATATGAATGTGATAATTTTGCATGAACTTCTGTATATAGAGATGAGCAGGGTTTCTATATACAGCTTCCGATGTTTATTTTCTCTTTTAATTTCTAGGAAAGCTAGCCTTGCTCTTGTTCGAAAGATGGTACATTATTGTTCTGAAGCACTTCTGAAGGAAGTATGTGATTCAGATGCTGGCCACAACCTGCCTACAGTGCTGGTGGAAATTACCGCTACAGTTCTGGATCAAGAGGTCAGACTTCATGCTAAAAATGTAAAAAGCTACTTCATATGCTGCAGGTTCTTTTGTTTTATTTTGAATATTTAGGAGTCTGATAACTCAGATATTAGTTGTACCCTGTCACCCATTTCAAAATGCCAAATGCAAATTGATCAGTACAGTTGAACAAACTAATATTGAGCGGTACTGAAACTGGTCACCTGGGGCAATCAATTTAGAATGAAATAAAACCCTTCTCGTCTATTGCAAGTGTACTTACACATCTTTGAAATGCTATGAACAAATAGTTGCAAAACTTCACATAATGGTAAGAAGTTGAAATTGAAATACTCTGCCGTTGTAAAAGCAAAATATTGCAGATACTGGAAATCTGAAATAAAAACAAAATGCTGGAAAACCTCCACAGGTCTGGTGGCATCAGTGGAAAGAGAAACAGTTAATATTTCATCTTTTTCCTTTTGTTTTATAATATTTCATCAAATTGCTTCCAATTTCCACTTTTCGCTAACCTTTCTCTAACGTGATCCACCTCCAGCACCTCCCTTCCTTAACTTCTGTCTCCATTCCTCGAGCCAGGCTGTCTACTAATATTTTTTATAAGCCTCCAACAGCTACTTCAACTACACTTTCACTTGCCCTGCTTCCTGTAATGATTCCATTCCATTCCCCAGTTTCTCCATCTCCATTGCATCTGTTCTGATTATGCTACCTTCCACAATGGGGCTTCCAACATGTATTCCTTTTCCCTCAGCTGAGAATCCCCGCCCCCACTGGTTGACAGGGCCCTAAAGTGTGCCGATCCATTTCCTACACTTCTGCTCTCACCCCATTCCCTCCCTCTCAGAACCACAATAGTGTTCCCCTTGTCCTCACTTTCCACCCCAACAGCTTCCACATTCAAAGGATAATCCTCTGCCGTTTCTGCCACCTCCCAGTATGAAGCCATCACCAAACACATCTTCCCGTCCCTTCTCCTGTCAGCATTCCGAAGGGACAGTTCCCTTTGTGATACCCTGGTCCACTCCTGTATCATCCCAACATCTCCTCCCCTTCCCATGCAGTAGCAGGAAGTGTAACACCTGCTCCTCTCTCCTCACTGTCCAAGGCCCCAAACGCTCTTTCCGGGTGAGGCAGCAATTTGCCTGTACTGCTTTCTATTTAGCATACCGTATTCACTGCTCACAATGTGATCTCCTCCACATTGGGGAAACCAAATGCAGACTAGGTGTCTGCTTTGTGAAGCACCTCCGCTCAGTCAGCAAGCATGACACTGACCTTCTGGTTGCTTGTCATTTTAATTCACCATCTGCCTAATGCTCACATTTCTGTCCTCGGTCTGCTGTAGTGTTCCAGTGAAACCCAGTGCAAGTTGGAGGAGCAGCACCTCATCTTCCGATTAGGAACTTTACAGCCTTCTGGATTCAGCGTTGAGTTCAGCAACTTCAGACCATGAACTTTTTCCTCCATTTTGATTTTTTTGTTGTCAAGTGCCAATCAGTATCTTGTTTTCATGTTTTCACTTTCAGGTAGAACCAACCTATATCCTTGAATTAACACTTCGCCTGGATCCATGATTTGTTTTTTTACTTACAACCATTACGATTGGCATTTGTTTCATGACATCTTTGTTGTTTAGTCTCTACCACTCTTGAATCTATCCCTTTCATTCTATCTGACCCTCCCTGCCTTTTTCAGTAGCATACCCTGAATTCCTCAGGGTTCTAGACCCAACCATCTTCAGTTGCTTCATCACTGACGTCCCCCCCCATCATAAGGTCAGAAGTGGGGATGTTCGCTGCTGATGGTGCAATGTTCAGCACCATTCGCAACTCCTTAGATACTGAAGCAGTCCATGTCCAACTGCAGCAAGACCTGGACAATATCCAGGCTTGGGCTGACAAGTGGCAAGTTACATTCATGCCACACAAGTGCTAGGCAATAACCATCTCCACAAGAGCGAATCTAACCAACACCCCCTGACATTCAATGGCATTATCATTGCTGAATCCCCCACCATCCACAACCTGGGGGTTACCAGAAACTGAACTGGACAAGCTATGTAAATACTGTAGCTACAAGAGCAGGTCAGGGGTTCGGAATCCTGCACTGAGTAACTCACCACCTGACTTCCCAAAGCCTGTCCTCCATCTGTAAAGCACAAGTCAGGAGTGTGATGGAATACTCTTCACTTGCCTGGATGAGTGCAGCTCCAACAACACTCAGGAAGCTTGACACCGTCTAGGGCAAAGCAGCCTGCTTGATTCACACCCCATCCACCACATCCAACATCCACTCCCTCCATCACTTGATTTACAGTGGCAGCAGTGTGTACCATCTACAAGATGCACTGCAGGAACTCACCAAGGCTCCTTAGCACCTTCCAAACTCACAATTGCTATAAACTAGAAGGGCGAGGGCAACAGATACATGGGAACACCACCACCTGGAAGTTCCCCTCCAAGCCACTCACCATCCTGCCTTGGAAATATATTGCCGTTCCTTCACTGTTGTTGGGTTAAAATCTTGGAGCCCCCTCCCTAACAGCACTGTAGGTGTACCTATATCACATGGACTGCAGCAGTTCAAGAAGGTGGCTCACTGTCTCAAGGTCAACTAACGATAGGCAATGAATGCTGGCTTAGCCAGCGAAGGCCACATTGCTTGAATGAATGAAAAAAAGATCTCATTTCTACCTCTCTTCAGTTCTTAAGAAGAGTCATATTGACTCTAAACGTTAACTGTGTTTCTTTCTCCATTGTTGCTGCCACACCTGAGTTTTCCTAGCACTTTGCCTTTATTCCAAAATTTGTTCACTTTTTTCTTTTTTCCCTCCCATTTTGTTTTTCTGAGATGTAACTGATGTTGGGGTTTATGCAGACTCGTGGCATATGTGAGCCTTGACGGTGTTTGTTGGAAGATTTAATTGAGAAGGATCAGAACGGAGCCTAATGCTATCCTTGATGCTCATGTAAAACTCCAGTTTTTCCTACTGGATAATGATCAGGAATGATAACTGCAGCCTATTTTCTTCCTCTGCCCAGGAGTGGTACCACAGCTGACATCAACAGCTTGACTCAGCTGTCCAGGCCTCGAGCTTTGGAATTCCCCCTTTAAACCTTTTTGCCTTGAACTCTCATTCCGCCTTTAAGACGTATCTCCTTGACCAAATTTTATGTGATAATGCTACTGTGAAGTGCCTTGGGGCATTTTACTCTGTTAAAGATGCTACATAAATTCAAGTTGTTGGGATTGATAATTTGTATAGCTGGGTATCACAGTGGGGCAATTTCTTTGTGCCATTGAGAAAATTGAGCCGTGAGATAGACTAGTAATTTTGTGTGACGCTTGAATTGTGGTGCCTAGCCAATGTTTGTGTTCTTGTGCAGGTTGTTGAAACAGGCCATTCAGTTCTAGTGTGCCTTTCATTTGCTGATTACTGAGTAAATAATTGTGCCATGTTCTGTACTGGAACAGATTAGGAAGTCTGTATATGAAAATAAAAATTGAACAATGATTCAGATTTAAATGTCATTTATGGTGCAGCAGCCTAATATCATCTTTTGTTGTAGGACGATGATGATGGCCATTTACTAGCTTTGCAGATCATAAGGGATCTGGTAGACAAAGGAGGTGACCTATTTCTGGACCAGCTTGCAAGACTTGGGGTAATCAACAAAGTGTCCACCTTGGCAGGACCATCTTCAGACGATGAAAATGAAGAGGATTGCAAACCAGACAAGGTAATCGGATTTTTAAAAAATTACATTCATTTCAGCTATGAAAAGCTATTGCAAACAAAGTTTACTGTTGCAATATCATCATTCCTAAATTACAGCTGCAATGCATATGATTAACGCCCAGCTGGAACAGTTTGTGATGTTTCTTATTGCAGTAGTGCATTTAATTTCTGGTAATCTGCAAGTTCTGTATTTCAAGATCATGCAAAATTCAAGTGACAGTGGCTCAGTTCCATAAAATTTTCATATAATAACCGGCATCTCTGCTAAATAAACAGGTAACACAAGCCATTATACCTTTAAAAATAGTTTGTGATCTTGAACTTATTCTACCACTGGACATAATTGTTGATGCATTCAACAGATAATGTTCAACTTTTTTCTTCTGAAGGTTTTATTTAACCGTCATGTATAATGAGATTTTAGTCTCTATTACCATCTGGAGCAGCTCCAGTGGTGTAGATTATGAGGCTCTTTATGTCCAGGGCAAATCCTTTAATGGAAGTTACTGCCTCAGCCTAGAGATTGACATGAAACTAGCTGTTTTGACGTGGCAGATGATGTGTGCCAGGTGGATCAAATCCACAAGGGAAACTTGGCTACTCTATCACAACGGTTTTGCAATTTATATTTATTATGAGAAAATGTATGCACTGAATTCAGAAGTAATGAGTCCACTAAGACCTTTAGAGATTTTAAAAATTAAATTAAAATTTATTAACAAAAGAAAAGATTTCAAGCACGTACATAAGACTACAATTACTTACTGCTATAACAAATCCTCAAATTCCTAATTGACCTGACTCCCAGTTACACAGTCCCTTTAAGGCAATGGTCCAAAATAGATTTTAGCTTTTAAAAAAAAAACAGCAAGTTAACACAGTACCTACTTGACAGTAGAATTCCAAATGGCTTTCTCCAGCTTTAGCTTCTGGACATAACAGACTTGTGTAAGGAGCACGTATTTTTATTTTCTGTTGGACTGTGGATTAAAATTACAATGGCTGCAGTTTGAAAGACATGTCCGCTGGAACAGGATGAGAGATATATATAATGTTGCAGCCCTGGAACAGGGTGTGCCATGAAAGACTGGATGGTGCCGGAAAGGAGTCCTGGACCAAGGAAGCTGCCTGGCAACAACGTTTTAATTGGTCCCTGACCAGCTTTTGTGTGAGGGCAGTGCAACAGAATAGCTCCTAGCCTGAAAGTAACAAGACCTAAAACCTCTTTCTCCTGTGTGGAAGATTCCAGTAATTCCACAATAATAGCTAGCTGGCTTTTTCTTCTCATATCTCCATAACCTACTCTGCCCCTGAAAACCCCTGTCAAGAGGCAAAGGGGAAAATCACTGTTACAGACATTAAAAGGCAGGGGCTCAACCAGTGAACTAAATACTGAAAGTGCTTGAAGACTGCCTTGTGTCATCAAGAACTGAAAGGAATTTGGAAGACATTGATCAAAATCAGCCCATTGAATCCTATACTCTGGAATTGGTGATATTGAACTGTTTTATCCCACACTTAAAATCCACATTTTTGTGTATCTTATGTATGTGTGTATCAGGATTTAAGAAGGGGTAGAGTTTACGTTATAGAGTTGGAAATTAGTTCGTATTTTTTTCTTTTGTCACTGGTTAATGACAATTTGTTCAATTAACAGTTATTTAATTAATAAGCTTACAAACCTGGTGCTTGTATTCTGTTAACCTAAATTAAACGGTTAGGTAGAATTGGAGCAATCTGGTAGTTTAATCAAATTTTTCACATTTGTCGCAGCTCGGGGAGCAGTGGGGCTTGATATTACAGTGCACTATCCCCAGTGAGTTGTGACACTTATGCACAAATGACTGGAGGCTTCCCAAAGGCTGTTCCACACACTCCTTCTGTTAGACCTTACGTGGCCTCTCAACATAGCCTTTCATTCTCCTTTATATATGTTTCTCTCTTTTTAATATGTAAATTCCATTTATTCAATATGTGTTTGAAATTTATCTTTCCCACAATGTAAAAACTTTCAAGTGGCCAATATTGTCAGTAGCCTGCGAGAAAAATAATGCTGGTGATCTGGTTAGTTGTAAACAGACTAGCATTCCTTTGAAATCCAAACAAGCCCTTCACTTATCTAACAATGCACATTTCCTTCACACCTTACATGCTATGACCCCATCCATGTTTACTCATTAGCATTTCAAGTACATTTCTACACCTAGCTCTTTTTGATAATTTCAAGCTAGCAGTCTACCTGACTCCAAATGTAATTAAATCACGCAGACAGAACCATCTACACTGACACTCGTAAATCTACCTTACAACAAACCAGAAAACTATTATGAAAATTATTATACTTTAATAACACTAGCCAACCTTGGAAAAGCCTTTACCAGTTACATTTGTAGCAGCAGATAGCTAGAGGTCCTGTTTTCTGATTTTTGGAACTCTGGGAGGGAAAACTCAATTAATTGGAATTGCTCATTTAACTTTTGACCTGAAATATTTGACCTTAGTTAGGAGCATAAGTCAAAGATCAGTCACTCTTCCAGAGTGAAAAGAACACTTCACTTGTGTAACAATAAAAAGCAAAACACTGCAGATGTGGGAAATCTGAAATCATATTCTAACATGTTGGGTGACTATGGATTTCTTTCTTATTTTGGGAAGCTAACTGAACAAAAGTGTCAAACTTTGCTGGGAACATTTACCATATACTGACTGTTAATTCATGTTAGTAAAAGCTGCTGTATTTTGAAATTAAAGTTGGCATCAATGGTGTATAATATGATGTAATTTGGTTTATGCTGCATTTAAACTGACTAAAACAGTTTAGACAAACTATCTTGAAAGTGCTGCTCTAACTGTACTGATAATTGGTCAGTATGATTGTTACTGGCAACTGGGGCTTTCCAAGAGAGCTGTTGGCTCTTGGTTCAAGTAAATGTGGATTCACAGCTGATGTAATGGCTATATTTTCTTTTCAGGATGATGAGCCTCAAGAGGATGCAAAAGAAATTCAGCAAGGCAAGCCATACCATTGGAGAGATTGGTCTATCATCAGGGGACGAGATTGTTTATACATCTGGAGTGATGCAGCTGCCTTAGAGTTATCAAATGGTAGTAATGGATGGTTTCGATTCATCTTAGATGGGAAATTAGCCACCATGTATTCTAGTGGAAGCCCAGAAGGTGGTTCTGACAGCTCAGGTAAAGTGTGAGCATTCATTATATGTTGAACTGCATAGATTCCTGGATGGCTTAGGGAATACATGTATTATGTGACATTTCCCAAGTTCAACTCCTAGGATAGAATTTTACAGGCCTCTGCTGGTGTGTTTGCAAGTCTAGGGTTGGTGGCCTGTAAAATTCACTGGGTTGGCTACCCGCCTGCTCCCAACCTGTCAGAAATTTTACAGGTGGTGAGGCCGAGGGCAGCTCTATTGCCCTTGCCTCAATTGAGGCCCTTTAAATGGCTGCTTCCCACCCAGCTGACGTTTTAAGTGTGGCTGGCGGGAGTTCAAGGGCAAATTGCTACTCAGCAGCCAACATATCCCCACTGATTTTTTTTTGGTGGCTGGGTGGAAAATCCTGCCTCTAGCCTCTCCTGTTGTCAGCTTTAGCAGAATGGGCTGCTGTATTTAACTTCAATGCTTGTAATGCAGGGAGGGAAAAATTAAGCCAGAGCTTCAACTTATGATTGTTCCTATTGACACTGCTAAACATGCACATATATGCATGGGATTGGTCTTGTATGTGGCCCCGTGATCGAATAGCATGCTAAGGCTTAAAAGTGAATAATGGCAACAAGTTGGAGTATCAATGTTTGTACCTTAGCGTGAGTTGCTATCGTTGGAAAAAGAATAGCAAGAAAAATGAGGTTGTGTGTTTATGTGCCTTCATGTTTCTGCTGATTAACTGTAGGTCTTCTGGACCTTGCACTACAGTCAACAGGCAAGTTTATCCTAGGCTCTCCCCAACCCTATCGTTTCAGCAGTCTCCAGGAGACATTAAGTAGTAGCTTGGTTTATGCTATTTCTTTTTCTTTCCCTTTCTGTGGGAAAGTGCCTCAGTTCTGTTCTGTACTGCCCTTTACATTTCACATAAGTGGGAACTTAAAGAACTGAGCCAATATTCCACTATTCCATGGCCCAGCGCACTGTGAGAGCCTTACACATAATATTAATTGAAACTGAGAGATTGCTACAGAGTAACAGAAACATTTTTAGATTCTATTTTTGAGTTTATAATGCAGAGAGGTTAAAATATTTTTTGACCATTGTTGATAATATAGTATTGTTATTTGTAACATAATGATGCATTTCTGATGGCTGCCTGAAATAATTTGACTATCTGTATGTAACAGAAAGCAGAAGTGAGTTCTTGGAAAAGTTGCAACGGGCTCGAAGTCAGGTCAAACCTGTGACTACCAGCCAACCCATTCTGACTGCGCCTGGGCCAATGAAGCTTACTGTAGGGAACTGGTCCCTTACCTGTCTAAAAGAAGGAGAAATTGCAATACACAATTCTGATGGTCAGCAGGCCACTATATTGAAGGAGGATCTGCCTGGATTTGTGTTCGAGTCCAATAGGGGGACCAAGCATTCATTTACTGCAGAAACATCACTTGGTAAGGGTACAGATAAAATTGTAGATTCTTCTATACTGCCCTTTTTGGCTATGTGTTATAAAAATATTTAACTTTCCTGCATTACAATAGTGACTACAATCCAAAAGTACTTTTCTCGAAGTAAAGTGCTTTGGCAGGCTTCGTTGTGAAAGACACTAGTGAAGAGCAAGTCTTTTTGTTGGAAGAAGAATAATTTGATTTAAAGCTTATTTCTTGTTTGAAGGATCAGAATTTGTAGCAGGTTGGACTGGCAAAAGAGGAAGAAAACTGAAATCAAAGCTAGAGAAAACTAAACAGAAGGTGAGTATATACCCAATAAAATAATGTTAATTATATTTTCAATATTAACATGAACAATACCAACCATTTATGATAAGCATTAGTTTGTTTATGTTAACCCTTAACAGGTTCTGATTATCGCTCTCTCAATATCACACTTAACTTGTCAACAATACATCTCTTGCTGTTTTGTCATTTCGCATTTGCTATTTTATCCATTTTTTTGTGTCTGCTATTTTCCTGGTTTTTTTCTGTCTGTTTCTATTTTCTTTCCTATGTTCCATACTGTTGCATTCAAATCAGCTACATTTTCAGGTGACAGCTGTGATCCTTGAAGAGGTTATGATTGTGGTTAGAGACATCAATCGGTTGAGGAAGGGTGGCAGGAAAAGCAGTACATAGATTGTAATAGTCTAATTCTCTTTCCTGTTCTGTGTTTGTCCATTGTTTTTGTGCTCAATATTTGTACCTCTAACCTGTGTATACTTCCTTTCTTATAATTGTCATTAATTAGAATGTTTGCATTTTTAACTACCAGAAAAACACATTGTAGAGGCCGTTTTAGCGCACAACCAATTGAAGCATTATATAGTAATGTAATCTTATAGTTCAATGGAATGATGTTTTATTGTGTTGGGAAATGGGTTCAGCTAACGTCAGTCTATTTCTGGAGAACCAAGCATTCTGAGTTTATTTGGGAGCTAGAGCCTGGATTAACTTTTTTTCCTTCTACTTAGAGAAGTACTGGGGCAAATTATAGCACCCCTATTGAGAACTTAGTCAGCACAATGGGGTTTGCATTTGTGTCATCTTGGTCCCTATAGGTGGATGGAGTCTGGGCATAAAAAAAACAGGAGCAGGTGTAGAATGTGCTGCCCCTCAAGCCTGCTTCACCATTCAAGACCATCATGACTAATCTGCCTTAACTGCACTTTCCTGCCTGCTCCCCATATCCCTTGATCCCTTGACGGACCAAAAATCTGTTTGTTGCAACCTTGAATATACTCAACACCTTTATTCCAAAGATTCACAGCCCTCTCAATGAAGGAATTTCTCCTAATCTCAGTGTCAAATGATCAATCTCTTATCCTGAGACTGAGGCTGGGATTTTCCAGCACTGTCGTGGCAGAAGCCGCCATGAGGGATTTGGCGGCTCAGCCAAAAGTCCATTGAATTTCAGCGGCACTGGACAATCCCGGCAGTGGTCGGGGCCAAAAAATGCCGCCCTGTGTTTTTGTGTTCTAGCTTTCCCAACCAGGAGAAACATCATTTGTGTCTATCCTGTCAAACCCCTTCGGTATCTTGTACATTTCAATGAGATCTCATTCTTCAAAATTCCATCAAGTATATACCCAATTTACTCGGACTCTCATCATAGGATGACCCCATTATCACCAAATTGTTATACAGAAGAAGGAGGCAGTTCGGCCCATCATGTCTTCACAGGCTCTCCGGATGAGTAGTTCATTTCCCCTGCCTTTATCCTGTAACCCTGCACATTCTTCCTTTTTAGATAACAATCTAATTCCCTTTTGAATGCCTCGATTGAACCTGCCTCCACCATAAACTCAGGCAGTGCATTCCAGATCCTAACCACCCCCTGTGTGAAAAAGTTTTTCCTCATGTTGACATTGCTTCTTTTGCCAGTTAACTTAAGTTTGTGGCCCCTTATTCTTGATCCTTTCACGATTGGGAGCCGTTTTTCCCTATCTAATCTGTCCAGAGACTTCATAGATGTACAACACAGAAATAGGTAATTCGACCCAAATATCAATGCTGGTGTTTGTCCTCCACATTGGGCATGTGAAGTAGGACTACTGTCATGTAGTCTACATGTCTCATTTACTCCCCTTCTTTCAACTACATAACCAATTCTTAAATGTCGACATTGTCTCTAATTCAATCAGTAACTGTGTTAGTGCACTCCACAATTTTGGTACCCTCTGTCTATTTTTAAAAATTTTCCTTTTTGGATGTGATTGCACTGGAGGAGGTGCAGAGGAGATTCACCAAGATGTTGCCTTGGCTCTGTCTGCATTCCAAGATGAACCATCACTCTAATCAGTATTCAGAACTGAATACTGTTGGAGAGTAGAATGCACTCGGGGGACTTCTGCATTACCTGCCTGTTCATTTTTGACTGTATAGTGGTCACCCATTCCCTCTCCTCTGCATATTCTTCCGCAGCAGGGTGACTACATCTATAAATGTGCCACCCATGAAGCTCTGAACCTCACAGCTGCACTGCAATGACACTGGCTGCTGCTGAAGTTCCGAAATCTAGAGCTCAAGTTGCTGCAACTGATGATTATCCATGAGACAGGAAGCATCCTGGTGTTCCCACATTACATAGGATGTGGAATCTAGAGAACGGAGTAGCCTTGCCATTCCTGTATCTATTAGTTAGTAAACCTTGCTACTATTAATGAACCTTTACCAATACTGATGAACCTTACTAGTGGTATTAAACCTTAATTAAAAATAGAAGGTAAGGCATAGTTCCTTGTTATTAATACTTTGTTTTTAGACTCCCAATTTAGTCTGTCTCTAAGCAGTTGTACTCACCAGCCAATCAACTCCTGACTTTCCTGTGATTGTAGTGGTTTGATTTTGTTTCAAACTCCTGACACTGCTCCTTTTCAAGCTCACTCTTTAACTTTTATCCGTTGCCTCATTATCTCAGAAACTAATACCTTTTGCTATACCACCTCCCAAGGGAAGGATATCCTTCCTTAGATAGGGAACCCAAAACTGCGCGCACTACTCTTGTGTGGTCTCGCTAAAACCTTTTACAATTGTAGCAAGACTTCCTTATTCTTGTATTCCAGGCCCTTGCAATACAGGACAATGTGCCATTTACCTTCCTAATTGCTTGTTGTACCTTCATGCTAACTTTGTGTTCCCTATAGGGGTATACCCAAGTCCCTCTGAACATCTACATTTACAACTTTAATACTTTTTTTGAAAACACTCTGCTCTTTGGGATGACATCATTCTTCCCCATATCATACTCCACCTGACATTATCTTGCCCACTCACTTAACATGTCTTTAACTACTTACAGCCTCTTTGTGTTCTTCTCACAGCTTACATTCCCATCTAGTTTGTAAATAACTGATCCCCAGCACTGATCCTTGCAGCACCGTATTAATTGTGGCCTGCCAAATATGAAAGTGCCCCATTTATCCTTACTCTTTGCTTCCTGTCCATTAACTAATGCTCCACCCATGCTTTTACTGCCAACTCCATGAGCCCTTCTGTTGTATATCAAACTTTTGTATGGCACATTAATGCCTTTTGGAAATCAAAATATACTACATCTACCCTACTAATTACATTCTCAAAAAACCAATACACATGTCAAACACTATTTCACTTTCGTAAGACAATTGACCTTGTCAGATCATACTATAATTTTCTAAATGCATTGTTAATACTTTAATAATAGATGCCAGCAATTTTGCAATGACTGTCAGGCTAACCGGCCTGTACTTCCTTATTTTCTGTCTCCCTCCTTTCTTGAAGCACGGTGTTGCACTTGCTAGCCTCCAATCTGTGGGGACCGTTTTAGAGTTGGGAATTTTGGAAAATCTTACCAGTGCAAACACTATCACTGCAGCAATTGCTTTTAGGATCTTGGATGTAGGCCATCAGGTCCTGGGGATTTGTTGGATTTTAGTCCCATAAGTTTTTTGAATATTTTTTCTCTGGTATCAGTTGCTTTAAATTCCTCACTCTTATCAGCCCCTATGTTACCCTCTATTTTTGGTATGTATTTTGTGTCTACTGTGAAGATGAAACATATTTGTTAAATATCCCTGCTATTTTTTTATTTATCATTTCTTCTGCTTCTGCCACTAAGGGGGACCATTGTGTTACTTTAGCTCCTTTCCTTTTTATGTACTTGTAAAAGTTCTTACCATCTAATTTTACACTCCTGACTAGTTTAGTCTCATCTTTTTTCTCCTTCCCCCATCCTCTTTGGCTGCCCTTTGCTGATTTCTAAAACAATCCCAATCGTCAGGCTTACTACAACAGCTTATATTTATATTGCAGTTTTAACATATTAAAACAACCCATGTTCTCATAGCAGCATTATAAAATAAAATATAACACCACATAACATGAGATTTTAGGTCAGATGGCCAAAAACTTTGTCATTGAGGTAAGTTTTCAGGGACACAGGCAAGATAGAGAAGCAGAGACATGTTGAGAGGGTATTCTAAGAGTTAAGGGCCTAGGTAACTGAAGGCCTGGCCACCAATAATGGAGTCATTAAAATCAGGGATACTTAAGAGGCCAGAATTAGAGGAACAAAGATATCTGACAGATGTGGGTCTGGAGGAGGTTACAGACATAGGGAGGAGCAAGACCATGATGAGATTTGAAAACAAGGATTAGAATTTTAAAATCAAGACCTTACTTGGCTGGGTCCAGTGTAGATCCTTGGACACTGGACATCCTAACAGGTGAACAGGTTTCGGTGTGAATTAAGACACGAACAGCAGAGCTGGATGACTTCAAGGTTACAGCGGGTAGAATGTGAGAGTCATGAGATAATTGAAATAGTCACCTCTGGAGGCAGCAGAGGTATGAATGAATGATTCGGCAGCCAATGAGCTGAGGCAAGGCAAAGTCTGGCAACATTATAGAGGTGGTAATGTTCTTTGTGATGGTGCAAAAATGTGGCTGGAAGATTCTGGGGTCAAATGTGTCACGACTCATTGGGATAGTGCACTATAATATCATGCCCTAATGTTTCCCGAGCCACGACAAATGTGAAAAGTTTGATCAAACCACTAGATTTCCCCAATTCTACCTATTTAATTTAGGTTAACAGATTACGAGCACCAGGTTTGTGAACTTAAAAGTAAATAACTGTTTATTGAACAAACTGTCATTAACCCGTGACAAAAGAAAGAAATACGAACTACTAATTTCTAACTGTATAACCTAAACTCTACCCCTTCTTAAGTCCCTATACACACACATACAAGACACAAGGGCACACATAAACATGGATTTTAAGGGTGGGATAAAACAGTTCAATATCACCAATTCTGGAGTATAGGATTCAATGGGCTGATTTTGATCAATGGCTTCCAAATTCCTTTCAGTTCTTATTAATGACATGAGGTGATCTTCCAGCACTTCCAATATTTAGTTCACTGATTGAGCACTTGCCTTTCAATGTCTGTAACAGTGATTTTCCCCTTTGCCTCTTGACAGGGGTTTTCAGAGAGAGTGAGCAGGTTATGGAGTTATGAGAAGATAAAGCCAGCTAGTTGTTATTGTGGAATTACTGGAAGCTTCCACACAGGAGAAAGAGGTTTTAGGTCTTGCTCCTTTCAGACTAGGAGCTATTCAGCTACACTGCTCTCTCACAAAACCTGGTCACCTGGTCAGGAGCCAATTAAAACGTTGTTGCTAGGCAGCTCTCTTAGCCCAGGACTCCTTTCCGGCACCATCCTGTCTTTCATGGCACATTCTGTTCCTGGACTGCATCATTGTATATACATCTCATACTGTTCCAGTAGACATATCTTTCAAACTGCAGCCATTGTAATTTTAATCCACAGTCCAACAGAAAATAAAAAGATATGTTCCTTACAAACGTGACACCAAAATTGTGAACAGATTGGTTTAATCTTAGATTGTTACCAGGGAGAGGAATGGAGTTACTAGCTAGAGAACAGAGTTTGGAGCAGGGACCAAAATCAGTGGGTTCAGTCCCAACATTTAATTCAAGGAAATTTCTGCTCCTCCAGTTGCTGATAATTTAGCAACAGTGGATGAGTCGAGAGAGGTGATGAGATACAGCTGGGTGTCATCGGAGTATGTTTGGAAACTAATGCTGTATTTTCAGATGATGTTGCTGAGGGACAATGTGCAGGTGAGAAATGGAAGCCAAAGGATAGATCCTTGCGGGAGTCATAGGAGACCATTTGGGCCATTAGCCCCCACAGAACAATCCAGTCAGTCTCATTCTCTTGTTTGATCCCTGCAGCTCTGCAGGCTTATTTCCTTCAAGACCCATCTGATTTTCCTTTGAAATCATTGTTTCCCCATGCACCACCCTTATGGACAGCGAGTTCCAGATCATTATCACTCTCAACATAAAAAACATTCTTCCTCACAACCCCCTGTCATCTCTTGCCCAAAATCTTAACCTGTTTCCTCCAGTCCTTGTAGAATCAGTTAATGAAAACAGTTTTTCCTTGCTTACCTTATCTAAACATGTCATAATCTTGTACACCTCTATCAAATCTCCCCTCTGATCTCCTTTGCTAATTATCAAACCTCCCCTCGGATCTCCTTTTCAACCTGATTTTGTAAGTAAAATCCTACATCCCGGAACAATTTTGGTAAATCTCCCCTGCACCCTCTTAAGGACCTTCACATTTCTCCTAAAGTGTAGTGACTAGATCTGGTGGAACACTCCAGTTGGAACCGATCCGGTTCAGCATAATTTAACTGCAAAAGTACTTGATGCCTGTATTTATGAAGCCCAAAATCCCATATGCATAGCTAACCACTCTTTCAATATGCCCTGTCACCTTCAAAGATTGATGCCCATGCGCACCCAGGCTCCGCTGTTCTCGCACTTTGTTTAGAATTGTGCCAATATTGCCTCTTCTCACCCCCTCTGCCAAAATGCATCACTTCACCCTTTTCTGTGAAATTCACTCTGCCACTTGTTTGACGTAGTTCAGGAGCAGGAAAAGTGATGATTAGATTTATAAGATTGGAACAACATGAGAGCAGTCTCATAAAGTTGCGTGACAATGTAGGAGGATGGTGTGGTTAAATCTGTTAAAGGCTGCAGAGAAGGTCAAGGAAAGAAAGTTTACTTTTGCCACAGTCTGGTGTCTTAGTTGTAGGGGAAACATTTTATCAACATCTACTAACAGATATATTAAAAGCCTAAAAGTACCACCGCACCTGTCTAAGAACAGTAAAAGGGACTGCTTAGTCCATGAACATTCTAAAAGATTTTGTAGCACCAATAAGCTTTTGTGCCAACCACTAAACTTAACAGTTGACAGGACTGTAAAGCTCTAGGGATAGGAATTCAATTCAGTGCAATACTTTATATTCCACTCTTAGTTGAGTTTTTCCAGGTAATTCTGTTCTTGTTTTCAACACTTCTTTGTTCCATTGTATGTGACATCTTTTGATTATCTGCTCCTATCACTGCTTGCTTGTCCCTACAACCACACCACCCCCCCCCCACAACTTCTCTTTCTCCCCCCGACCCCCCCACCTTAAACCAGCATATATTTCACCCCTCTTCTAACATTCAGTCAGTTCTGTCGAAGGGTCATGAGGACTCGAAACGTCAACTCTTCTCCGCCGATGCTGCCAGACCTGCTGAGTTTTCCAGGTAATTCTGTTTTTGTTTTGGATTTCCAGCATCCGCAGTTTTTTGTTTTTATTTATTTTTTTCAACTCTAACTGGTTCCACACACACATTGTTCCAGGAAATTGTTATGAAAGCATTCTACAAATTCAATTTCCAGACTACCTTATCAATATTTTTCATTCTTTCACAGAACGTGGGCAATGCTGGCTAGGCCAGCTCTTTTATTGCCCATCCCTAATTGCCCTTTAGAAGGTGGTGGTGAGCCGCTGCCTTGAACTGTTGCAGTGCCTTTGATGTAGATGCACCCACAGTGCTGTTTGGGCGGGAGTTCCAGTACTTGACCCAGTGACAGTGAAGAAAAGGCGATTTTCCGGGGCAATTTTCCACATTGCTGTATCGATGGCAGTGTTGTAGCTGTACTGGAAGTAATTCATTGCTTAATACTGAGGTAGGAGCTAAACAAAAAAAGTATAGAGTAGTACTGTACAAGTATAATTAGTCAAGAAACAAGGTTCCTAGCTAACATAAATAAGGCCCCGAGCTAGCATATTTTTTAAGGGAGTAACTAGCTTAATTAACAGGGACGTTGTGGCAGGACAACTCAGACCTGTGATATATGCTCCTCCTGCCGGATCTGGGAAATGAGGTACGCTTCCGGTGTCTCTGGTGACCATGTGTGCGGAAGGTGTGTCCAAATGCAGCTTCTAGCTAACCGGATTTTGGAGCTGGAGCTGCTGGACTCATTGTGGAGCATCCACAATGCTGAGCAAGTCGTGGATAGCACGTTTAGTGAGGTGGTCACACTGCAGGTGAAGATTACAGGTGATCATCAGGAACAGTAAAAGAGTCAGGAAGGCAGTGCAGGAGTCCCCTGTGGTCATCCCCCTCTCTAACAGATATACCGCTTTGGATACTGTTGGGGGGGGGGGGGGGGGGGGGGGGGGGTGGGGATAGCCTCTCAGGGGAAAGCAGCAACAGCCACATTCACGGCACCGTGGGTGGCTCTCCTGCTCAGAGGGGTGGGAGGAAAACAAGTGGCTGGGCTATAGTGATAGGGGATTCAATAGTTAGGGGCACAAACAGACTCTTCTGTGGCTGCAAACGTGAATCAAGGATGGTATGTTGTCTCCCTGGTGCCAGGGTCCAGGATGTCACGGAGCGGCTGCAGGACATTCTGGGGAGGGAAGGTAACCAGCCAGTGGTCGTGGTACACATTGGTACCAACAACATAGATAAACTAAGGGATGAGGACCTGCAAGCAGGAAGTTAGGAAATAAATTAAAATGGAGGACCTCAAATGTAGTAATCTTAGGATTACTTCCAGTTCCACGCGCTAGCGAGAGCAGGAATAAGAAGATGGACCAAATGAATATGTGGCTGGAGAGATGGTGTAGCCAGGAAGGATTCAGATTCTTGAGGTACTGGTTCTGGGGAAGGTGGGACCTGTACAAACCGGACGGGTTGCACCCAGGCGGAGCCGGAACCAGTATCCTTGCGGGGGCTTTTGCTAGTTCTGTTGGGAAGTATTTAAACTAGTGCAGCAGGGGGATGGAATCTCAGGAGTAGGATCAGATAGGTCAAATTCAGATCAGAAAAATGGAGGTAGAACATTAGCAAGGGACGTTATGATAGACATTGAGTTACAGGAAAAGCAAAGTTTTAAAAAGTGTCCAGCAAGGGAAATTGACCGGATGAAATTGTTTATACTTCATTGCAAGGAGTATTACAAACAAAGTAGATGAGTTAAGGGCACAGGTAGACACGTGGCAGCAGAATGTCATTGCTATAACGGAGACCTGGCTAAAGGAGGGACAAAACTGGCAGCTTAATATCCCTGGTTATAGAGTCTTCAGACACTATAGAGTAGGAGATTAAAAAAAGGAGGGGGGGGGGTAGCACTAATGATTAAAGAATCAATTCCAGTTGTGAGAAGGGATGACATACTAAATGGGTCAACAAACGAGGCTTTATGGATGGAGCTTAGAAATAAAAAAGGGGCAATCACACTACTGGGAGTATACTACAGACTCCCAAGTAGTGAAAGGGAAATAGAAGAACAAATATGTAGGCAAATTTCTGCTTGTAAGAACAAGAGGGCAATAATAGTAGGAGAATTCAACTGTCCTAATATGAACTGGGATTCAAACAATATAAGGGGCACTGAGGGAGAAAAATTCTTGCAGTGTGTCCAGGAAAATTTTTTCAACCAATTAGTGACAAACCCAACGAGAGGACTTGCAATTCTAGATCTAATCTTGGGGAACGAAGAAGGGCAAGTGGGTGAAGTGACAGTTGGCGACCATATCGGGGACAGCGATCACAATTCAGTTAGATTTAGCATTACCATGGAAAAGGACAGAGATAAGACTTGAACTGGGGGAAAGCAAATTTTGCAAAAATAAGAAGGGACTTGGCTGAGGTGGACTGGACAGCACTGCTAGAGGATAAAAAAATGGAAAACCAGTGGGAAGCACTGAAAAGCAAGATCCTAATTGCACAAAGTAGACATGTCCCCTACAAAAATAAGAGTGGTACTGCCAAATCTAGACCCCCTGGTTGTCTAGAGCAATACAGGGGAAGATCAAATAGAAAAAGAAAGCGTATGATAGGCACAAAGAACTAAGCACTGCAGATAGCCTAGACGAATATAGGAAGTGCAGAGACGAAGTAAATAAGGAAATCAAAGAGAGGGCATGAAAAAAGATTAGCAAGTAAAGTTTAAGATAACCCAAAGATGTTTTACCAATACATAAATGCTAAAAAGGTTAGTTAAGGAAAAAGTGGGACCTATCAGAGATGAAGATGTTTCTTGTGTGTAGATGCAGAGGCTGTGGGAAGGGTTTTGAATGAATATTTTGTCTCTGAGTTTACAAAGGAAAGGGAGGATGTAGATATAGTCATCCAGGAGGAACACTGCGAGATATTGGACAGGATAGTCATAGAGAGAGGAAGTACTCAAAGGGTTGAAATCCTTGAAAGTTGATAAGTCACCAGGACCAGATGGATTGTTTCCGAGGCTGCTGAAGGAAGTCAGGGAAGTGATAGCAGATGCTCTAAGGATGATTTTCCAATCTTCACTAGATACAGGGGAGGTACTGGAAGACTGGAGAAATGCAAAGGTAGTTCCATTGTTTAAAAAAAGATCAAAGGAAATGCCAAAATTATAGGCCAGTTAGGTGAGGCCACGACTGGAGTATTGTGTGCAGTTCTGGTCACCACATTACAGGAAGGACGTAATAGCTCTGGAGAGAGTGCAGAGGAGGTTTACAAGAAAGTCGCCAGGGTTAGAAAAGTCTAACTACAAGGAGAGATTGGATAGGTTGGGGTTATTTTCCTTAGAACATAGAAGGCCGAGAGGTGACTTGATTGAGGTGTACAAAATTACGAGGGGAATAGATAGAGTGGACAGGATAAAATTGTTTCCCTTGGTGGAGAATTGTAGAACCAGGGGACATAGATTCAAGATAAGTGGCAGAAGATGTAGGGGGGGGGACATGAGGAAGAATTACGCAGAGGGTTGTGAGTGTCTGGAATTCGCTGCCCAAGTTAGTGGTAGAGGCAGAAACTTTAAACTCTTTTAAAAAGTACCTTGATCTACACCTTAAGTGCTGTATGCTGCAGGGCTATGGGCCGGGTGCAGGAAGGTGGGATCAGAAAGGGCACCTGGGTGTCCTCGGGCTGGCATGGACAAGATGGGCCGAATGGCCTCCTTCTGTGCTGTAACTTTTCTATGGTTCTATGGCTAAGGGCACAGCAATTTTGGGGGTGCAAGTCTTCAGTAATGTTGCTGGAATATTTTCAGGGCCCATCACCTTTGCAATCTCCAGTGCGTATGCAGAATGAATCAGATTTGCTGAAGACTGACATCTGTGATGCTGGAGACCTGAAAACGCCGCCAAGATGGATTCTCCACTTGGTCCTTCTGGCTGAAGATTGGTGCAAATACTTCAGCCTTGTCTTTTACACTGATGTGCTGGGCTGCTCCATCATTGTGGAGCTGCCTCCTCCCCCATCCAGTTTAATTATCCGCCACCACTCACAACTGGATGTGGCAGGACTGCAGAGCTTAGATCTGATCTGTTGGTTGTGGGATCACTTAGCTCTGTCTATTGCATGCTGCTTTCGCTGTTTGGCATGCAAGTAGTCCTGCACTGTAACTTCATTAGGTTGACTCATTTTTAGGCATGCCTGGTACTGCTCCTGCCATGCCCCCCGTACTCTTTTTCAGGTTAATCCCCTGGCTTACTGGTAACGGTAGAGTGGGGGATATGCCAGGCCATGAGGCTGCAGATTGTGGTTGTCTGCACCTCATGGATGCCCAATTTTAAGTTGATCAATCTGTTTGAAAGCTATCTCATCTAGTGCGATTGTAGTGCCACACAACATGATGGAGGGTGCCCCTCAATGTGAAGGCAGGACCTTGCCTCCAGAAGAACTGTGTGGTGGCCACTCCTAACAATACCGCTGTGGACAGAGGAACCTGCGACGGGCAGATTGATGAGGACGAGGTCAAAAAGGTTTTTCCCTCTTGGTTCCCTCACCACCTGCCACAGACTCAGTCTAGCAGCTATGTCCTTTATGACTCAGTCAGCTCAGTCTGTAGTGGTGTTGCCGAGCTACTCTTCGTGGTGGACATCTGTAAAGAACATATTTTTTTATTTTCTGTTGGATTGTGGATTAGAATTACAATGGCTGCAGCTTAAAGGATATTTCCACTGGGACATGCTGAGAGATATATAGTGTTACAGTCCTGGAACAGAGTGTGCCATGAAAGACAAGATGGTGCTGGAAAGGAGACCTTGATCAAGTGAATTGCCTGACAACAGCATTTTAATTGGCCCCTGCTCAGGTGACTAGATTTTATGAGAGAAACAGTCCTGCAGAGTAACTCCTAGCCTGAAAAAAAAAAAGACCTAAAACCTTTCTCCTGTCTGTGGGAAATTCTAGTAATTCCATAACAGAAAGCTCCTGGACTGCACAGAGAAAACATTTAAAATCTCTTTTCCTTATATCTCTATAATCTGCTCTCTCTGAAGAAGCCCCTGTTAAAAAGGAAAAGGGGAAAGCCACTGTTAGAGACACTGAAAAGCAAGTTCTCAACCAGTGAACTAAATACATAATGCTGGAAGGCCACCTTGTGTCGTCTTCAAGAACTGAAAGGAATTTGGAAGACATTGATCAAAATCAACCTTTTGTGTGTGGGAGTGTGTGTGGGTGGATTTAAGAAGGGGGTAAAGTTTAAGCTATAGTGTTAGAAGTTAGCAGTTCATGTTTCTTTTACCATTGGTTAACAACAGTTTGTTCAATAAACAGTTATTTATTAAGTTTACAAATCTGGTCCTCCTGTTTTGTTAAATTAAACAGTTAGGTAGAATTGGGGCAATCTGGTGGTTTGATCAAGCTTTTTTTCACATTTGTTGCAGCTCAGGGAGCAGTGGGGCTTGATATTGCAGTGCACTAGCCCCAGTGAGTTGTGGCGCATTGAAGTCCCTCACCCAGAGCACATTTTGTGCCCTTGCTACCCTCAGTGCTTCCTCCAAATCCTGAACATGGAGGAGTACTGATTCATCAGCTGAGGGGGGACGGTAGGTGGTAATCAGCAGGATTTCCTTGCGCATGTTTGACCTGATGCCATGAGACTTAATGGGGTCCGGACCTGATGTTGAGAATCCCAGGGCAACTCCCTGTTGATTGTATACCACCCACCCTCTACCAGCTTATATTTCACCACATTTCTATATTTCTTTAGTTCTGATGAAGAGTCATACGGACTCAACACGTTAACTGTGTTCCTCTCCTTAGATGCTGTCAGACCTGCTGAGTTTTTCCAGCTGTTTTTGTTTTTGTTTCAGATTTCCAGCAGTTTTTTGCGTCTATCTGGTTGTTCCAGTTAATTTTCTTGTCAGTGGTAACCCCCGGGATTTTGATAGCGGGGAAATGGTGATGGTAATGGGGTTGAATGTCAAGGGCAGGTGGTTAAATTCTCTCTTGTTGGAGATTGTCAGTGCCTGGCACTTTTGTAGCACCGATGTTAGTTGCCACTTATCAGCTCAAGCCTGAATTGCTTCACTTGAGCACAACTGCTTCCGTATCTGAGCAGTCACAAATAACACTGAACATGGTGCTATCAGTGAGCATCTCCTTTCCCTCCCTTATGGTGGAGGGAGGTGATTGATGAAGCAGCTGAAGATTATTTGGCCTAGGACACTACCTTGAGGAACTCCTGTAACAATGTCCTAGGACTGAGATGATTGACCTACAACAGCCTCGACCATCTTCCTTTGTGCTAAGTACAGCTTTGCCCTGTGGAGAATGTTGCTAGTTCCTCTATCTTGTCAAGAATGCTTTGTGCATTCCTTGTTTGCTGATGCACTATTACTGTTAAACTTTTTTTATTCCACTCTGCTTGTCTTTACCCAAATCATGATGCTGCTCTGTTGCTTTGACTGTGCTTTTTAGATTTCTAAATTTCCCTTCACCAAGCAGCTCCCCACACCTCTATTCCCTCCTTTTTACTTTGTCTTATCTACAGTCCTAGTTGTACAATTCATATGGGTGCTGATCCCAGCTGGTTTAAGTGGAGTCCATCCCAATGGAATAGTTTCCCCTTCCTGAGTGCTGGTGCCAGTGTCTCATGAATCAAAACCCCTTATTCCCATACCACTATTTGGGGCATGTGTTTAATTTTCTAATCTGCTTGACCTCATGTCAATTTGGGCATGGCTTAGGTAGTAATCAAATATTAATACCCTCAAGGTCCTGCTTATTTATTCGGAATTCAACTCCTTAAGCTTCGTCCTCTGAACCTCATTTGTAGTTCTACCTATGTTGCTGAATCCTACCTGGCCCATGACAATCAAGTCCACCCCTCCCTCTCCCAAGTTCTCCTTCAGCTGCAAGATGTCATCCTGAGACCAGGCAGTCAACCCAATTTTCAGAGCTCTCGGTCTTAGCAGCAGAGAACAATATCCATTCCCCTATGTTATCCACTAGTGCTACCACATTCCTTTTTATTCTCCCCATTTGAATGGCCTCCTACACCATGGTGCCATGAGCAGTTTGCCTATCTTCCTTGCAGCCTTTGCTGCATGGATAAGAATCCATGCAGACAGAAAGTATTTCATACCTGTTGGACAAAGACTTGGCTGAGGCTTTTCCATCATAGCATCCTAGATCCCATACCTGCCTGACTTGCAGTCATACCCTCCTGACTCTGACCATTGGCTGCCGTCAAGATATTAGTTAAAATAAAGCATGTTGCTGCCTCCTGGAACAGTGTCCACGTAATTTCCCCCCTCCCTAATGCTCCAGAACATCTGCAGCTCAGACTCCAGCTTAATCACCCTGAGCCGCAGACAGTTAACATAAATGTGGTTGTCCGAGAAAGCAATGCTCCCTTGTGCTGCAGCTACAACACAGTACCTGCTCTGGTAAGCCAATCTACTTGATTTATTAATTTAATTAGTTAAAATTATTGTTCAATCAATTATTTTAGTTTTACAGATTAATTGGTTTATCTAGTTTATTCATTTAATAAAGTAATAGTAAAATACAGGCCCTCAGCTCTGCATTATAACATGCTTTCCTGATTGAAGGAGCAAAAATAAAACTGCAGTACTCACCAGCCAGTCCTGTTGTGCTGTGACATCACATCTTGATTTTTTTCTGTTGTTGATTTTTGAAGCTCCAGTTCTGTCTCAGGTCTGCTCTTGAACATTGTTTTATCCTCGGTCACTCCTCACATTGAGACTGCAATACGCTTAATGCCCTCAATGTTTTATGGGGAGGGAGCACTCAATTTCAATATAAGTTGCTTTGTTTTTCCCCATAGAACATAAGGAAAAAAGTCACTTACTGCTAGCATAAGCCTTATTTTAATGGGGACAATGGCAATGTCCATGTCTTCATTATGAAATATTTTCAGTGGGTAAACCTGCTGAATACCTATTAGACTGTGTTTCTGGTTTGAAAGCTTGTTAGGAATATTCTCCTTTGTGTTGCCCTGTCAGTCAAAATATCGGCACAGATTTTCTTGTACAAAGGGCTATGCGCACTTTTGAAATTATTTCTGATTATCACTTCTGTGTTGAGATGTGTAATCTTGCTTCATTAGCTGTGAGCTTGAAGTTCCCATTTCAAGAAAGTAATGAAGTACAAAGCAAAGAGTTTGGACAGTGCTTAACAGAATTTTTTTCTTGCTCTATTTAATTTTAGGAGGTGAGATTATAGCTGATTCAACAAAACTGAAAGAATCTAGAATTTAGTTGTGATGCAGTCCTCTTCGTACTTAGTATTGAAGAATGAACCATCAACAACTTCCCTTTTGCCACATAAATAGGAGTAAGAGTAGGCCATTCAGCCCATAGAGCCTCCTCTGGCTTTCAGTAAGATCATGGCTGATCTGATTGTGGCCTTAACTCCACTTTCCTGCCTGACCTGTCCATTACCTTTGACTCCCTTGTAGACCAAAAATCTGCCTGACACAGCCTTGAATACATTCAATGTCTCAGCCTCCGCTGCTCTGTGGGGTAACAAATTCCAATGGTTAATGACCCTCAGAAGAAATTCCTCCTTATCTCCATCTTAAATGGGAGACCCTTTACTTTAAAACTCTGTCCCCCGTTTTAGATTCCCCCATGGGGGGTGGGTGGGGGGGAGACATCCTCTTTGCACCTTCCTTCTCAAGCCCCCTCAGAATCTCATGTTTCAATAAGTTCACCTCTCATTCTTCTAAACTCCAGTGAGTACAGTCCCAACCTGCCCAACCCTTCTTCCTAAAATAACCCCTTCATCCCAGGATTGAGTTGAGTGAACCTTCTCTCAATTGTCTCCAATGCAAGCATATCTCTCAAGTAAGGAGACCAAAACTCTACTTAGTACTCCAGGGTGTGGTCTCACAAACACCCTATACAGTAGTAGCAAGGCTTTGCTACTTTTACATTCCAGCCCTTTGCAACAAAGGCTAACATTCCATTTGCCTTCCTATTTACTTGTTGTACCTGCATACTAACTTTTTGAGTTCATGTACAAGGACATCCTGATCCCTCTGTACTGCAGCATTCTGCCATCCCTCTCTGTTTAAATAATATTCTGCTTTTCTATTTTTCCTGCCAAAGTAGACAACCTAACATTTTCCCACATTAAATTCCAGGTGCCAAATTTTTGCCCATTTTAAATTATAGACAGTTGAGGCCTCAGCACTGATCCTTGTGGCATCCCACTAACTACAGCTTGCCAGCTTGAAATTGACCCTTTTATCCCGACTCTCTTTGCTATTCATTAGCAAAACCTTTATCCATGCTAATATGTTACCCCCCAAGGCCAAGAGCTAACACCTTGTGTAGTCATACCTTCTATGTGTCTCCCTGTTGAATATAGCAAATATATTATTGATTTTAAAGAGGAAAGGAATTTCTAATGGAATTTTTCTTTGCAGGTGCGAACCATGGCCAGAGATTTATATGACGATCATTTTAAGGCTGTAGAAAGTATGCCTCGAGGAGTGGTAGTCACTTTGCGAAACATTGCTACACAACTTGAGAGTGCATGGGAGCTCCATGCTAACAGAAAAGTAAGTAAAATGCACATTTACAAATACCTGAATTTAAGGTGAATTTTTGCTGAATATAATTTTTGGTAAGTAAATATTGCTGTTGCTTTTTGAAACATTTTAATTGAAATCCAAATAATAATACAGATGCTTGTCAAATAATTATGTTTTGATTTTGGGTTTTCTGCTATGAGTGGTTCAATTCCGATTTGCTTAAAGCTACCTAAGCTGTGCTGCGAAAGCATCCACGGGATATGAATATTGGCAATTCGCTGCACAATGCCACATGCTGTTTCCACATAATCATTCATCTCATAAAAGCAGGGCTTGTGTGATCTGGGCCTCCACGCTTTGCAGCTAATGGATAAAATCTCCTGACCCTGTGGTCAGTCATGTAAATCCCCTTTATGTTCCCCACACAGTACTGAAGCACTGGCAAGACTAGATGGGGATGAATTTGCTGTTTCTTCCTCTTGTATTTCTTCCTTAGGAACACTTGGAGGAGGAAGAGAGATTGAAATAGGTTGCTGAGGAATTGAATTCATATGACGAGTCAGGCTGGGCACTTAATTCAGTTTATTGACTGGTAGTATAGTTACACTAAGATGACAGAAGCAGAATGTCCTGAGGAATCTGCAGCTGGCTCCTGTTTCTCCATCTCCACTTCCTCTATTGTTGTCTTCCTCATAAACTCTGTAACTCCCTCAACATGTGGAACAGTTTGAGAAAGCACCTTGTAGCTAATTGCTCTGGAGTATTGGGCTGCATTCTCCTTTTTAAAAAAAAAAATAATTGGTGCAGTTGCACCTAAGTTTGTGTATAATGTTTGATGGCAGATGTATGAGCAAAGTAGTTATATAAAACATGAGACTTCTAGTGGTATCCAAAATACTATGTAATGATGTGTGTGAAGGAATACTTGATAGTTAAGGCTGAGGGTGTGAAGGCAACCCTGTTCCTCGTATCTATTTATGGTAAGCAGTTGATTGCTTCAAGGCTGTGGGGGCATGCTCAGTTCAGTGCATATTTGGAAAGTTCAGCTAGGTCATTTTACCTTGCCATTCCCGCCAAGGTAATTGTCCAGTTGGCAATAATTTTCCTTGGATCATGCAAAACCTCACTATTTTGGTTAACTTCATTCAGAAGCGCTGCCACAGCCTCACTGATGAACATGCATCTTTCCTTCCTGAGTCCTACAGAGCTATGCAGGCATCTTGCTATGGCTGAGTTTTCGGAATTACTGCAAACTTATCTCTTTAGGTGCTTCAGGCCTTTAAATGCCGCAGTAGCATATGGTTACTGGCCTACACACCCCCTCAAAGGACCAGTGTTTGTGACTTGTTCCCATGATGATTTGTTATTTTGAATATTTGTCCAACCTTGTGAATTCCAGCATGTCAGCACATTTCTTGGCAGACAAGTAAAAATCATGTTTCTCTTTTACATTTGGGGGCATTGCCCAAGTGAAAATTCTAGGCTAAATTTCACTGATTTTTAAAAATTATTCGTTCGTGAGATGTGGGCATCATTGGCTAGGCCAGCATTTATTGTCCATCCCTAATTTCCCTTGTTCAGAGGGCATTTTAAGAGTCAACCACATTGCTGTGGGTCTGGAGTCTCACACAGACCAGACCAGGTAAGGATGGCAGATTTCCTTCCCTAAAGGACATTAGTGAACCAGATAGGTTTTTACAACAATCGACAGTGGTTTCATGGTTATCATTAAACTTTTAATTCCAGATTTTTAAAATTGAATTCAAATTCCACCATCTGCCGTGGTGGGATTTTAACCTGGGTCCCCAGAGCATTATCCTGGGTCTCTGGATTACCAATCCAGTGACAATACCACTACGCCACTGCCTCCCCAAAATCTGACACTTGTTTTCCTGATTAATAATTGAGAAGGTTTCTGCTGAACAGTAAATATTTCAAAATAAAAAAAATGTTTTTGTTTTGTAGGGTGTGGATGGAGAGGCTACATGGAGAGATTTAATGAAAACTGCCCTAGAGAACTTGATCGTACTGTTAAAGGATGAAAACACAATCTCGCCCTATGAGATGTGCAGCAGTGGGCTGGTGCAAGCACTTCTTACTGTTCTCAACAATGTTAGTATGAGCTTATAAAAGCGCATCTGTTTATTTTGGATCAGCTTTGAGGTTTGCGATATTCACACTCATTTTCACTCTATAGAATATAGACTTGGATATGAAACAAGATTGTAGTCAACTGATGGAACGAATAAATGTCTTCAAAACTGCATTCAGTGAAAATGAAGATGAAGAAAGGTAGGTAGGACTTCAATTTAGAACTGCACTTTAAAAAAATCTTTTAGTTTTGTAACAAAAATCATTTTCTTTTTAGTCAGCCAGCCGTTGCCCTTGTTCGAAAGCTAATAGCAGTGTTAGAATCTATTGAGAGGCTACCTCTTCATCTCTATGATACCCCTGGCTCTTCATATAACTTGCAGGTATGAAGGAGAATGTTTGATGCTGAAGTATGATATTTGTTTTCCTACAGCTATTAGTTGATTTAACCTGTACAATACAAGTAGTATGTGAGAAGCTACTCCTGTATTTATCAAGTTACCCTATCTACTTATAATACTGAGAATATATTTTGGTCTTCAATAGCAAAAGAATGATTTGATGATTCATCTTGTACAAGCAACTTTTTTTTAGAAATGTCTCTAAGCTTTTGTTGTAGCTTGTGGCCTTGAGTGCAAAGTGTCTAGGAAAAACTGTTGAACCCGAAGCTGAAGCAGCCCATGAAAATTCGATAATTCAGATTCCCCGCAGTCATATTCCAAACTGCTCTCAATTCTCTTCTGCTTCAAATTCCCACCTGATAATATGAGCTGTTACTGTTTAATCATACTTTAAATGAAATTTAAAAGCAGTCATGTGGCAATTTGTTGCAATTTACTGTGACTTTGAAATTCTGGTGAAATTCTACCGATCTGCTTACAGACTGTTTTTCCTCCCTTCAAGATCCTGACTAGAAGGCTGAGGTTTAGATTGGAACGTGCTCCTGGGGAGACATCATTGATCGACAGAACTGGAAGAATGCTCAAAATGGAACCATTGGCCACTGTTGAATCCTTAGAGCAGTATCTTCTTAAAATGGTAAGCAATGTGATGTAACTATTCCAAAAATTAATGTTATAAGGTTCAAAAGGATATTAAAGAATGAGTGAATACGAACATGTAACATGTTTTAATTCTAACTTAATTTTTTTTGGTTCAGGTGGCAAAACAGTGGTATGACTTTGACAGATCAACCTTTGTATTTGTGCGTAAGTTACGTGAAGGACAAACATTTACCTTCCGGCACCAGCATAACTTTGATGAAAATGGAATAATATACTGGATTGGAACAAATGCGAAGTAAGATTGAAAATTATTATTTTTTTGATTTTGGGATAATGACTTGTACATAATTCCCAAAAGGAAAACCTATGTTTATTAAATATTTAAAGACTATGAGCACATGCCAAAATTTCACCGGTGTATCCTTAGGGAAGGTTTGCTTACTGGTGTATGATTTATAGCTGATGAAAACTTTATCCATCAGTTGAAATATTGGCTTGGTGTGCTTCATAATTTACAGCAAATGCTCTGTGTTTTGAGCAGTATATTTGCTTTTGATTGAGGCTATTTAAATTGACTAAAAATTCATATTTCGATGAGAAATTCTGGCACTTCAAGTGTATTGATTAAATTATGGTGCAATCATTTTCAGAGTCATGGAGTTGATATGACACAAGTAATATAGACAACAGGAATAGAGTAATGTTCGTTGATAATAGAAACAAATTTTAGAATATTTGTTGAATTTCTTCCTTAAGAAAAAATCCAAATGTTGAATTTCAGAACTGCATACGAATGGGTGAATCCTGCAGCTTATGGCTTGGTGGTTGTAACATCATCAGAGGGGAGGAATTTGCCATATGGACGATTGGAAGACATTTTGAGTCGTGACAGCTCAGCCCTTAATTGCCATACGAATGATGATAAGAATGCTTGGTTTGCTATTGATCTTGGCCTTTGGGTGATCCCTTCAGCTTATACTTTGCGACATGCACGTGGTTATGGTCGGTCTGCCCTAAGGAACTGGGTTTTTCAAGTTTCCAAAGATGGACAAAACTGGACTACTCTATACACTCATGTGGATGACTGCAGCTTGAATGAACCAGGGTGAGTCAGTAGGATTAAGATAAAATTACTATAAAACACTGTTTTAATATATAAATAATGTGGGGTTTGCAGCTTTCGAATTTTGAGGAATTACATAGATGTACAACACAGAAATAGGTAATTCGACCCAAATATCAATGCTGGTGTTTGTCCTCCACATTGGGCACGTGAAGTAGGACTACTGTCATGTAGTCTACATGTCTCATTTACTCCCCTTCTTTCAACTGCATAACCAATTCTTAAATATCGACATTGTCTCTAATTCAATCAGTAACTGTGTTAGTGCACTCCACAATTTTGGTACCCTCTGTCTATTTTTAAAAATTTTCCTTTTTGGATGTGATTGCACTGGAGTAGGTGCAGAGGAGATTCACCAAGACGTTGCCTGGGATGAAACATTTAAGTTATGAAGAGAGGTTGGAAAGACTTGGGTTGTTTTCGTTGGAGCGGAGAAGATTGATGGGCGACCTGATCGAGGCATACAAGATTATGAGGGGCTGGAGGTTTAGGGGTGATGTGAGGAAAAACTTTTTTATCCAGAGGATGATGACGGTCTGGAATACGCTGCCTGGGAGGGTGGTGGAGGCGGGTTGCCTCACGTCCTTTAAAAAGTACCTGGATGAGCACTTGGCACGTCATAACATTCAAGGCTATGGGCTAAGTGCTGGTAAATGGGATGAGGTAGGTAGGCCAGGTGTTTCTCACGTTTTGGTGCAGACTCGATGTGCCGAAGGGCCTCTTCTACACTGTGAGATTCTGTAAATTTCTTGCATTCATTTAATTCAGTTAATTAGTAAATCTGGAATTTTAAAAAGCTAGCCTCAGCAATGATGATCATGAAACCACCACATTGCTGTAAAAATTCATCTGGTTCATGAATGTTATTGAGGGAAGGAAATGTGCCGTCCCAACCCTATTGGTCTACATGTGACCTACATGACTCCAGACTCTCAGCAATGTGTGGTTGACTCTTAATTGCCTTTGAAATGGCCTAGAAAGCCACTCAGTTGCGTCAAATGGCTACAGAAAAGTTAAATGAGGACAGGTCCCCCAGCAACAGCCTAATCATCAGAAACAGCAAAGGCACTCCCTACCTTGTCAGCCTTATAAAGTCACTAACGTTTGGGGACCTTATTCCATAATTGAAAGAGCTGTACCATAGTGCCAGCAAACACGTGACAGCCATAGTTGCCTAATTGTACCTTATCGCCAATGTCCCAGTTGCCTCCAGTCCTCTTCCTCCAGCAGGATAGAGCTGGCAGCACAGTGGTATGGGAGTCCTCAACTTTAACTTTGGATCCTTGAAGTCTCATGGCATCAGGTCAAACATAGGCAAGACAACTCCCCTGCTGACTACCATCTGCTGTCCTGCCTCAGTTGATGTATCAGTGCTCCTTCCTGTTGACCATCACTGAGGGTAGCAAGGGCACAGTTTTCTCTGGGTGGGAACTTCAATTCCCATCACCAAGTTTGGCTTGGTAGCACTGCAGCTGACTAAATTGGAGGGTAGCTAATGTAACCCCACTATTTAAAAAAGGAGGTAGAGAGAAAACAGGGAATCATAGACCAGTCAGCCTGACGTCGGTAGTGGGGAAAATTCTAGAGTCCATTATAAAAGATTTAATAGCTGAGCACTTGGAAAACGATGGCAGAATCAGACAGAGTCAGCATGGATTTATGAAAGGGAAATCATGCTTGACAAATCTACTGGAATTTTTCGAGAATGTAACTAGTAGAGTTGATGATGGGGAGCCAGTGGATGTGGTTTATTTGGACTTTCAGAATGCTTTCGGTTGTCCCACGTAAGAGATTAGCGTGTAAAATTAAAGTGCATGGAATTGGGGGTAGTGTATTGAGATGGATGGAAAACTGGTTGGCAGACAGGAAACAGAGAGTAGGAATAAATGGGCCTATTTCCAAATGGCAGGCAGTGACTAGTGGGGTACCGCAGGGATTGGTGCTGGGACCCCAGCTATTCACAATATATATATTAATGATTTAATTGAGGGAGCTAAATGTAATATTTCCAAATTTGCAGATGACACAAAGCTGGGTGGAAGGGTGAGCTGTGAGGAGGATGTGGAGATATTTCTGTGTGAGTTGAACAAGCTGAGTATGTGGGCAAATACATGGCAGATGCAGTATAATGTGGATAAATCTGAGGTTATCCACTTTCAAACACAGGAAAGCAGATTATTATCTGAATGGCTATAAATTGGGAGGGGATCTGGGTGTCCTTGTACACCAGTCGCTGAAGGTGCAGCAGGTGGTAAAGAAGGCAAATGCTATGTTGGTCTTCATAGCCAGAGGATTCGAGTACAGGAGCAGGGATGTCTTGCTGCAATTGTACAGGGCCTTGGTGAGACCACACCTGGAATATTGTGTGCAGTTTTGGTCTTCTTACCTAAGGAAGGATGTTCTTGCTATAGAGGGCATGCAGCAATGGTTTACCAGACTGTTCCTGGGATGGTGGGTCTAACATATGCGGAAAGTTTGAGTCGATTAGGATTATAAATGCTGGAGTTCAGAAGAATGAGGGGGGATCTCATAGAAACCTATAAAATTCTAACAGGACGAGACAGGGTAGATGCAGGAGGGATGTTCCCGATGATGGGGGAATCCAGAACCAGGGGTTGCAGTCTGAGCATAAGGGGTAGACTATTTAGGACTGAGAAGAGGAGAAATTTCTTCACCCAGAGAGTGGTGAGCCTGTGGAATTCGCTACCACAGAAAGTAGTTGAGGCCAAAACATTGTATGTTTTCAAGAAGGAGTTCGATATAGCTCTTAGGGCGAATGGGATCAAAGGATATGGGGAGAAAGCAGGAGCAGGTCATTGAGTTGGATGATCAGCCATGATCATAATGAATGGTGGAGCAGGCTTGAAGGGCCGAATGGCCTACTCCTATTTTCTATGTTTCAATGAGTCCTGAAGGACACATCTGGCAGGCTTGGCCTGTGGCTGGTGATGAGAGAACCAACATGGGAAAAATCTCATACTCCCCAATCTTCTTGTCACAGATGCATCCATCCATGATGGTAGGATTGGCCACCCCACAGTCCTTGTGGAGACCAAGTCCTGTCTTTACACTGAGGACCCACTCCACCGTGTTGTCATATTTGCACCATGCTAAATGGGATCAATTGAGAACAGAGCTAGCAATTCCAAACTGGGCATCCATGAGGTGCTGTGGGTCAAAGCAGCAGCAGAATTGTGCTTGATCACAATATGTAAACTCTCAGCCTGGCATAATTCTCCTGCTTCCAGCATCAAGCTGAAGATCAATCCTGGTTCAAGGAGCGTGCAGAAGAGCATGTCAGGAGCAATGCCCAGTGCATCTAAACCTGAGGTGCTAGTCTGGTGAAGCTGCAACACAGGATTAGTTGCATGCTAAACATTGAAAATGAAGTGTTCTTACAACCAATGATTCAGATCCAAGCTCTTCAATTCTGTATCACCATGTTATTAATGGTGGTGGACAATTAAACAACCAACTGGAGGAGGGGGCTGTACAAACATCTCCATCCTCAATGATGGAGGAGCCCAGCACATCGGTGCAAAAGATAAAGCTGATGCACTTGCAACCATCTTCAGCAGACATGGCCTCTCCTGAGGTCTCAAACATCACAGCTGTCAATCTTCCGCCAATTCAATTTACTCCATGTGGTATCAAGGAACAGCCGAAGTCACTGACTACAGCAAAGGGTAAAGGCGCTGACATGGCCTTTACCATGACAACATCCCATCTATATTTCTGAAATCTTGTGCTCCAAAACTAACCACACCCCTAGTCAGGTTGTTGCAGTACACTACAATGTTGGCAACAATGTGGAAAATTGCCAGGATATTTCCTCCATCAAAAAGCAGGGCCAGTCGAATGCAGACAATTACCACACCATCAGTATACTCTGAACCATTAGCAGAGTGATGGGAGATGTTGTTGATAGCGCTATGAAGAGGCATTTACACAGCAATAACCTACTTAATGATTCTCAGTTTGGGTTCTGCCAGGGCCACTCGGCTGCAAACCTTGTTGCAACCTTGGCCCAAACATGGGCAAAAGAGCTGAATTTCAGAGGTGACGTGAGTGTGACTGGTCTTGACATGTGATGACAATAACTGAAATAATTGGGAATCGGAAAAGTCCACTGGTTGGAGTCATACCTATCAGAAAGGAAGGTGGTAGTGGTTGTTGGAGACCAATTATCTCAGCTCAAGGACATTGCTGCACTAATTCCTGAGTTAAGTGCCTGAGGCCCAACCATTTTAAATTGCTTAATCAGTTACCTTTTCTCCATCAAAAGATGCGCAGTGTTCCGTATCTGCACCATTCATGACTCCTCAAATGCTGTAGCAGTCCATGCCCACGTGCAGCAAGACCTGATAGCATTCAGGCTTGGACAGATAAATGGCAAGTAACATTCATGCCAGGCATTGACCATCTCCAACAAGAGAGAATCTGATCACCTCCCTTTGATGTTCAATTAGCATTACAATTGCTGAATCTCCCACCATCAACATCCTGGGATTTACCTAAGATAGTACTACTGCTAGTAGTACTGTGGATGCTGGAAATCTGAAAACAAAAACAAAGCTAAAGCTCTGAAGTAGAGTCATATGGATTCGAAACGTTAACTCTGTCTTTCTTTCCACAGATGCTGTCAGACCTGCTGAGTTTTTCCAGCATTTTTTGTTTTTGTTCCTGGGATTTTCCATTGACCAGAAGCTTAAGTGGACCTTCCATATAAAGACTGATCTGCTTTTCTAGCCACAAAAAGTCTGGAATTACTGCTGAATAACTCACCTCTTGACTCCCTCCACTTGCCTGGTTGAGCACAGTGCCGCCAACACTCGAAGCCAACATCATCCAGGACAAAGCAGCCTGCTTGATCAACACCCCATCCACCACTTTCAGCATCCACCCTTTCCACCACCGAGGCATAGTGGCTGCAGTGTGTACCATCACAAGATGTACTGCAGCAACTCACCAAAGCTCCTTTGATCTGGAATTTGTTTAATTGTTTAGTCTTGGGTCAATTACAATTACAGACTACATTGGGAGAGTTGATCTAATTGGGACTTTCAGTTCAGACTAGCTACAGACCATGCTAGATATGAATGTGTTTTCACAGGCTTCACAAAATTTATTAAGTTTATCACAGTAATTACAAAAATGTAATACTTTACAGGCAGTAGCAAGCAGTCACATTCACTGTGGAACACCGATCCTTGACCTCTAGTTGACTCTGGCCCTCGTCTCTTGATTGAAACCTATCTTCTTTATTCTCTTAGTGATATGCGCTTTGGGGTCTTACAGGTTCATTCTTTATACTCTCTTCCAGCCCTGACTCTGTGCCATGTTCGGTAAAACTCCTTTTCTGACCATCTGAATGGTCAGTAATTACCTAACTGTCCTGCCAAGGTTATACCTTGAGCTAGCATGTATTCAAGACCCTAAGACTATATGATTCGTGTCTCTGTTGATTGCAGGGGCTTCAACCTTCCTTGACATTGTTAACTTTATGCAGCTCATGCCTTTTGCTTTTCACACCACCTGCTGCTGTAGCTCCATGGTCGCTTACCTAATGACGACTGCTTAAAGGGGTCGATATATACAGAGTCTGTTCTTACAGCTCTTTACCGGATAGTTTCCAGAGTACCTGCTAAGTGTATCATAATGATCTCATCCTTAGTCAATTCCTTATTCTCTGCCTTCTTTTCTGTCAGTGCCTTCCTTAACCTATTCCTTACTTGTTTACCGAATAATCAAATGAAGCTATATCTCAGTTATTAACATTGACGTTCTGGTGTCAAAGGCTGTGGGCCACATCATTTACAAAACGTCTGTGCACTCTACTAGTTCCATTCATTCTGGCGCGATTTAACCCGTTCACGTTACTGTGTTTGCCCCATTGATACATACTATAAATGTCTTTTACTTTATCTTCCTCTTCCACTATGCCCAGCATTTTTTCTATTAAATTGGTAGTTTCCTATTAGTTGGGCGCTAACTTGGTAGTCTCAGGGTTGTCAAATTGACAGTGATTGGCATAACTTCGTACTGTACATTATTATATAACTCCTTGTTTGTGGGAATAAACCACTAACCTGTTTTGGGGACCAGGTTGATGTTCAGGACGTTATGTACATTCGTTATAAAGGACACTCTGTTTCCTTTCTGCTACTAACTTTACTACCTGAGTGATGCATGAAGAGAGGTTACAGGCAGGTAAGGCCCATGCAAAAATTCTTCTGGATCACCATAGAGGGAGTAAAGGGGGGGCATGGTCCTCCCATTTCGTTACTATTGAAGGCTCCTCAGGCTGCTATAAGGCCATTCTTACCATAGGCCATTCAAAGACAGGAGGCTTAAACTGCTCATGCTTCATCTGCCCCTTCCCATCATCTTCCAAAATATAAGGTATTCCATTGACATTGGCCATTTCTCAGATTGTGGGGGAAAAACACCCATTTTTTAAAATTATTGCTAAGTAATTTCTAGAATGTAAATTGGACCACCAACGAGGCCGACGTAGTTTGTAATGATTAGGAGACAAAATTGCAATTTGAGTTGGACTGGTATTAGGATCTCATGGGTTTTCTACTGATTCCCATTCACCTTTCTCATCTTTTTGTCTAAAGAAACATGCCAACTGCTTCTCTTTTTGGTAAAAGTCTCCCATTTAAACTCATACTCAATGCATGCTCCTTGGCCCTCTAACTTCCCATGTCTGAGAACCTCTCAACGTACGATCTTTAGGGCCTCTCGTTTGTCCTGTAAAATTCCAAGGTGCCTCTACCCCTTTGGTCACCAATGTATGGAATGCCATTAAGGGCAAAGACATCACTGTTGTCTTTGTTATTTTAGTGGAAGATTTTCCTGTTGGCTCCTGGCTTGGATGCATACAACCTAAAAAAGTAACTTCATCCTGCACAAACTGTGCCTTTTTAGGATTCACTTTTAGTCCTGCCCTCTTTAGTATGTCTAACAGCTCTTTTAAGAGTGTAATGTGATAATCCCCAGGGCCAGATAATCTACATCCCAGAGTGCTTTAGGAAGTGGCCCAAGAAATAGTGGATGCATTGGTGGTCATGTTCCGAGATTCTATAGACTCTGGAACAGTTCCTACAGATTGGAGGGTAGCTAATGTAATCCCACTATTTAAAAAGGGAGGTAGAGTGAAAACAGGGAATTATAGACCAGTCAGCCTGACGCCAGTAGTGGGGAAAGTTCTAAAGTCCATTATAAAATGTTTAATAGCTGAGCACTTGGAAAACAGTGGCAGAATTGGACAGAGTCTGCATGGATTTATGAAAGGGAAATCATGCTTGACAAATCTACTGGAATTTTTTGAGGATGTAACTAGTAGAGTTAATGAGGGGGAGCCAGTGGATGTGGTTTATTTGGACTTTCAGCAGGCTTTCGACAAAGTCCCACATAAGAGATTGGCGTGTAAAATTAAAGCGCATGGAATTGGGGTAGTGTATTGAGATGGATAGAAAACTGGTTGGCAGACAGGAAAACGAGAGTAGGAATAAATGGGTCTTTTTCCGAATGGCAGGCAGTGACTAGTGGGGTACCACAGGGATCGATGCTGGGACCCCAGTTATTCACAATATATGTTAATGATTTAGATGAGGGAACTAAATGTAGTATCTCCAAATTTGCAGATGACATAAAGATGGGCGGGAGGGTGAGCTGTGAGGAGAATGCAGAGATGCTTCAGTGTGATTTGGACAAGCTGAGTGAGTGGGCAAATGCATGGCAGATGCAGTATAACGTGGATAAATGTGAAGTTATCCATATGAAGGCAGATTATTTTCTGAATGGCTATAAATTGAGAGGGGGCATGCAGGTGCTGCAGGCGGTAAAGAAGACAAATGGTATTTTGGCGTTCATAGCCAGAGGATTCGAGTGCAGGAACAGGGGTGTCTTGCTGCAATTGTACAGGGCCTTGGTGAGACCACACCTGGAATATTGTGTGCAGTTTTGGTTTCCTTATCTGAGGAAGGATGTACTTGCTATAGAGGGAGTGCAGCGAAGGTTTACCTGACTGATTCCTGGGATGGCGGGACTGACATATGAGGAGAGATTGAGTCGATTAGGATTATATTTGGAGTTCAGAAGAATGAGGGGGAATCTCATAGAAACCTATAAAATTCTAACAGGACTAGACAGGGTAGATGCAGGAAGGATGTTCCCGATGGTGGGAGAGTCCAGAACCAGGGGCCACAGTCTGAGGATATGGGGTAGACCATTTAGGACTGAGATGAGGAGAAATTTCTTCACACACAGCCTGTGGAATTCGTTAACACAGAAAGTAGTTGAGACCAAAACATTGTTTTTTCAAGAAGGAGTTAGATATAGCTCTTAGGGTGAAAGGGATCAAAGGATATGGGGAGAAAGCAGGAGCAGGCTATTGAGTTGGATGATCAGCCATGATCATAATGAATGGCGGAGCAGGCTCGAAGGGCCGAATGGCCTACTCCTGCTCATAGTTTCTAGTTTCTATGTGATCTTCCACTGCTGAGGTAGCTAATAACAGATCATCTACATATTGCAGAACTGCTGGTTTGGCGAAAGTCTTAATCGCTTGTACCATATGTTGATGGAAAATAGAGGAAGAATTATGAAGTCCTTGTGGGAGACCATAGATATCCCTGGCCTTAAAGCATAAAGGCGAATTTATACTGGTCGTCTTTTGCTACTGGAATGCTCCAAAAACCATTAGCTATGTCAAGCCTGGAGAAGATAGTTGTGCAGGGTGGAATAGCTGACAATAAGGAAGAGACCTGATTAATCGTCAGGCTTTGTTTAGGTGTTACCTTGTTAAGAACTCTGTAACCAATAGCCAGACACCAGGAGTCATCTGGCTTCCTAACGGGCTATGTAGGAGAATTAGTTGTAAAAGATACTGGCAGTAAAATCCCTTGTTGCATTAATGAAGCAATGACTATATTAGGCAAGAAACACTTTCCCACAGGATGGGATACCGCTTACAAGGCTTGTGTGAATCCCCATTAATTCGAACGTCAGTATCTAATCGTCCACAGTCATATTTAGAGACAGCAAAAGACTCGGCATTCTGTTGCATTACTGTTTTTACTGCTGGCAACAAGGGATCAGGAAGATGCAGTGCCTCAGCCTTTTTAATCTCAAGAACTGAATGAGCATTCAAAATCTGGACTACACCCTGTCTCAAAGGTGTTGGCCAGGAACAATTTTGGGTGTAATCAATAATAACTCCTGCCTTCTTTAAAGCATAGCTTCCTAAGATTCGTTTTGTATCAGATGCAGCCGTATGGAAGGGTTCCCTTATATTAAGTTCAGGTTAGTACCTTCTCCAGGGAATGGCAATATTTCTGCCTCTGTGAGTTCTTTTAATCCATTGAGGGGTTTTTTCCTTGTGCTTACTGTCTTTCTGGGTGTGGAGAATGAATGATAGTCACTGAGGAACATCTATTAGTATTGTTTGCTGTCGACCCCCTGGCAGCAGAGTGGTGATTACCGGTCTTCCCGTGTCGATCGCGCCTGAACCCAACCTCAGAGCCATTCTGTGAGGCTATACCTGTCAATTAGCACCCTGCCCTTCTTGCCAATCCAGTGGCAAGGGATCAGACAATGCTTCTGTAATAGCTGGGTAAACAGGATATATTCTTTACTTTTGCTGCTGAGCTTGGGAAGTAGCACTACAGATAATTTTTCCACAGTACTAGCCAAGGCTTCTATCCTATCCCTTTGTGAATGCTGTGCGTTTGAAGTACAATCAAGCAGATTACCTCTGGGTAGAAGGGGTCCTCTGCACCCCTACAATTGATTGAACTGTGGCAGACCTCATTTTTCTTGCATTCCTATTTCTTAGGGCCCTACACTCTTTAGCGATGTGTCCTCCCTTCCACAATTGTAACATTTCAAAGAGGGAGCCGAGGGGGTAACCTCTGCTAACTGCACTGGCTTTTTTGTACCTTTCCCTTTATTGGTTTCAGTTCTTGCCTGACTCCTGCTAAACATCCAGGCACACTTGGAAAATTCTAGAATTCTAGCCCATGGTAACTGCTCAGTAACTCTGTGTTCTAAAGAATTCTGTTTGGAGGACTGGATCCTTTACAGAAATAACATTTTAAAAGAAGTAGACCACATATGTGCAAAGTCGTCTGCTGGATTTGCCTGTGTCATATTAAAGATCATATATAATCTTTCTGCAAAAGCCGTATGGCTCTTGTGTGGGTTTTGTGTAGTTCCTTTTAAAGCCTCTGTCATACCTAGCTGTTCTAAGCTCAGGGTCTTTTTTGGTCTCTTTCCACAGCACCCGATTACTCAATACATCCTGGGGAAGTGCATCCCTCCTGTCACTTTTACATGCTGACAGAGTGACTCGCTTGATGTCTGCATCAGTCAAATGGGGATTATAATTTTTAAAGGTGATTTAAATGCTGTGCTAATTCTAAGTTTTAGTTATGATCAGGCCCAAGTGATCAGTTAGTGCTTTTAAATCTCCATAGTTCAACATCACCTGCGTTATACTCAGCTTTCGTGACAGCTACTACAACTGCCTGCTGCTTTCCCACATGGTTCCAAGCCACTTAATGGTCTGCCTCTTGGTAGGGTTGCCCCTGTAGCTCCCTAAGGAGTCCTCTAACTTCTGGACCAACTGGGCGTTTTTCTGCATGAAAGTGACAATATGCCTCTCTGCCAACTCCACTGCTGAGCTGCACCAGACTGTATGGCATTAAGTGCCTGCTATAATGGCAGTGGAGGATGCTAGCTGATTGTGTAGCATTTCCAGCTGTGCCTGCTGTTGCTGATATGTTCACTTTGGGCAACCATTTGTCTCACCTGTGACTGTATTACTTCCTCATTGCACTGTGCACTATGTGATGCTGCATGTGTGGTTAGCTTTAAAGCCCTGTCACATTTCCAACGTTTAGCCAAGACCTGTGCCTGGATTAACTCGACTGATTCTTTGACCTCATACTTCCGTACACGCTCTTCTAACAGGGACTGGACACTGTTCATATTACATTTAGTTTTTAACCTCTCCTCATGTTTCCCAGAAACCCTTGCTTACACTATTCTTTCTCCCCGCGGCCTGTAATTTAACGAGATAGCATTGTGTCAGTGAAATCTGCTGCCCTTCAAAGAAGGTACCCCCACAGGAATTATTGCTGGCTAAATGAAATTCCTATGCTCGTGAAACTTGCTTCAACGCACTCAGTTTAAATACTAATCAAAGGCCAGGGTTTCAACCTTTACCACCTAGAAATACGAGCAGGAAGCACATGGGAGCACTACCACCTGCAAATTTCCCTCCAAGTTATGTCCTGCCAACAAAAAACGGGGGAAATCCAATCCGATCAATTTCTGCACCATCTTCACTTTTAGCTACATCTCCATTTTTTCATTGTCATTCAGTCACAATCCTGGAATACTCTCCCTAACAGTACTCAGGGTGTACCTACGCCACATGGACTGCAGCAGCGGTTCAAGAAGGTGGCTCATCTTTAAGTGTGGTTAGTGATGGGCAGTAAATGCTGACTTTGTTATTGATGCTCACATATCACAAATAAATAAAAGTAGTGTCCCATTATTGTGAAGCCCTTAATCATTGGAAACAGCCTGCCATCTACTTTTATGCGTTTCCATAATTTCAAACAGCTCTATCAAATTATCCTTTAATTTCTTCCTTCCCCTTCCCACTGCTCACCAGTTCTTGCAAGTCTGCCTTATTGTATTTATACTTCGCTATCATTTTTCTTATTCCTTATTAATATTTCTTATATACTAGTGAATTTGTGCTATTTCCTTTCTATTTATTTACTTAATGTTTTTCTTAACGTTTTTATAGTTTGGATCCCAAAACAACACACTTCTACCATTGTGCACTTATGAAGGTTTTATGTGGATATACATTTTGACTTTTGTATTCTACATCTTTTACAATAAAACTCAATATTCCATTAAGTTTTTTTATCGCTTAAATCCTTGGGGTATTGCTCTTAATGTCTGGTGAGCCCAAAACCCTGAATCTCTCTTCCAGTCTTTATCTAGTATTATCTAGTATTTCTCTATTCAGCGAAGTTATTTTCTTATACCAAAATAGGCCATTGTTTTTACCGTAGGAAATCAACGTATTTTATAAAATCCCAAGAAATTTCTTGAATATTAAGAGCACCCTGTCTCTCTTATAAAGGAAGTTTGCATAACAGCTTTTTGAGCTGGTAGACACAAGACAGCAAAGGCCATTATACCTGCCAAGGGAATGCCTCTTGCACAAGCATTGAAATGACACATTGCTAATCCTGATGGTGGATGTGGGAGTTGACCTCATGACCCATACATAAACCAATTGTCTGAAGGTTAAATGCAATGAGCCAGAAGGTGATTTCATGGGCTTCTGATGGAAATAGGGATTACTTATGCCAATCATTCATTCAATTATCCATTGGCAAGGGACAGGTATTCAATGATCGGCATAAGCCGCCCAGAAATAAGGTATGTAAACAGGGCTCAAGGGGAAGAAACAATACCTTGGACAGAAAAGATCTGCTCGAGGTGGACCGATGCAAGCTTCACTTTGGCTAGCTCAAGAAGACTGAAGAAAACAAAACAAACTGCCACTTCCAGTCCTTGCCTAGATATCAGCTTCCTGATATCTTGGCAGACTCGAGGAGGCAAAGAACAAAGAGAGAAGAGCAAATATACAAACGACTTCCAACTGTGGAGATTAGATTCACCTATTCATTTGTCTGATCGGGACCAGTAAAGAATTCTGAGAAGACTGTTACCTTCCGCCATGGAGATCTCAAACCCCTACTACGTCTTATGGTCTTACTTTCCCCATCCATTATTCCAATTTGGGACTAGTAAAGCGTTCCCACCTGTTATGGAGTGTATGTCGTTTCTGCCTATTTAGATGACGCATCATATATAAACTACCTTAAAATTCCATATGAATTATCAACTGCATATCTTGGGTAACTGGCTCCAAAGTGTAAACCTTACATTACTGAGGTTGAATTCCATCCTAAGCTTCCGCCACAAACTCTATAGCCTTGCTACTGATTCTGTCTTATCCCCCAGCCACTGTCTTGGGCCGAGCCAAACTGTTAGCAGCATTAGCATCCTATTTGACTCTGATCTGAATTTCCGATGTGCTATATTCATCATTATGAAGACTGCATATTTCTTTCTGCCTCTATCTTCTCTTAATCCATCTGTCGCTGAAGTTCTCATCGGTGCTTTTTTTACATTCAGGGTTGACTCCCTCCAGTCCTGCCCCGACTGGTTTTCCATCCTGTATGTTCTAAAGTTCAGCTCATCCAAAATTCTGTTTGTACCCTACTTACTCACCGAGTGCTGTGCAACCCATTATTCCTAACCGACATTGGTTCCCAATCCTCCAGCACATCCATTATAAAATTTTCACACTCATGGTTAAATCATTTGATCATAGTCTCTCTCTTCCCTCTGTCTTTAATCTCCTTTGGCCCGACAGTCCTAACTGAATACTCCGTTCCTCCACTTATGGGCTTTACCATTGCAGTTGTGCTTTCAAGCACCTGGGTGCCATGTTTTGGAATCTCCACCCTAAAACCTGTTGCCTTAGCAGCACCCCCCCCCCCTTCCTTTGAATACCCTTCTTAAACCCATCTCTTTGAATACCTTTCTTAAACCCATCCCTTACAGCAAACTTCTGGTCATCTCTAATGTCCCTTCCTTTAGCCTGCTATCCATTTATGTCTGATTATGCCATTGAGAAGCATTTGGGATATTTAGGATATAGATGCATGTTGCTGTTGATTTCACCAAGGCTACATATGTGGCAGGGAATGGAAACCATTCTTTCCTATGTTAATGGAAAATAAGATTGGTGAGTTACAGGCACAGATCGCCACATGGAAATATGCTGTGACTCTTAACAGAGACCTGGTTCAAAAAAGGGATGTTAAATATCCCTCAATACAAGGTGTTCAGGAAAGATAGAAAGTGGGAGGGGCAGTGGTATTGATTAAGGAGAGCATTGTAGTGCTGAAAAGGAATGTCCCGGGGTCAAGCACAACTTATTTGGCTTGAACTAAGGAACAAAAAAGATGTGATTACATCGCTTGGTGCAGCTTATAGGGCACCAATTAGTGGGAAGGATGTAGAAGTACAAATTTGCAAGCAAGTTACAAGAGAGGTGCAAAAATTATAGAGTAGTAACAATGGGAGACTTTAATTATCCAAAAATAGTAATAGTGTAAAGGATAGAGAAACAAGAGTTCCTAGGGTGTGTTCAGGTAAATTTTCCACAGCAGCATGTTTACAGTGCCAGGAGAAAGGCATTGCTAGACCTGGTTTTTGGAAATGAGGTGATCCAAGTGAACCAAGTGTCAGGAGGCGAACATTTAGGGGACAGCGACCATTGTATCATAAGATTTAGATTGGCTATGGAAAAGGACAAAGAACAATCCAGAGTAAAAGTAATTAAGTGGGGGAAAGCCAACTTCAAAGGGGTAAGAAAGGATCTGGGCCGATTAAACTGGATCTGGGCTGAATAAACTGGTAGCTGAACAGTGGGCTACCTTCAAAGGAGAGAGATAAGTATGCTTATGACAGATGTCAGATAGAAAATACAATTGAAAACCAGACTATATAGAAGGTTCAGAGGGGAGGTGAGAAGGCACATAAGAGAAGCAAGAGAGAGAACGAAAAAGGACTTGCAACTAACATGAAAGGGAATCTGAAAATCTTTTGTGGGCATATAAATAGTAAAAAAAAAAGTGGTATAAGTAGAGGTTGGGCCTTTTAGGAACTAAAAAGGGGATTTGTGCATGGAGGAAGAGGGTATAGCAGAGGTATTAAATTAATGTTTTGCACCTGTCTTTACCAAGAAAGAAGATGCAATACAGGCCAGGGTGAAAGAGGAAGTAATTCAGATACTAGAGCGTTGAAAGTTGATGAGGAAGTATTGGATAAGCTATCTTTACTTAAAAGTTGATAAGGCACCAGGGCCGGATGAGATGCATCCAAGGATACTGAGAGAAGTGAGAGTGGAGAACTGCAAATGTTACACCCTTTTTCAAAGGTTGAGCTGAGCCCAGCAACTATAGGCCAGTCAGTTTAACTTCAGTGGTGGGAAAACTTCTAGAAACAACAATCGGGCACAAAATTAATAGTCACATGGACAAATGTGGTTAATTAAGCAAATCAACATTCCCTTAAGGGAATTAATCTTCTTTAATTTTTATTTAATTTAATTTTCCCTCGAGGGAAAATCATGCTTAACTAACTTGCTGGAATTTTTTTAAGAGGTAACAGAGATGGTTGATGAGGGCAATGCTGGTGATGTGGTGCACATGGACTTCCAAATAGCATTTGATACAGTGCCACACAACAGACTTGTGAGCAAAGTTATAACTTGTGGAATAAAAGGGAAAGTAGCAACATGGATATGAAATTGGCTGAGTGACAGGAAACAGTGAGAAGTGGTTAATAGACATTTTTTTCAGGCTGGAGAAAGATTTGTAGTGCAGGGACCTTTGCTTTTTCTGATTTTTTTAATGACCTAAACCTTGGTGTAAAGGGTGCAATTTCAAAATTTGCAGATGATACGAAACTTGGAAGCATTGTGAACTGTGAAGAAGGGTAGTGTAGAACTTCAAAAGGACATAGACAAACTGGTGGAATGGGTGGACAGATGACAAATGAAGTTCAATGTGGAGAAATATATGATTAATCTTGGCTCGAAGAAGATGGAGAGAAAATATAAAATAAAGGGTACAACTCTAAAGGGGGTGAAGGAGCAGAGGGACCTGGGTATGTATGTACATAAGTCATTGAAGGTGGCAAGACAGATTCAGAGTGTGGTTAATAACCTCCATTTTTAAATTTATGGTTTATGTTGAACCTGTTTAGGACACTAGTTCGGCCCAGTTCTGGGTGACACACTTTAGGGAAGATGTGAAGCCATTAGAGAGAGTACAGAAAAGATTCATGAGAGAGGTTCCAGGGATGAGGAACTTCAGGTAATAAAGATGGGGGGGGGAATTTAGGACCATTTTCCTTGGAGAAGAGAAGGATGAAGGGAAATTTGATAGAGGTATTCAAGTTATGAGGGGCCTGGACAGAGTCGGTAAGGAGAAACTGTTCCCACTTGTGAAAGGATCTAATGGCCTCCTGCATTGTTACAATTCTTTGATTCTGTAAGGGATCACCCTTGAGTTCCAGCATAAAATTTATAAAAACTGTATGGTATTTAGTTTAAGCGTTATACTTTCTGTCTGAGTTTTGTATTGGTTTTGATTCTAAAGAATGCGTCTATTAACAGTGCAACACTAGGGAGAGCACTTCAAGCACATGCACATTAAGTCAGTGTCGTCATGGTCAGTGATGTTCTGCCTGGCTGGATTACGGACTTGGTTCCCTAGTTCTTTAAAAATCTACAATATGAAGTGCAAATAAGGTTTAATTTAGAGGGATTCGCAATGTAATTGAAATTAGAAGTGGTCATGGGTGAGGTAAACATTGAATAGAAAGGATAAAAAAAAATTATTCATCAAAATAGAGAATTATGATAGAAATATCGACCGGTGAAAATATGGATGAATTAGATCTCAATGGAACAGAGCCACATCCATCTGACTTTGCCCTTATATAAGCACATTCCTCAAAACCTCCATATTTTGAGTAGTTCCTCAGGTCCCTTTGCTTTTCACCCAACTCAATCCCTTTAGTACAGGTCTTTTCTGAAAGTAAACATTTTTTTAAAAAAGGATTAAGATTTACAACTTTGGTGTAATCTTGATACCTAATTCACTGTTGTATAGTGAGATGAAGCCCTTATTATATTCCAAAATGCTCCTAACTCCTGACAATTATGATGTCATCATCTTCTTTTGTGGATGTGCAAATAAATCTTTCCAGCACTGTCAGGAGTTAGAGTTTTAAAATAGACTTTTTTTAAACTTAAACCTGTCTTGATCAAGAATTTACAGTACATTTTTAGATATGTCAATAACAATGTGATTGAAAGACTTAACATTCTTGAAAAGATAACATCTTGAACTTTGCATTGGGCTGGCTACATGTCTTGACAACTTCTGATAAAATTTAAAATAAAATTGTTTCAGATCTACAGCAACATGGCCTCTGGATTCTCCAAAGGATGAGAAACAGGGATGGCGGCACATTCGGATTAAACAGATGGGTAAAAATGCCAGTGGGCAGACTCACTACCTCTCCCTCTCAGGTTTTGAATTGTATGGGACAGTCTCCGGTGTGTGTGAAGACCAACTAGGTGAGCAAATTGCTGTTAAGCATTATCGTTTCAGAATGATTAATAATGCTGCATTACAGTTTACAAAATTAACACAGGTACTTTTAAAATTCACTTTGTCCTCTGACTTAATTATCTTGTAAAGTTCGGCATTATGTTTTGAAATGTACCCTAACTCAAAGAAAAACAGAATTGTGGAGAAATACCTCAGCTCGGAGACATGCCCATGTGGTAGGGCTGCCATGAGGAGAGAAACTCAAACCATTTAGGTGGGGTGGCAGTTTTGATACCTTTTTACCACATTCATAGAAAAAGGACAGCTGCTGTTTGAGACACCAAAACAAAGGAGCTATTGAAAGCAAGGTGAACAATTTTGTGTTAATGACCAAGCAGGATGCTTTTCAGAGTTTCTATTCAAAAGTAATGGAAGAGAGCAGATGGTGCTTTTGGAGCTACGTCTTTGAGGTGTGCTTTGCTGGTGATAATCATGTCTGGGAAAACTTGGGCTGAGGGGGAACCATTATGGAAGGATACTGGAAGCTTCGAGCTTGCATGACTGAGAGAAGTGAACCTCTACTGAGAGTGAAGTGACTGTTGGACTGTTATTGTAATGCGGCATATCTTCCAGAAGCACAGCGCAAAGTTAAAGGGCTTCGTAAGATATATTTCAGATGCGTTAGTTAGTTTATATGAAAACAGCTTTTCTTTAGGCGGAGATGATCTTTCTTCAGAATTGTTCTGATGAGAGGCCATCTCCACCTGAAACGTTAACTCTGTTTCTTGCCACAAATGCTGCCTGTCCTGCTGAGTGTTTCCAGCGGGTTTTCTTTTTATTTCAGATTTCCAGCATCCACAGTATTTTGCTTTTGCACCTTCACTTAACAGACAACTAATATATCAAACCAAAGTAATGTTTGATCTATGTTGCTTTTAGGTTTTTTGTTACAGTATGAAGGCTTAAAATGTGGAATCCTGTCCTTTGGTTCTTTTTGTTGGTCTCTGGTCCCTGGGAAATTCATCTCTTTTTCAAAAGTTATCGATCTCTACAGGAATTGTAACAAATTGCCGAATCAAACCTAAAGGCTGTAACACGGGCACACTGGAATTTTCCAGAGTGTAAACAAACAAGAGTTCATGTTTACTTTTGCTGTATTCAATGAAAAATAAACCTGGCAACTTAAAATGGGCAGGCATTTTTTGGAAAGGGAAGACTTAACTGTTGTAAGACACAAACAGACAACAAAGGTTAATTTAAAGACTGTGGCAAAGAAGTTAGGGGCTGACTTGAAAATAGAGGCAAGAAAGGCCGAGGTTCCATTGGCACAGCATTTGAACCTTAAAGATAATCCTGATAACATTCAAATTGATCTAGTTAACTTCAATTACAAATGAATTGGAAAGAGATGGGGGAAAAAACTTGAATCGGGGAAGAAAAGAGAATTGTGGAGCTGAATTAGAATTCTGAAGTGTGTTTTGATCCTTGGCCAGACCCTGGGGCGTGGGGGTGATCCGGTTAGGGTGTTTTGTTTAAAGCAGACAAAGGTTGAGATTCAAAAGACCTGTCTTTGGAATAAAGCCACAATCTTCCACAGGTTTTGAACAAACAAAAACAAACTTTATAAGTTCAGAAAGATAGAACAATTTGCAATATGTATCATGATACTCTAACATTCAGAATATGAGGTACATGTGAATTAACAGGCGAACTATGTTCAAAAATCCACATTACAGAATAAATGACAAATGCAACCATGCCAGAGTTCATGGATTTCTCAAGAACCTACCCAGATGCCAGTAAACACCAGGTCAAACAATCTTGTTGAAACTCTGCCTCATTAGGGATTTCCAGCTTCACCTTCGAAGATCTCTCCTTGGAATTCTCTCCAAAAATTGCTTCCACTTGGACGGCTTTAACAGTGGCCCACCTCACAAAGTTTCAACTTCCTTCTCCCTGGATTTCTCAGTACTTTCAACACTAGCTCACAAACATACTTTCAGATCTATGGCCATGCCAAGCAGAATACCACTGCTCCAAAGGAGTACCTTTGCCCCAAGGGCGCAGCACAGAGTCACCAGCTCTTGGCTACCTTCTACCTTCAGGGCTTCTCATGAGCCCACTTCACTTAAAGTTTGTTAATTGCAGCCCTTTTTAATTGGACCTCTTCCTGCCCTGTCTCTGTGACACTTGCTGGCTGACTCCATATTTCCAATGAAATCTGAAGTACAGATGATGTAATACTCGGCCTGGAACTTGATTTGGAATTCTAAAGAGAAAAAGAGCAAAAGAGAAACTAGAACGAGAAAAGTTATAAAGAGAAGCTACAGTTGTACAGGGCTTTGATGAGACCACATCTGGAATACTGTGGTTAGTTTTGGTGTCCATATTTAAGGAAGGATCTACTTGCATTGGAGGCAGCACAGCAAAAATTCATGAGATAGGATAACCTTTTCAACTTGGTGACTAGTAATGACAGGCTGAGTAAATGGGGCCTCTGTTTTCTAGATTTTAAAAGAATGAGGTAATCTCATTGAAACATACAAGATCCTGAAGGGGCTTGATTGGGTAGATATTGAGAGATTATTTCTGCTGGTCAGGGAATCTAAAACATGAGGGCAGTCTCAGAATAAGGGAATGATTATTTAGGACTGAGATGAGGTGAAATTACTTCACTTAAAGGGTCATAAACCTTTGGCATTCTCTACCCAAGGTGCTCCAAAGTTGCTGATGCACCATCACTGAATATATTTAAGGCTGGGATAGACAGATTTTTGGTGTCTCAGAGAATCGAGGGATGTGGGGAACTGGTGGGAAAGTGTGGTTGAAGCCTGAGATTAGCCATCATCGTATTGAATGGTAGTGCCATCTCTATGGGCCCATATGGTCTACTTCTCTTATTTCTTGTGTTATGTTAATGTGAAAGTATAATTTTTCTTTAGTTTTGTATTGGTTGCCTTTTAATTAATGTTTGATTTATGTTGATTTTAGTTTGTTACAACAAAAGGCTTAAAATGTGGAATCTTTTCCTTAGGTTCTTTCCATTGGTCGCTGGGAAATTAATCTCTTTTTAAAAGTTATCAGTCCCTACAGAGATCGTAACATGAATCAAATTATCTATAATAGTAATACTTAGTCTTTGTCTGGACTTCTTGATTGGCCAGGTTTAGGGATGTGCCTATGGATGGGTTTGTTTGTTGGGCAGTTTATGGGACACATGGAGGCACATGAGATGCATGAAGGGATGCACATGAGACTGCCAACAGTTGGTGGTATTAAGATATAGGGCATGGGGGGGGGTGGAAAGAGGATTTGTAGAGATTAAAGCCAGTGGAACGTAAGGGGAGCCCAACAAGTTACCCGGTCTGGAGAGATTGTGTCTTTGAGAAATGGGATGGGGTTGATGGGGAGGATAGTGGCAGCATGGGAGGATGGAATTGGTTAAGCGTGGCAAAATGATGGGGACAGTTATTTGATGTAACTTATTATTTGAAAAATATTTTTTATGCAAAAAATGAAGCTTCACTAGATTTGAATGGTTTTTTAAATAAAAACTGTCAGGCGAATTAAAAAATACATCAACATTGATTCTATAAACAAAGAAGATGATAGCAGCCTATAGCTTTCAGAGTTCCTACACAGTCTGACTCCAAATGCGCAACCCACTCCACAAACTTGGACTCGAGGAAGGAGCAGTTATGATGTTGTTATGAAACTTGAGTCCTAAACAATGACTTCATCATGGAAGCTATTTTCTTTGAAACCTGCCTGCTGTAATTTCATGGAAATAGCCTTTGTTCATTGCATAAGATTGAGCCAATTAGATGTAAACGTGCCTTTTCAATTTGGGGAAAAAATGGTTCCCAATTAGACTTCTATATTCTATGATTTGTATAAATGTCACAAGGCAAGACTCTTGACAAAATTTTTAACTGTATTTTTAGGCCTGTTTTTACACATGGACAGCTTTATGTAACTTTTTGGGAGTTTTGATTCTGTTCAATCCTGGGCCAGATCTTCCACAATGCCACTGCTGACTGTGAAGATAATTGTAACCCTACCTTTTTGCATTCGTGCAGCTGGGTTGTCCTGTCCCAGCTACATCGGCGATGCTTCAGCACTGACATCATGGAGGGCAGTGGTGAAGACGAGCAACGGAGAGGACGTGTCCACTTTTTGCGACATAGACTGCTGTTGTCGAGTTATGGGGGCGGTTGGGCGGTCTGGGAGTATGTGTAGGGGTTTAGGTTACGTTGATAATCACTCAGGTACACCAGAAATTAAACAACAAGACAATATGGGGTAAGTATCCAAGTAGGGATCGCATATGTAGCCCAAGTCTCCAATCCTGGGATCCCAGGTGTGTCTTAGACAGTGCAAATCAGCCCAACGGAAGTGTAAATTTCATGGCCAATTACCAGGCAAGTACATGGGTACGGACTTCCGATGGGTGCTAAAGCACAATAGTGACAGAAACCTAAATATTCTCAGCTGTTGGCATCGGAAGATCCGGTCCCCTGCATTAAAAAAATTACCGTTGCAATAAAAATACTAATTTGATTCCAGATGTTTTGAGAATCTCTGCTAATTGGTTAATATTGTACCTGATGCAGATAGACAGTTAGTTATAAAAACTGAGATTAATTTTTTATTCCCAAATCTCAGTAATCCCAATATAGTACCTAACATTGGTAAAATGTTTATACTGTTAATTAAATCATCCTCCATTTCTTTTCTCTCGACTCCCTCCATTGGAGGTATGATATTTCTTAAATGTTCTGTTTCCTTAATAGGAAAAGCAGCTAAGGAAGCAGAAGCCAACCTAAGGAGACAGAGACGTCTGGTGCGTTCTCAGGTTCTGAAGTACATGGTGCCAGGTGCACGTGTAGTTAGAGGCGTTGACTGGAAATGGAGAGATCAAGATGGCAATCCACCAGGTGAAGGCACTATCACAGGAGAACTGCATAATGGTAAACCGATAAGATTTGTTTTTATCCTTGCAGCACTAAATGCAGTCATTGTACTACTTTCTGGTGTGCAGTGGTCTTGAATAGAAAACCTGGAGTCATCATTTTGAAATTCTTGTCATGGTTAAAATAAGAAGCCAGTTTTATGAAATGTAAATTCCAGATTCTAGGTGTGAAATACACCTACACTGGTATTGTTTTTCGTGACCTTGCCTATGAGCTGCTTTTTTGCAATCTTCGCTACTTCACTTGTATTTCATGACACTAGATTTCATTCCAACCTGAGTTAACTATTCCAGTGGTAGAATTCAAAATATTGTAATATGAAATGGTCATAAATTATTGCAATATGTAGAAAGAATTGAGCAGGAGTTTTGACTGATTCATTGCTTTTGCTAATCAAGTACAAACCTTTAAAGTTTGGATGCAACTTGGTTGACGTGTGTTCTAATTCATCATACAAGCCAGCTGAGAGCAAACACGCTGTGTGGAGGTCGCTAACATTAAAAAGTTACTTTTTCCATGATTTCTTTTTGCACTGACCTCCTCAGTTAGAACAAAGAACAAAGAAAAGTACAGCACAGAACAGGCCCTTCGGCCCTCCAAGCCTGCGCCGATCATATTGCCTGCCAAACTAAACCATTTTGCACTTCTGGGGCCCGTAACCCTCTATTCCCATCCTATTCATGTATTTGTCAAGCTGCCTCTTAAACACCACTATTGTACCTGCTTCCACCACCTCCTCTGGCAGCAAATTCCAGGCACTCACTACCCTCTGCGTAAAAAAAATTGCCCGGCACATCTCCTCTAAAGTTTTCTCCTCTCACCTTAAATCTATGTCCCCTAGTAATTGACTCTTCCACCCTGGGAAAAAACTTCTATCTACTCTGTCCATATCACTCATAATTTTGTAAACTTCTATCAAGCCGCCCCTCAATCTCCGTCGCTCTAGTGAGAAAAATCCGAGTTTCTCCAACCTCTCCTCATAGCTATTAACCTCCAGACCAGGCAGCATCCTGGTAAACCGCCTCTGCACCCTCGCCAATGCCTCCATAGCCTTCTGGTAATGTGGCGAACAGAATTGCACTCAATATCCCAAGTGTGGCCTAACCAAGGTTCAATACAGCTGCAGCATGACTTCCCAGCTTTTATATTCAATACCCCTGCCAATGAAGGCAAGCATGCCATATGCCATCCTGACTACCTTATCCACCTGCATTGCCACTTTCAGTGACCTGTACACCCAGATCCCTCTGCCCCTCGATGCACTTAAGGGTTCTGCCATTTACTGTATAATTCTTACCTGTATTAGACCTTCTAAAATGCATTACCTCGCATTTGTTCGGATTAAACTCCATCCGCCATTTCTCCGCCCAAGTCTCCAATCGATCTATATCCCGTTGTATCCTTTGACAGTCCTCTTCACTATCTGCAACTCCTCCAACTTTAGTGTCATCTGCAAACTTACTAATTAGCCCCGATATATTTTCTTCCAAATCATTTACGTATACTACAAACAGCAAAGGTCCCAGCACTGATCCCTGCAGAACACCACTAGTCACAGCTCTCCATTCAGAAAAGCAGCCTTCCACTGCTACCCTCTATCCTCTGTGACAAGCCAATTCTGTATCCATCTTGCCAGCTCACTTCTGATCCCGTGCGACTTTACCTTCTGTACTAGTCTGCCATGAGGGACCTTGTCAAAGGCCTTACTGAAATCCATGTATATAACATCCACTGCCCTTCCATCGTCGATCATCTTTGTCACTTCCTCGAAAAACTCGATCAAGTTAGTGAGACGCGACCTCCCCTTCACAAAACCATGCTGCGTCTCATTAATACGCCCATTTGCTTCCAAATGGTATTAAATCCTGTCACGAAGAATCTTCTCCAATAATTTCCCTACTACTGACGTAAGGCTCACCGGCCTGTAATTTCCTGGATTATCCCTGCTCCCCTTCTTAAACAATGGAACAACATTTGGCCATTCTACCGTCATCTGGGACCTCACCCGTGGCCAGTGAGGATACAAAGACTTCTGTCAAGGCCCCAGCAATCTCCTCCCTTGCCTCCCTCAGAACTCTGGTGTAGATCCCACCTGGCCCTGGGGTCTTATCCACCTTAATATTCTTCAAGGCGCCAAACACCACCTCTTTTTTGATCTCAACATGATCCAGGCTATCTACACACTCTTCCCTAGACAAATTGACCACTAAGTCCTTCTCTTTGGTGAATACTGATGAGAAGTACTCATTTAGTATATCTCCCATTTCTTCTGGCTCCACACACAGATTCCGACCTCTGTCCCTGAGTGGGCCTGCCCTTTCCCTGGCTACCCTCTTGCTTTTTACATATGTATAAAAGGCCTTGGGATTTTCCTTAATCCTGGTTGCCAATGACTTTTCATGACCCCTTTTAGCCCTCCTGACTCCTTGCGTAAGTTTCTTCCTACTTTTTTTATATTCTCCACGGGCTTCATCTGTTCCCAGCCTTTCTAGCCCTTTCGAATGCTTCCCTTTTCTTTTTGACTAATCTCACAATGTCCTTCGTTATTCAAGGTTCCTGAAACTTGCCATACTTATCCTTCATCCTAGCAGGAACATGCCGGTCCTGAATTCTTATCAATTGACGTTTGAAAGCCCCCCACATGTCAGTTGTTGATTTGCCCTCAAACATCCGCCTCCAGTCTAGATTCAGTTGGTTAAAAAGCAAGTGTTTGAAAATATTTTGCCCAGTTTTATCATAAGCTTATTAACTGGAAGCATTTTTTAAAAATGCCTAGTTTGATGACTTAAGTTTTCAATGCCAATATAACTCTTCTTTTGTCCAACTTTGTCACTTCAAGAGAGAAATTATTAAATTTGATTTTGAGGCTCTGAATCCTATGCTAAAGTCTGAGAAAATGGTGACAGTAATTAAGTATTTTGGCTCAGCTTTCACCAAGTATGGTGAAAGTAAGATTGTAGGAATAGTGGAGTAAGATGTGGATAAGCCACAACTGGAGATGAATATTTGGTAGGAAGGTCTATTAAAACATTTAATGGAAAGTCAAAATAGTAAAGACAGTCACCATAATTTTTCAAGAAAATGTTGGATTGGAGGGTAGGAAAGTTGTACCTATGTTCAAGAAAGAGTTATGTCAGAAAAATTATAGGCTGGTGAGACATTTGGAGTGAATTGACAGGATGAAATTGATTAGGAGCTTGTGCACATGGGCTAACCAGTTCAATCTGGATGAATTTCATGGGGCAGGTTGTGCTTGACTAATTTCACAGAATGATTGCAGCACAGAAGGACATCATTCAGCCTGTCATTGCTGCGCAGGCTCTCTGAAGGAGCAGTTTAGTTATTGACAACACAACCTTTTCTACATAGCCCTGCACATTCTTCCTTTTTGGATAATAACCTAATTTCCTCGATGGATATTGCCATTCCACACACTCAGGCAGTACCCAACCACTCATTGCATGAAAAGGTTTTTCCTCATGTTTAACTTTTTAAAAAAAGAATTGAAACTTTTGCTCAAGTCACAAGTGTCATCTGCAAAGGACATACAGGGGTATTCAAAAGGCATTTAATGAGGTTCTTAAAAAAAAATTGTTAGGAAAAGCAGGGCTGTGGTATTGAAAGTCTGGGTAGATTAGGATAGTGCTGCAAAGAAATGGGAATAATGTTTGGAGGGATGAACGATTTGTGCTTTGAATTTTCTGCTTATCAAGGTGAAAGATGCTTTCGCCTTGCAAGTGTGTTAACATCAAGCATTCCCAAATAAGATATAGCTCAATATGACATAGAGGAAAACTTCCTACTATGTGCTTCTGCCCCAACTTCAGAAGGAAATTTACATGCCAGTGTAATACTTTTTCTGATTTTCACGCCAGCCATCCTGTGACCTTTCTGAAGAGATAGCTGCTGAATTAGGGACAGTTTTGTGATGTAGTCCCATGTTCAATAGGAACTGGATGGTTGCTGCTAAAACATATTTCACTGTCAACAGGGAAACCTTTTTAATGTGCTTTTTCAGAATTGAAACCAACTATCCTCTGCTAGTTTTCGATTTGTTTTCAGTTCAGGTGTACATTGCATTATTTTGGTCTCAGACAGCACATAACTGAAATGCAAGAACAGTTCTATGCTTACTCTGAATACAATCTAATTGTATGCCAGGTATTACTCTCTCTCCTGTGTGACTTTCAGCTTGGCATTTGCAATACTACATTTCTTTATTTCTCTCTTACTCAATTTTTCCTTCTTGCACTGCTTCACTGGGACCAGACTACAATTTTGTCATGAATTCTAATATAAACGTTAAACAAATAATATTGTATGGAAATCTATTAAGCTGTCATAATGAATACACAATACACAGAACTATTTTGATTTCTTTGTGCTAGATGTGGTTCCCTTGTGCTGAATACAATATATTGTTGGCAAATATGTCTTCATATATTTTAACTCCTCTTCAGACCACGAACACTTTAACAGAAAATATTTGTGAAGTTAGCTATTAGAAGTACTAATTATTTCCTCTAAAAACAATGTGGCTGTTTGGAGTAAAACAATAGTCTGGTCCCATGGGGTGAAGCTGCTGTCCATATAGCAACTGTCTGCTTTCTGCTGGGTCTGATAAACTCCTGTCCCTTTCCAGGCTGGATTGATGTCACCTGGGATGCTGGTGGCTCAAACTCTTACCGTATGGGCGCAGAAGGAAAATTTGACCTCAAGCTTGCACCAGGGTACGACCCTGATTCAGCGCCATCACCCAAACCTGTTTCATCCACTGTTTCAGGCACAGCGCAAGCATGGAGCAGCTTGGTGAAAAACAACTGCCCAGACAAGATGGCGACTGCTGCACCGGGCTCCTCCAGTCGAAAAGGAAGCAGCAGTTCTGTATGTAGTGTGGCTAGTAGCAGCGATATAAGCTTGAGCTCATCTAAAATGGATCGCAGATCTGAAAGTGTATTGGAACAGACAACTGCTTCTGGTACAGACAGTCATGAACCTATTGTTGTTCTTTCTGCTACTGATATTTTGCCCCAAGGAGGAGCAGGATCAACTTCTAGTGCCAGTACCAGCACCTTGACTGCAGACACAGCAAGTGAAAACGTGGACAGGAAGCCCGGTCCTGAGGCCTCGATGCGTAATTCTGGAGAATCTGGTGCAATATCAATGGGTATTGTTAGTGTGAGCTCTCCTGATGTGAGTTCAGTGGCTGAATCGTCAAACAAGGAAGCAACATCACAACGCCCACTTAGTTCTTCAGCAAGTAACAGACTTTCAGTAAGCTCATTGTTAGCTGCTGGGGCACCAATGAGTTCAAGTGCCAGTGTACCCAATCTATCTTCAAGGGAAGCCTCCAGCCTTATGGAATCCTTTGTACGGCGAGTTGCTAACATAGCACGCACCAATGCCACCAATAACATGAACTTAAGCCGCAGTAGCAGTGATAACAACACTAATACTCTGGGACGGAATGTAATGAGTACTGCAAGTAAGTGATTAATTTTATTTTGTATTTTTTATTTTGGTGTAAAAAGCTCAAAGATGAGATTCCTGTGATGTAAATTGAGAAAACAAATTTGTTGAGAAACTGTTTTGTCCCTATGTTTTACATGTTTTCTACCATGAAGAACTTCTGATAATTCAAATATTTTGTACTTTATTGAAATCTTCTAATTGTGATTCACAATATCATGAAAATACTCTCCTTCCAAATGTCTGTTGTAACCAGGTCACCTTATCATTTGGTCATACCGGCCCTTCATTCCTTGAATTTGAATTCCTTGCACCCAGCCGCCTACATTTTCTCCCTGAGTCTTACTGTTAATAAAATACTTTTAAAGTGACTAGCCATTTTGTTTTGACATTTTGACATTTATGGCTAACAATTAAAGCATCCTCATGCAGATCTAATGCCAGAATTTTTTTGAGTTTGCCGCTTAATATTTAGCAACAATATTAACGGTACTTGGTTTGTTTGACCAATGAAAATACTACTAAATAGAATAAACATTAAGCTCTGGCTCAAAGCATTTATTTTGTTCTGTATTTTCCTTATTCTTTATCTATATTGGCACAGCCTTAAATTGCTACAAGGCAGAAAATGTAAGCTATTTACTTTGATCCACTTGTTTAAAAATGACGGGTTGTAGCACAAAAAATCAATTTATTAAGTTTTTAACAATTGTTAAAATTGTTGTGGTGAAACATAACCTTTTTTTTTAGTAATTGCTGAAATTCACAGTATTTTTTTTGCTTTTTGTTGAAGAACATGGGGGTAATTTAACATTTGTTTCCTGAAACTTATAGCTTCTCCTCTCATGGGTGCCCAGAGTTTCCCAAACCTCACAACTACTGGTACCACATCGACTGTCACCATGTCAACTTCCAGCGTCACCAGCAGCAATAATGTAGCCACAGCAACCACAGGTTTGTCGGTTGGTCAGTCACTCAGTAATACTCTGACAACCAGCTTGACGTCCACTTCCAGCGAGAGTGACACAGGTCAAGAAGCAGAATTTTCTTTATACGGTAAGTTTTCAATCAAGGACTGTAGGAGTAGGAAGAAAATGTGTTTCGTTGTCACAAACTTATAGATAGAGTCATAGAATTTACAGCACTGGAGGAGTTTGAGGAGGTAACAAAAGGTTGATACGCTGTTGATGTGTATGGATTTTCAAAAGGCATTTGATACAGTGCCACGCTACAGACTTGAGCAAAATACTAGGCCACGGAATAAAAGGGAAAGTAGGCACTTGGATAAGAAATTGGCTGAGTGACAGGAAACAGGGAAGTAATAAATGGTTGTTTTTCAGATTGGAGAAAGATTTGTAGTAGAATTCCTCAGGTCAGTGTTGGGACCCTTGCTCTTCCTGATTATATATTAATGACCTAGACTGTGCAGGGCATGATTTCAAAATTTGCAGGTGATAGGAAGATTGGAAATGTTGCCAACTGTGATGGGGATAGCCTTGAACTTCAAAAGGACATTGACATGTTGGTGGATTGGGCAGGCAAGTGGCAGATGAATTTCAATGCATAGAAGGTGTTTTGGCAGGAAAGATTGGTGAGATGGTATAAAATAAAGGGAGAGCCTCCAGAGATGCAGGAACAGAGGGACTTCGGTTTATATGTGCATAGGTTATTGAAGATGGCAGGACATGTTGAGAGAGCAGTTAACAAAGCATATGGTATCTTACTCTTTTACTCGATGTCCCTATTAATAAAGCCTAAGGAGGTCATGTTAAACTTGTATGAGACATTAGTTAGGCCTCATCTGGAGAACTGCATCCAATTCTGGGTGCCATACTTGAGGGAGGATGTGAAGACATTGGAGAGAGTACAGAGGAGATTCACAAGAATGATTCCTGGGATGAAGAACTGTAACTACAAGGATAGATTAGAGAGGTTGGGACTGTTAACTTGGAGATAAGAAGGCTGAGAGGAGACTTAGAGGTATTCAAGATCCTGAGGGATATGGACAGGGTAAAGAGAGAAACTGTTCCCACTTGAGAACATCAATACAGGGCACAGATTCTAAATAATTGGCAAAAGGAGTACATTTGATGTGAGGAAATTTTTTTTCACCCAGAGGTTGGTTGGAATCTGGGACCAACTTCCTGAAAGAATGATGGAAGTAGGTTTGATCGAGGTATTCAAAAGGAAATTGAATTGCTACCTGAAAAGAGAGAATTTGCAAGGTTATGGGCATAAGGCAGGGGAGTGGAGCTAGTTGGAATATTTTTTCAGAGAGCCAGTGCAGATTCGATGGGCCGAATGGCCGCCTCCTGTTCTGTAAAGATACTATGATACATGTCTGCAATGAATTCTGTGTATGATGGTCCTCTTTAGTCTTTAAGTGTAGGTGTTACATTAAAAATATTTCCCCATTAAATTTGTTTTACTGGATATGATCAAATTCCATAAATAATATTCAGTGTATATGTGAGTGGACAATAGAAATATGGCTTGATGATTTAAGAAATAATTATGTACAACAAGAGAGAAAGGCATGTTCATGAGCACCATAGCATATTGCGTTTATAAAATCTGAATTTGTTAAATTACTTCATCCATTGAGGGTACAAATAATTTCCATGTATCATTCATTAGTCATGGCTTGTTCTGAATTTTTCACATCATTTTGAGCTTTATCTAGTGTTGCTTAATAACCAGAATTACTCTATGAACTGATTATTAATTTGTTTTGCATCGAGTACCCTCCATGAACGTCTAATGTTTTTGTTTTATGGTGGAATCATAGATTCCTCATCTTTTTAAGAGCATCTCAGATAATAATTTGATTGTCCCACAGTTAATCTACTGGACCATTTTCATTTCATATTACTATTTCTTAATCATCATAGAGTTCATCCCACATTTGAAATGCACCTTTAACCAAAAAATAAATTTCTGAAGTTCTTGGAATGTCTACTGCTCACAAGCACTGCAGCATAGATTGGGTCCGTAATTAGGCATGGATATCTGTAGGTTTTACAATCTGTTCATTCAACCTTGATATGCAAAATCATTCTCTGGGATGCCACTTCTTCAAATATCAACTATCCTCAGCTCAGCCAACTCAAGGCCTTTTAAGTTCATGGTTTTTTTTGTGGGTTTGAACGTTCACTTCTATTTCGTTGTGCTTTTGCATCTTGAGAAGCAATCACTTTGTTACTTTGATTTTTTTTTGTTGTAGTTTCAGTAAACGTATTAGCATTTTTATTTGGGGAATACTGGAATGTTGCTGTTTTGTTTATGGATTTTTAAACAGAATCACATACTTGTTACAGTGCCAAGGGAGGCCACTTGGCCCATCGTTTCTGCACCAACTCTCCAAATGAACATTATGACTTAATGCCATTCTCCTGCCTTTTCCCTGTACCCTTGCACATTGTTTCTATTCAAATAATCATCTAATGTCTTCTTGAATGCCTCGATTGAACTTGCTTCCACCACACTTCCAGGCAGTGCATTCCAGGCTCGAAATACTTGCTGTGTGAAAAAGTTTTTTCTCTTATAACATTTGCTGCTTTTGCAAGTCACTTTAAATCTATGTCCTCTCGTTCTCAATCCTCTTACATGTGGGAACAGTTTCTCTCTACCTACTCTATCCAACCTCCTCATGATTTTGAACACCTCTATCAAATTCTCTCTTAGCCGCCACCTCTTCGAGGAGAACCGTCCCAACCTCTCCATTCTATCTTCATAACTGAAGTTTCCCATCCCTGGAACCATTCTTGCAAACCTCTTGTGCACTCTTTCCAGTACGTTCACATTCTTCGTATAGTGTGGCACCCAGAACTGTGCACAATACTCCAGCTGAAGTCTAACCTTAGCATAACCTCCTTGTTCTTGTACTTTATGCCCCTATTGATAAAGCCCAGGACACTGTATGCTTTATTAACTGCTCTCTCCACCTCTCCTGCCACCTTCAATGATCTATGCACATTTATACCCAGGTCCCTCTGCTCCTGCAACCCTAATTGTACCCCTAATTTTATATTATCTGTCCATGTTCTTCCTACCAAAATGCATTACCTCACACTTCTCCGCATTGAACTTCATCTGCCACCTATCTGTCCACTCCACCAACTTATCTATGTCCTTTTGAAGTTCTGTATTGTCGTCCTCTCAGTTTACGATGCTTCCAAATTTTGTATCATCTGCAAACTTGGAAATTGTCCCTTCGCACCAAGATCTAGATCATTAATATATATCTGGAAAAGCAAGAGCCCCAAAACCAAACCTTGGGGAGCTCAACTACAAACCTTCCTCCAGCCCAAAAAATATCCATTGACCATTACTCTCTATTTCCTATTACTCTGCCAATTTTGAATCCACGTTGCTACTGTCCCTTTTATTCCATGAGCTTTAACTTTTCTCACAAGTCTTGTTGTGTGGCCTTTTGAAAGTCCATGTACACCACATGAACAGCATTACCCTCATGTACCCTCCATTACCTCTTCAAAAAAAATTCCAGCAAATTAGTTAAACATGATTTCTCCTTTAGAAATCCATGCTGGCTCTTCCTAATCAACCCACATTTTTCCATGTGACTACTAATTCTATCCCAAATAATTGTTTCTAGAGGCTTCCCCACCACTAAGTTAAACTGACTGCTGTGTAATTGCTGGGCTTATGCTTACAACCTTTGTTGAACAAGGGCACAATGTTTGCAATTCTCCAGTCCTCTGGCACCTCTCCTGAGTCTAGGGAAGACTGGAAGATCATGGCAATTTCCTCTGCAATTTCCACTCTTTCTTCCCTCAATATCTTTGGATGCATTTCATCTGGTCCTGATACCTTGTCAACTTTAAGTACTGACAGCTTATCCAACACTTCCTCCTTATCAGTTGTAAACCCTTCCAGTGACAGAGTTTCCTCCGGTCACTTTGGCCTCAGTAGCATCTGCTTCCTTGGTAAAGATAGATTTTTTTTTTCATTCTCGGTATGTGGGCTTCGCTGGCTGGCCCAGCACTTATTGCCCATCTCTAGCTGCCCTTGAGAATGTGGTACTGAGCTGCCTTCTTGATCTGCTGCAGCCCATGTGGTGTAGGGATACCCACAATGCTGTTGGGGAAGGAGTTCCAGGATTTTGACCCAGTGACGGTGAAGGAACAGTGATATATTTCCAAGTCAGGATGGTGAGTGACTTGGAGGGGAACTTCCAGAGGGTGGTGTTCCCATCTATCTGCTGCCCTTGCAGATGCTAGTAGTCATGGATTTAGAAGGTGCTGTCCAAGGAACCTTGGTGAATTCCTGCAGTGCACCTTGTAGACGGTATACTGCTGCTACAGTGAGTCAGTAGTGGAGGGAATGAATGTTTGTGGTTGTGCTACCAATCAAGCGGTTGCTTTGTCCTGGACGGTGTCAAGCTTCTTGAGTGTTGTGGGAGCTGCACTCAGAATCACAGAATCTCTCAGTGCAGAAGAGGCCCTTCAGCCCATTGAGTCTGCACCGATACGTGAGAGACACCTGACCTACCTACCTCATCCCAATTACCAGCACTTGGCCCATAGCCTTGAATGTTATGATGTACCAAGTGCTCATCCAGGTACTTTTTAAAGGATGTGAGGCAACCCACCTCCACCACCCTCCTAGGCAGTGCATTCCAGACCGTCACCACCCTCTGGGTAGAAAAGGTTTTCTCCTCATCCCCCCCCAAACCTCCTGCCTCTCACCTTGAACTTGTGTCCCCTCGTGACTGACCCTTCAACTAAGGGGAACAGCTGCTCCCTATCCACCCTGTCTATGACGCTCATAATCTTGTACACCTCGATCAGGTCATCCCTCAGTCTTCTCTGCTGCAATGAAAACAACCAAAATCTATCCAACCTCTCTTCGTAACTTAAATGTTTTATCCCAGGCAACATCCTGGTGAATCTCCTCTGCACCCCCTCCAGTGCAATCACATCCTTCCTATAATGTGGTGACCAGAACTGCACACAGTACTTCAGCTCTGGCCTCACCAAGGTTCTATACAACTCCAACATGACCTCCCTACTTTTGTAATCTGTGCCTCGATTGATAAAGGCAAGTGTCCCATATGCCTTTTTCACCACCCCACTAACATGCCCCTCCGCCTTTCGAGATCTATGGACACACACCCCAAGGTCCCTTTGTTCCTCAGAACTTCCTAGTGTCATGCTGTTCATTGAATTCTTTCTTGTCAAATTACTCCTTCCAAAGTCCATCACCTCACACTTTTCAAGGTTAAATTCCACCTGCCATTTATCTGCCCTTTTGACCATCCCGTCTATATCTTCCTGTAGCCCAAGCACTCGACCTCACTATTAACCACCAGTCCGATCTTTGTGTCATCCGCAAACTTACTAATCCAACCCCCCACATAGTCATCCATGTCGTTTATATAAATGATGAATAATAGGGGACCCAGCATAGATCCCTGTGGTATGCTTCCAGCCACAAAAACAGCCTTCTGTCAGCACCCTCCGTCTCCTACAACTAAGCCATGCTGACTATTCCTGATCAAACCTTGCCTCTCCAAGTGGAGATAGATTCTCTCTTCAGAATTTTCTCCAATAGTTTCCCTACCACTGACGTGAGACTCAATGATCTGCAGTTCCATGGCTTATCTCTACAACCCTTCTTAAATAGCGGAACCACATTAGCTGTTCTCCAGTCCTCTAGCACCTTCCCCCATGGCCAGAGAGGAATTAAAAATTTGGGTCAGAGCCCCTGCGATCTCCTCCCTTACCTTCCCTCAGCAGTCTGGGACACAAATCATCTGGACCTGGAGATTTGTCCACTTTTAAGCCTGCCACCACCTTGTCTCTCCCTATATCAATTTGCTTAAGAACCTCGCAGTCCCTCTTCCCGAGTTCAATACCTTCATCCTCATTCTCTTGGATGAACACAGATGTGAAGTATTCGTTCAACGATCTAGCAATGTCCTCTGGCTCCACCCATAGATTGCCCCCTTGGTCCCTAATGGGCCCTACTCTTTCCCTCTTCCCATTGATATACTTATAGGATATCTTGGGATTTTCCCTACTTTTGCCAGCCAGAGCTTTTCTCATATCTCCTCTTTGCTCCCTAATTACTCTCTTAAGCTCCACCCTGCACTTTCTGTACTCCACTAATGCCTCTGCTGATTTGCTCCCCTTGTACCTGCTAAAAACCTCTTTTCCTTCTCATTGTATCCTGAATATATCTGGTCATCCATGGTTCTCTGGGCTTGTTACCCCTTCTTATCACTCTGTTGAGCCTGTACCCTCCCCATTTCCTTTTTGAACACCCCCTCACTGCTCTTCTGTAGATTTCCTCACAAGTAACTGTTTCCAGTCTACCTTGGCCAGATCCTGCCTTATTTTACTAAAATCCGCTCTCCCCAGTCCAAAACATTTTTTTGCAACTTGTCTTATTTCTTTGTCCATAACAAGCTTAAATGGTACCATGTTGTGGTCGCTATCACTAAAATGCTCCCCCACCGCCACCTCAGCCACCTGCCCGGCTTCAGTCCCCAGAATTAGGTCTAGCACGACACCGTCCCTTGTTGGACCCTTTACATATTGACCTAAAAAGGTATCCCGTACACTCATCCAGGCAAGCAGGCAGTATACCCTCACACTCCTGCCTTGTGCCTTGTAGATGGTGAACAGACCTTGGGAAGTCAGGAGGTGAGTTCCTATTGCAGGATTCCTAGACTCTGACCTGCTCTTGTAGCCATAGTATTTATATGTCTAGTCCAGTTCAGTTTCTGGTCAATGGTAACCCCCCAGGATGTTGATAGTGGGGGATGCAGTGATGGTAATGTCATTGAATGTGCAGGGGCGATGGTTAGACCTCTCTTATTGGAGATGGTCATTGCCTGGCACTTATGTGGTGCGAATGTTACTTGCCTCTTGTCAGGCCAAGCCTGGATGTTGTCCATGTCTTGCTGCATTTGGACATGACTCCTCAGATACTGAAGCAGTTCGCGAATGATGCTGAACATTGTGCGATCATCAGCGAACATCCCCACTTCTGACCTTTCATGATGGACGGAAGGTCATTGAGGAAGCAGCTGAAGGTGGTTGGGCCGAGGACACTACCCTGACGAACTCTTGCAGTGATGTCCTGGAACTGATGTGACTGGCCTCCAACAATCACAATCATCTTACTTTTTGCTAGGTATGACTCCAACCAGTGGAGAGTTTTCCCCGGATTCCCATTGACTCCAGTTTTGTTAGGCCTCCTTGATGCCACGCTCGGTGAAATGCATCCTTGATGTCAAATGCGGCCACCCTAACCTCACCTCAGGAGTTCAGCTCTTTTGTCCATGTTTGAACCAAGGCTATAATGAGGCCAGGAGCTGAGTGGCCCTGAAGTAACCCAAACTGGGCATCAGTGAGCAGGTTATTGCTAAGCCAGTGCCATTTGATAGCACTGTTGATGACCCCTTCCACTAGTTTACTGATGACCGAGAGTAGATTGATGGGGTGGGAATTGGCTGGGTTGGATTTGCCCTGCTTCTTGTATACAGGACATACCTGGGCAATTTTCCACATTGCCAGATGTGTGTTGTAGCTGAAACAAAAACAAAAATAGCTGGAAAAACTCAGCAGGTCCATCAGCATCTGCGGAGAGGAATACAGTTAATGTTTCGAGTCCGTATGACTCATCATCCTGTGTTGTAGCTCTACTGGAATGTCTTGGCTAGGGGCACGGCAAGTTCTGGAGCTCAAGTCTTCAGTACTATTGTCGGAATATTGTCAAGCCCTATAGCCTTTGCAATATCCAGTGCCTTCAGCCACTTCTTGATGTCATGTGGAGTGAATTGAATTGGCTGAAGATTGGCATCCGTAATGCTGGGGACCTCTGGCGGAGGCTGAGATGGATCATCCACTCGGCACTTCTGGCTGAAGATTGTTGCAAATGCTTCAGCCTTATCTTTTGCATTGATGTGCTGGGCTCCCCCATCATTGAGTTGTGGAACCACCTCCTCCAGTGAGTTGTTTAATTGTTCACCACCATTCACGACTGGATATGGCAGGACTGCAGAGCTTAGATCTGTTCTGTTAGTTGTGGGATCACTTAACTCTGTCTCTCACTTGCTGCTGTTGCTGTTTGGCATGCAAGTAGTGCTGCCTTATAGCTTCACTAGGTTGATGCCTCATTTTTAGGTATGCCTGGTGTTGCTCCTGGCATGCCTTCCTGCACTCTTCTTTGAACCGGGGTTGAACCCCTAGCTTGATGGTAATGGTAAAGTGACGAATATGCCAGCCCATGAGGTTACAGATTGTGTTTGACTACAATTCTGCAGCTGCTGATGGCTCACAATGTCTACAGAATGCCCAGTCTTGACTTTGTAGATCTATTCAAAATCTATCCCATTTAGCATGGTAATAGTGCCACACAATACGATGGAGGATATCCTCAATATGAAGACAGGACTTTGCCTCCACAACGACTGTGCGTTGGACATTCCTACTGATACTGTCATGGACAGATGCATCTGTGGCAGGCAGATTGTTGAGGATGAGTTAAGTATCTTTTTCCCTCTTGTTGGTTCTCTCACCATTTGCTGCAGACCCAATCTAGTAGCTTTGTCCTTTAGGACTCGGCCAGCTCGGTCAGTAATGGTGCTATCACTCTTGGTGATGGACATTGAAGTCCCCCACCCAGAGTACATTTTGTGCCCTTGCCCACCTCAGTGCTTCCTCCAAGTGACGTTCGACATGGAGGAGCACTGGTTCATCAGCTGAGGGAGGGCAGTACATCGTAATCAGCAGGAGGTTTCCTTGCCCATGTTTGACCTGATGCCATGAGACTTCATTGGGTCTGGAGTTGATGTTGAAGATTCCCAGGGCATCTCCCTCCTGACTGTGTACCACTGTGCCACCACCTCTGCTGGGTCTGTCTTGCCAGTGGACCGGATATACCCAGGGATGGTGATGGTTATGTCTGAGACATTATCTGTAGGATATGATTCTGTGAGGATAACTACATCGGGCTGTTGCTTGTCTAGTCTGAGACAGCCCCCAGATGTTAGGAAAGAGGACTTTGTAAGGTCGACAGAGCTGAGTTTACCGTTATCGTTTCCAGTGCCTACGTCAATGCCGGATGGTCCATCTGGTTTCATTCCCTTTGACACTTTGTAGCGGTTTGATTCAACTGAGTGGCTTGCTAGGCCATTTCAGAGGGCATTTAAGAGTCAACCACATTGCTGTGCGTCTGGAGTCACACCGGAAGGGCATTAGTGAACCAGATGAGTTTTGCAGCAATCAACAATGGTTTCATGGTCATCGTTACTAATTCCAGATTTTTATTGAATTCAGCTTCCACCATTGGCCATGGTGGAATTTGAACTTGGGGTCCCCAGAGCATTATAATAAAAATAAAGTACTGCAGATGCTGGAAATCTGAAACAAAAACAAAAATTGCTGGAAAAGCTCAATAGGTCTGACAGTACCTGTGGAGAGAAAGACAGAGTTAATGTTTTGATTCCGTATGACTTTTCTTCAGGAGTAAAGAGAAGTAAAAATGTGGTGAAATATATACTGTTTAAGGGGGGGTGCGGAACAGGTGAAGCTGGATAGAAGGCCAGCGATAGGTGGAGGCAAAGGAGAGATTGCGAAATATGTCATAAACAAAAGATGGAAGGGGTGTTGTTGGTGGTGATACTGGCTAAAGGAGGTGCTAATGGTGACATTAAGAGTCGAAAACTCATGAGCAAGTGACAGGTAGCCCTAGTGGGGTTGGGGTGGGGGGAGGGGACGGTGTGGGAGAAAAGATAAAATAGGCTAAAAGGTGAGAACAAAACAATGAATTGAAATAAATTTTAAAAATAATAGAAACTGGTGGGAAAAAATATATATGGATAAAAATTAAAAAATAAATATTAGAAAAAAGGGGATCAAAAAGATGGAGGAGAGAGTTCATGATCTGAAGTTGTTGAACTCAATGTTAAGTCCGGAAGGCTGTAAAGTACTTAATCGGAAGGTGAGGTGCTGTTTCTCCAGTTTGTGTTGAGCTTCACTGGAACATTGCAGCAGGCCAAGGACAGTCATGTGGGCATGAGAGCAGGGTGGTGGGTTGAAATGGCAAGCGACAGGAAGGTCTGGATCATGCTTGCGGATAGACCGAAGGTGTTCTGCAAAGCGGTCACACAGTCTGCGTTTGATCTCAGGGCATTACCCTGGGTCTCTGGATTACCAGTCTAGTGACAATGCCATGGCACCATCACATCCCCTATAGATGCAAAGTACTCATATAACACCTCAGCCATGCCCCCTGCCTCCATATGAAAATCCCTTTTTTGGTCCCTAATCGGCCCTACTCCTCCTTTTACCATCCTCTTACTATTTACTTATGTGCCAATAGAAGACTTTGGGATTCCCCAGTCTTTTCTCATAATCCCTGTTTGCTTTTCTCATTTGTTTTTTCACCTCCTCTCTGAACCTTCTGTAATCTGCTTGGTTCTCAGTTGTAGTTTCTACCTGACATCTTTCATTAGCAAATTTTTTTTCTTCATAATTTCTATTTCCTATTTCATCCAGGAAGCTCTGGATTTGTTTGCTCTACCTTTACCTTTTGAGGGAATATACCTTGACTGTGCCCAAAGTATTTCTTCTTTGAAGGTAGCCCATTGTTCAGCTACAGTTTAAACCGCCAATCTTTAGTTCTAGTCTATCTGGCCCAGCTCTGTTTTTGGCCCATTGCAGTTGGCTCCCTCCCAGTTAATTATTCTTACTGTAGATTGCAGGTTGTCCTTTTCTACTGTCATCCTAAATGTTATGGTACTGGGCTTGTAACCCCAAGATCAAGAGTTCAAATCTCACAATGGCAAACTATGAAACAATGTAACTCATCTGAATAGGAACAGATGGAAACATGTTTGTACTCAAAAGAGTTACAACGCCTGGAATACTGTGTATGGTTTTGGGGCTTGGCCTAAATAGCCAAGTGGTTTTGGTACTGGGTTTGTAACCCCAAGATCAAGAGTTCAAATCTCACAATGGCAAACTATGAAACAATGTAACTTCATCTGAAACAGATGGAAATGGGTTTGTACTTGAAAGAGTTACAATGATCCTTGTCTCCTCAATGTTCCCCCACTGACACTTGGAAATGAGTTGGGCCAAGTAGATCAAGAACCAGGTTCAACAGTGCATCCTTTCTTGTTGATCTGGACACGCATTGCTGTAGAAAATTCTCCTTAACACACTCTAGAAACTCGTGCCCCTCTCTGTCCTATACGCTGCCACTATCCCAGTCTACATTCAGATAATTAAAATCCCCCATTATAGCTACTCTATAATTTTTGCACCTCTAATTTCCCTGAAGATTTGTTCCCTTACATCCTTCCCACTAGTTGGCGGCCTATAGAATGCACTGAGCAATGTAATTGCACCCTTATTGTTCCTTAGCTCTAGCCAAATTGATTCTGTCCTTGAACCCTCTGGGCCATCCTCTTTCTCCAGCACTGCAATGCTCTCCTTAACCAATACTGTTATCCCTCCTCTTTTGCTTCCTTGAACACTTCTATCCAGGAACATTTAACACCCAGTCCTGCCCTTCCTTGAGCCAGGTCTCTGTTATCATCACAATGTCATATTTCCACATGGCAAACTGCGCCTGTAACTCCCCAATCTTATTTGCTATACTCCGTGCATTCACATACTTACATAGTAACCCTGAGTTAGACTTCGTGGTTTTCTCCCTTACTCCAACTCCACCTGTTAACTTACACTAGTGCTATCTTTGTCTCCCAGTATTTTGTGCACCCTGGTATACCTCTCTAATATTATTCTCTCCTGATTCCCTCATCCCTGCCGAGTTAATTTAAAGCCCTCCCAACAGCACTAGTAAAATGCCCCACAAGGTACTCAGTCCAAGCTCTGTTCAGGTGCAACCTGTCCGGCTTGTACAGGTGCCATCTTCCCCAAAGCCAGTCCAAGTGTCCCAGGAATCTAAAGCCCTCCCTCCTGCACCATCTTTCCAGCCACGCTTTCATCTGCCTTACCCTCCTATTTCTGTACTCACTTGCACGTGGCACAAGGAGTAACCTGGAGATTGCTACTTTTGAGCTCCTGCTTGCTAATTTTTGACCTAGCTCCCTAAATTCTGATCGCAGGACCACATCCCCCTTCCTGCCTAAGTCATTGGTATCAATGTGGACCACAACTTCTAGCTGATCACCCTCCCCCAGAAGAATGTCCGCAGCTGTTAAGTGACATCCTTGACCCTGCACCAGGGAGGCAATATACCATCCTGGAGTCGCATCTACGGCCACAGAAACGCCTGTCTGTTCCCCTAACTAATGAATCTCCAATCACCATTGCTCTTTTCTTCTTCCCTCCTGTACAGCCGAACTGCTCATTGTGCCACAAACTTGGCTGTGACCGCATTCCTCTGAGGAACCAACACCCTCACTAGTATCCAAAATGGAAAACCAATGGTGAGTGGGACCCCAGGGGACTCCTGCACCACCTGCCTGGTTGTCTTGGTCTGTCTAGTGGTCACCCATTCCCTTTCTGACTTTGTGCTCCTAACCTGCGGCGTGACAACTTCTTTGAACATGCTATCCACGTAGCGCTCAGCCTCGTGAATGAGCCACAGTGACTCTAGCCGCTGCTCAAGTTTCTGCAGCTTCATGCATATGTGGTCATCTAGGATACCAGCAGTGTTCACGAGTTCCCACATATTACATGACAAGCATTCCACACGACTGAGCTGCCCTGCCATGTCTTAACTTTACTTCCCTTACGTTAATTTTAATTTACTTGGGTTTATTTATATTACTTTTATTTTACTGGCCCTGATTTAAATTTACTCCCCTATTTTTGGTATTTCTTACTTAAATCCAAGTAGCTACTACTTTAAAAATAATACGCTTTTCTCATGTACAGCTATTTAAAGACACTCCCTAACAACAGTTTCTCATTTTGTTTTTATGGAGGCATTTTCATTGACAAATTATGTGAAATCTTAGCTTTAAAAATCGAGAGTAAATTTTCAGATACAAGTTGTCGCTCCTATTTCCTTTTCCGCTTGCAAGTGCACAGCTAAACTAGAAATAGTTCTTCAAATTCCAGATTGCTCATGGATTTGATTGCACCAATAGCTGCCTTTGAACAGATGTTTTTAGTTAATTGATTAGCTGACCATTATTGTTGATTGAGTTTGGGTAAGTATGGAACTTTGTGGTAAACAGCTTAGGAGCTGAGTGATCAAACTGGATACTTCCTCCAGACAGTTCATTGTGCTGAGATGTAACTCTTTCGAGTACAAACCCGTTTCCATCTGTTTCAGATGAAGTTACATTGTTTCATAGTTTGCCATTGAGAGATTTGAACTCTTGATCTTGGGGTTACAAACCCAGTACCATAACCACTTGGCTATTCAGGCCAAGCTTTAGGAGCTGAGTTGACTGCTGACAGGGAAATAAGATAATTGCACTGCAGTTAGTCACCATCATCAGATCCATGATTTCTACTACCTAGAAGTGCCAGAGGACCAGGTGCATGGGGATACAACTGCCTGTGATTTTGTCTTGGATATACATTGCTGTTCCTGGAAGCTTCGTTGGGTCATAATCCTGGAACTCCATCTGTGGGAATACCTTCATCACAGACTGCAGCGGTTCAAGAAGGTGGCTCACGACCATCTTAAGGGCAATGAGGATTAGGCAATAAATGCTTACCTTGCCAATGATGCCAACGACCCATGAATTAATAAATAAAAAATTTGTGTGCAAATTGTACAAACCACTGATTCAAGCTAACACAATGGCAAGCACTGCCATGTTGTCTTATCATTTTGATAGCATATTTTCTTGATACTACTCAACTTCTTATTTTCCCCCGAGGTACTGAATTCTCTAGGTGACTCTCCTTGACGTCTCTCTTCCCCCATCATCACATGGTTAGCAACAAATTTTAGGAGAGTGTGTGTGTGTAAATGAAAATTGAATTTCTGAAACAGAATAAATTGTGACCCTCACAAGCTACAGAAGGTCAACTAAGATGGACTTGAACCAGACTTGTTACAAATATTTACGGATAGTAAAGTTTGTTAAATTATTCAGCAGTAAGTTTCGGAAATGTTTTGTATAGATTTATCTTGTAGCTGAACATGATTTACTTTAACATTCATTTATAAGATTAATTTTGAATTGACTCTGAAATAAGTCTTTTATTCCAACTGCTGATCTTTATTTTACATTCTGCAGATTTTCTAGACAGCTGCCGTGCTAGTACTTTACTGGCAGAACTTGAAGATGATGAAGATTTGCCTGAACCAGATGAGGAAGATGATGAAAATGAAGATGACAATCAAGAAGATCAGGAGTATGAAGAAGTTATGGTATGCTCTTCTCCTGTAGTTTTAAATGAGTTTTTTTATTTAAAAATACTATTGAGCTTATCTTCACCTTATATGCAGCAGTATGCTGTTTTGCAGAAGTCACAATACAGACATTACTGTGGTAGGGGTCTGGTATTTTGGTCTGATATTCCTTTAAGTTTATAGTCTTATACTTGTAAATACATAAAATTGACTTGATTGAACCTTGGAAAACAGGAAGAAGAGGAATATGAAACGAAAGGAGGGCGCCGTAGAACGTGGGATGATGATTTTGTCCTAAAGCGGCAGTTTTCTGCTTTAGTACCAGCTTTTGATCCACGACCTGGTCGTACAAACGTGCAGCAAACAACTGATTTAGAAATCCCTCCTCCAGGTACTTTAAAATTCACCATTTTGTTCTCATTTGTTCAATAAAGATCCTTTCCTTTTCTGTGACATGATGCATCCTCCCACCACTATTAAGCACACTACGTTTTTGTAGAAACACCTCAATCAGAACTGCTGGAGGAAGTAGAGTGTGCCCCTTCACCACGATTAGCACTTGTCTCTATTTCCTCTGTTTTATACCTCATGTTGTGCCATTCTATTTGCATATCATTGTTATAATAATTGAAGTCTTTCTGTAACAGCAATGTACCTCAGTTTGGCTGTATAGTGATATCACATAGCAGATTTTATATTCGTTTGGTGTGCTCATTTTTGTAATGGTCATATTAAAAAAACGGTATGGGCTTTAATCTTTGAAATATGCTTTTTGTAGGAACACCTCAATCAGAACTGCTGGAGGAAGTAGAGTGTGCCCCTTCACCACGATTAGCACTGACTCTTAAGGTAGCAGGTTTGGGAACATCTCGTGAAGTGGAGTTGCCCCTCTCAAACTACAGAGCTACCATTTTCTGTTATGTGCAGAAACTGTTACAGCTTTCATGTAATGGAAATATAAAATCTGATAAGTTTAGGCGCATATGGGAACCAACATACACGTAAGTAAATGTACCAGGAAATTTTGTATGTTTTGGATTTGTTTGATTAGAAATGTTTCTAAAGTGCATTGCTTACTAATTTATCGAAAAGAAGTTCTTGGCTGCTATTTGAGTTGTTTTAGGTCAAGTAGTAAAGCTTGCCTAAATGCCTCATTAATTAAATTCAACATTTGAACCATATGGACTAATCCTGATCCTTGCCAAGTATAATCCCAGAAACATTGACAGTTAATATGCTAGAATTGCACTTGGTGGGTCCAATAATCTGATTTCAGGCAATTATAGTCTACAATTTCATTTAACAAAGGATGTACCCAAAATGTAATCAATCCATGTGACCTATTATTGATTAATATTGTAGGCCATAAAGAGAATAGTGTTGTAAAAGGCATTTGGTAAATTTCATGTGTACAAATCTTTACATTATATAATGTAAAATAAATCAGTGTATCCTAGATAGCTGCAGCAAATTTCATGTGAACAGGATTTCAACAATTGTAAGGAAAGCTCTTGACTGGCAATCTTGAAAATGAACAAATTAAATTCCTCTGTAGCACTATGAATATTTAACTAATACAATAATCTCACTTCTGGTACTTGTGTCAGTGAGTGGAATGGATTAATATGGTTTCCAAAAATTGCTTGGGCCTGAAATGTGCTTAATTAGATTTCTTAACCTTCTCAAGTAGAGACATTTATACAATGTGCAGAATTTCGCCCTTGGATGGTGGGTGGACAGCCAAACCCCACCACTGAAACGGGGCCTGTCGCCGTTTTGAGTGGGTGGGCCAATTAAGGCCCGCCCAGCTGCCTGCCCGACGGGAAGCACTATGCGCTTCCTGTGCAGGGTGGGGGAGGGAATCCCCAGCTGTCAAAGTGCATTCTTTCGCGCATGCGCGCAAAAGAGAGCACTGCTCCCTGAGGCAAAGTTCTGTCTCAGGGAGATTATTGACAGGTAAGTAAAATCAAAAAATAGAAAAATATTAAAATTATTAACATGTCCCCCTCATGTGACATGAAACCTCATCCCGCCAGTAGATGAAGTTTCATGAATAATCTGGAGCCTGCTGGGGCTCCTGGCCTGCCTGCCAGCCTTAAGGTTGGACGGGCAGGTATTTAATTATCTTAACTAGCCTGTCAATGGCCTCAGTTGGCCATTGACAGGTCAGCGGGCGAACAGCTGATTTCATTGTCCGCCTGCCTTCCTAAAAATTTAAATGGACCTGGATGACGCCGGGGATTCCTCCCGATGTCATCCCATGTCATTTTCCCCTCGGCGAACGGGCCCCATCCCCAAATTGCCAAGGGGAAAATTCTGGCCAATGCTGTATTTTTCTGGAATGTATTTAAGTCTGGAAACTACTATAAAAATGCAGAGGAAATGTCTGCAGCTCAGTGTTATTGATTTGGAGGCCAAGCCACAAGACCCTATTATGCATCGGGAGGGGGAAAATTACCTGGCCACTTTGTCCCAGAAGGCAGTCACTCCCCTTAAGATAGGGTCATCTGATTTGGTCAGTGGTCAGGGACAGGAGCCTGTGACTGCAAGAGAGGCAGGTAAGGGGGTCAATAAGGTGGAAGTGGAGAAGCCTCAGTCCTTAGAATTGTCCAATAGATTCGACGTCAAAGCAGCTTGCATGAATGAGAGGAGAGGCAGCAAGGTGGATGAGCAAACTGCCTGTGGCACTGTGATACAGGAAGCCATTCAAGTGGGTGGAGTAAATAGGAATATTGTGTTAGTAAGGGGTAGTATAATCAGGGGTATAGATACAGTTCTCTGAAGCTGAGAGTGAGAGTCCAGAAGGATATGTTGCCTGCATGGTAAAAAGGTTCAGGACATCTGCCCTGGATTGGAGAGGAACTTGCAGTGGGAAGGGAAGAATCCAGTTGTTGTGGTCCACATGGGTACCAACGAAATAGATAGGACTAGGAAAGAGGAACAGCAAAGCAAATTAACACTTTATTCAAGAAAGGAAGCAGGCAGAAAAGAGGAAAATTATAGGCCAGGTAGCTTAACATCTGTCATAAGGAACTTGCTAGAATCCATTATTAAGGAGGTTATAGGAGGATATTTAGAAAATTATGATGGGATCAGGCAGAGTCAACATGCTTTAGTGAAAGGGAAATTGTGTCTAATTTATTAGAGTTCTTCGAAGAAGTAACAAGCAAGATAACGATGTGGTGTGATTAGATTTTCAAAAGACATTTGATAAGATGCCACATGAAAGTTTACTACATGGTGTGAGGGTATTAGCATGGATAAAGGATTGGTTAACTAAGAGGAAGCAGAGAGCAGGGATAAATGGGCCTTTTTCAGTTTGGCAAGCCGGAACTAGTGGAAAGCTGCTGGGATCAGTGCTGGGGCCTCAACTATATACAATCTGTATCAATGACTTGAATGAAGGGACTGAAAGTGTGGCAGCTAAATTTGCTGATGACATCAAGATAGGTAGGAATGTAAATTGTCAAGAGAAGGAAGCCAGCCAGGTAGGTTACGTGAGCGGACAAAAATTTGGCAGATGGAGTATAATGTGGGAAAATATAAATTTATCCACTTTGGCAGGAAGAATAGAAAAGCAATATACTATTTAAATGAGGAGAGCGATAACTCGGTGGTGCAGAGGGATTTGGGTGCCCTGGTACACAAAAAGTTAGTATGCAGGCACAGCATGTGATTTGGAAGGCAAATGGAATGTTGGTGTTTATTGAAAGAGGAATAGGATATAAAAGTAAGGAAGCTCCAACAACTCATCGACACCAACACCCATCTAGGACCCTCCACCCCTGCCTGTCCCTCCATCCCCACCCCATCTTCCATTCCCAGCCCTGGCCGAATATTCACTATACCCCCTGACCTTCCCCTCTCCGATGTTGAACATTCAGTGCTCAGCAAAGGACTTAGTTTCATACCCTTATGCCCTCATCTCAATGAATTTTGGGCTGGACATGATGCTGAACTCTTCTTCCGCCGTCTTCGTCTCCGTGCTCACTTCTTTGGGCAGGAGTCCTCTCCCCATTCAACGGATCCTTTTACGCACCTCCAATATTCTCCCTCCACCTGGACCCCTCCCTCTGGATTCTTACCTTCTCTTGATTTTTTCATTGAGAACTGTCGGCGCGACATTAATTGTCTCAATTTCTCTGCTCCTCTCACCCATTCTAATCTGTCTCTCTCTGAACTTACTGCACTCTGTTTTCTCAGGTCCAACCCCAACATTGTCATCAAACCCGCTGACAAGTGTGGTGCTGTTGTTGTTTGGCGCACTGACCTCTACCTCGCGGAGGCTGAGCGTCAACTCTCAGACACTTCCTCCTACCTCTCCCTGGACCATGACCCCACCACTGAACATCAAGCCATTGTTTCCAGGACTGTCACTGACCTCACCTCCTCTGGGGATCTTCCTCCCACAGCTTCCAACCTGATAGTCGTCCAACCTCGGACAGCCCACTTCTACCTCCTACCCAAAATCCACAAACAGAACTGTCCCGGTAGACCGATCGTGTCAGCTTGCTCCTGCCCCACAGAACTCATTTCTCGTTATCTTGACTCCCTTCTCTCTCCCCTTGTCCAGTCCCTTCCCACCTACATCCGTGATTCCTCTGACACCTTACGTCACATCAACAATTTCCAGTTCCCTGGCCCCAACCGCTTCCTCTTCACCATGGACGTCCAATCCCTCTACACCTCCATCCCCTACCAGGATGGTCTGAGGGCCCTTAGCTTCTTCCTCGAACAGAGGCCCGAACAATCCCCATCCACCACTACTCTCCTCCGTCTGGCTGAACTTGTTCTCACACTGAACAATTTCTCCTTCAACTCCTCTCACTTCCTCCAAATAAAAGGTGTGGCTATGGGTACCCGCATGGGCCCCAACTATGCCTGTCTCTTTATGGGGTATGTGGAACATTCCTTGTTCCAGTCCTACTCTGGCCCCCTTCCACAACTCTTTCTCCAGTACATCGATGATTACTTCGGTACTGCTTCATAATCTCGTCGGGACTTGGAAAAATTTACTAATTTTGCTTCCAATCTCCACCTCTCCATCATTTTCACATGGTCCATCTCTGACACTTCCCTTCCCTTCCTTGACCTCTCTGTCTCAATCTATGGTGATAGACTGTCCACCAATATCCATTACAAGCCTACCAACTCCCACAGCTACTCACACCCCGCTTCCTATAAGGACTCCATTCCATTCTTTCAGTTCCGTCGCATCTATTCTGATGATGCTACCTTCAAAAGCAGTTCCTCTGACATGTCCTCCTTCCTTAACTGAGGTTTTCCACCCCTGGTCGTTGACAGGGCCCTCAACCATGTCCGGCCCATCTTCCGCGCATCCGCCCTCATGCCTTCTCCTCCCTCCCAGAAATGTGATAGGGTCCCCCTTGTCCTCACTTATCACCCCACCAGCCTCCGCAATCAAAGGATCATCCTCCGCCATTTCGGCCAACTCCAGCATGATGCCACCACCAAACACATCTTCCCTTCAGCCCCCTATCGGCATTCCGTAGGAATCGGTCCCTCTGGGACACCCTGGTCTACTCCTCCATCACCCCCTACTCCTCAACCCCCACCTATGGCACCTCCCCATGCCCATGCAAAGTATGCAACACCTGCCCCTTCACTTCCTCTTCCTCACTGTCCAAGGGCCCAAACACTCCTTTCAAGTGAAGCAGCATTTCACTTCCATTTCCCCCAATTTAGTCTACTGCATTCGTTGCTCCCAATGCGGTCTCCTCTACATTGGAGAGACCAAACGTAAACTGGGCGACCGCTTTGCAGAACACCTGCGGTCTGTCCGCAAGAATGACCCAAACCTCCCTGTCGCTTGCCATTTTAACACGCCACCCTGCTCTCTTGCCCACATGTCTGTCCTTGGCTTGCTGCATTGTTCCAGTGAAGCCCAACGCAAACTGGAGGAACAGCACCATCTTCCAACTAGGCACTTTACAACCTTCCAGACTGAATATTGAATTCAACAACTTTAGGTCTTGAGCTCCCTCCTCCATCCCCACCCCCTTTCTGTTTCTTCCCCCTTCCTTTTGTTTTTTTCCAATAAATTATATAGATTTTTCTTTTCCCACCTATTTCCATTATTTTTAAATCTTGTATGCCGGGCTAGTCTTTCCACCCCACCCCCACTAGAGCTGTACCTTGAGTGCCCTACCATCCATTCTTAATTAACACATTCATTTAGATAATATCACCACCTTCAACGCTTCTTTGTTCTTTGTCTGTGACATCTTTTGATGATCTGCTCCTATCACTGCTTGCCTGTCCCTACAAACCACCCCCCTCCCCCACCTTAAATCAGCTTATATTTCACCCTTTCCTAAGATTCACTCAGTTCTGTTGAAGGGTCATGAGGATTCGAAACATCAACTTTGTTCTTCTCCGCTGATGCTGCCAGACCTGCTGAGTTTTTCCAGGTAATTCTGTTTTTGTTTAAGTTTTATTGCAGCTTAGTGAGACCACAACTGGAGTACTGTGTACAGTTTTGGTTTCCTTATTTGAAATAATTGTATTAGAAGCAGTTCAGAGAAGGTTCACTCGGATCATTGCTGGGATGAAGGGCTTATCTTTAGGTTGGACAGGCTGGGCCAGTTACCATTGGAGTTTAGAAGATTGAGAGGTGATCTTATTGAACACATAAGATCTTGAGGGAACTTGACAGGGTGGATACTTGGAGGCTGTTTCCTCTTGTGGGGGGAGACTAGAACTAGGGAACACAGTTTAAAAATAAGAGGTCTCCCTTTTAAGATGGAGATGAGATGAGGAGAACTTTTTTCTCCTGAGGATCAATAGTCTGAGGAATTCTCTTCCCCAGAAAGCAGTGGAGGCCTGGTCATTGAATTTATTCAAAACTGAGATGGATAGATTTTTGACAGACAAGGGAGTCAAGGGTTATGAGGGGCAGACCAGAAGGTGGAGTTGAGACCACAACCAGATTAGCCATGATCTTATCATGATGGAGCAGGCTCGAAGAGCCAAATTGCCTACTTCTGTTCCCCTTGGCTCCTATGTAGGATGTTAATTCCTATGATAGCCAACAGGTTAATGTTCATTGTTTTTAAATGAGCTAAGTTTAAGGCGTTGGGTGAACTTTAATCTGCCCCTGGTTATTTGCTATATAACCCTGAGAGCTTTTGATGCTGATGGAGTGCCAGAGTGAAGAAATTTTTCACTCATCAGTGCTGAATTTTTCAACTGTAAGCACAAAATGAATGCAGACTAAAAGTTTATATCAGTAACCTGAATATTTGATGGATGCTTACGATTTCTTCCAGGATTATGTACAGAGAGATGAAAGATTCTGATAAAGAAAAAGGGGAAAATGGAAAGATGGTAAGTAATGTTTCTGTTCATGCTGCAATGTTATGTTTTTTTGCCTCTAAGAATAACAGACTAAACTATTACCATGATCAAATTGAAGTACTAACATAATTCTGACAAACAGACTTTTTAAATCCAAAGAGCATGAATAATAGAAAAGTTTAAATTTTTAGTTTTAATGCATGTACAACCTGTAAGACTTTACAATCAGGAAAGACCAACCTTTGGTTCTTCCTGTTGTAGGGCTGCTGGTCTGTAGAGCATGTGGAACAATACCTTGGCACTGATGAATTACCAAAGAATGACTTGATAACCTACCTGCAGAAGAATGCAGATTCAGCTTTCCTGCGGCACTGGAAATTAACCGGCACTAATAAAAGTATTAGGAAAAACAGAAATTGTTCTCAGCTCATAGCTGCATACAAGGTATATTACCGTGCAAAATATTTTTTCTGGATAATATACGTCTGCACCCGTAAAAGCAAAAACAATGCTTATGTTGTAATGTTATTTGCTTGAAATTAACTTAATGTAAAGTTGTAGCTTTAATGCATTCATGTTTTATAAAAATATTTATACTCCTGTACAAGTTCAAATTTGTGCTAATTATGATTTGCAAGTGGCTTTGACTAGAAGTGCATGTAGTTGATTATTTTTTACAAGTATCTTAAGTGAGTTATTGAATGTTTTTCCTTTTTATAAAATAACTTTCTGCAGGAATTTTGTGAGCATGGATCAAAATCATCTGGACTAAACCATGGACCCATTTCATCTTTGCACAGTTGTGAAATTCTTAGTGGAACACGAGAGCAACCACAAGCCAAGGCTGGGAGCGGACAGAATGCTTGCGGTGTGGAAGATGTCTTGCAATTGCTTCGTATTCTTTATATTATTGCTAGTGATCCATACTCCACATGGCGAGGCCATGAAGGTTAGGCCAAATCTTTCTCCTGGAAAGGGAGAGACATAAAAAATATGAATTGAGGTGTTCGATATAACAATTGTTCTTGAGTTCACTATTGGTGGGTTTTTTTTTTGACAGAAGGTGATGGTCAGCTTGAGTTCAACGTTTCACCAGAAGAATTCACAAGCAAAAAAGTCACCACAAAAATCTTACAGCAAATTGAGGTAATTGCTTAAAATTGATCCAAAATACAAATCCTGTATTCATTTTCTTGCAATTCAATTTAGAAAATTGATGCATTACATTGCCATATATAGTTTGCCAAACTCTACGTTAATAGGAGTTAATAGTGCAAATATTGAGATGTTTGCCTGACTAGCTCTGTAATCTTGATGAGAATTTTTTCAATTGCGATATCAATTTAATAGTAATGCAGTTGTGATGTTTTGAATTTTTATTGTCACTTTTTGATATGTTATATATTTTGTTCTGTTTTTTTTCTGGTGTTTATTGCAGGAACCTTTGGCTTTGGCTAGTAGTGCACTGCCAGACTGGTGTGAGCAGCTGACCAGCAAGTGTCCATTCTTGATCCCTTTTGAAACCAGACAATTGTACTTCACCTGTACAGCATTTGGTGCATCAAGGTAAAAGATGGACTAAAGTGATATTTCTTAGCATTCATATTTCTTTTCAATATAAACCATCTTGGTATGGCATAAGGTGCGAGTATGGCCTTTGTATTTGCTTTATCTTTCACCTCAAATTATAAATGTTCAATAGTATGGTATGGCAGAAAAAAATGTTAGCTTATAAGCAAACTCCTTGTTTTTTGTTTCTGCTGACTCAGTTGTGCCTTTGCTGAGGACGATCCCTGCTTTCTACCTGTGTGCTTAACATTGTGTTCTTCATATCTCTGTTCACTACTACATTTATTTTAGGGCAATAGTTTGGCTACAGAATAGACGTGAGGCCACCATGGAACGTACTCGAACAACCACAGCAGTGAGGCGAGATGACCCAGGGGAATTTCGAGTTGGAAGATTAAAACATGAACGGGTCAAGGTTCCTCGTGGTGATACATTAATGGAGTGGGCAGAGAACGTCATGCAAATTCATGCTGATAGAAAATCTGTTCTAGAGGTAAATAGCAAAAAAAAACTTCAAAATCCAATTGGAATAATGCTACGTGACTCTGGTACGTGATTGTGTTTGAGCAAGAGATTTAAAATCTTGCATTTTTCTCAGAATTCACAAAGGACAGTGAATTGAAACATTCCATTTTGTTATGAAGCTGGTTAAGGCAGTGAGTAGCCAAATCATATAGGCTATGCAACTACTAGGGGTTATTAATGATCTTTACTGAATTTGCTGATCTCAGCCAGGGTTGTTGCAATTCGTATGAGCACCTTTTGTAGGGGTAATTGATCAGGGTCCGCTGCTGGTAATTGTTTATATTCCCAGTGGAGGAGAGCGTTTGCAGAAGCTGTTATGTATTTTAAGGCAACGGTATTCACTACATGGGCTGCTTGCCAACCTGCTCGCTCATGTGCTTCTCCTGCTCATTGCCTCCCTTCGCTTGCTGACTGTGTCACTTGGTCGTTGCTTACACCTGCTCACTGTCGCTCACAGTGAGGGCTCAGGAGAGGGAAGCGGCAAAGAGGAGCAAGGGTCAGCAGGCAGGAGGTAAGCGATTAAGAGTTAGCAAGTTATTAAACACAGTAACATTTACAGTTACTAATGTGTTTGTATTTCATAATCTTTTTAGATTTTATGTACCAAGGTATCTTTTTATGAAGAAATAAATCACAAATGAATTGAAGTATTTTTAAAATTCTACTTGCAGCCTGATTAACATTTTCCATTATCCCAATTAGCCTTCATTATTTTTCTAGTGAATACCAGTGTTTTAAGGAGACCAATGGAATGCAAAGATTGACTACTTACAGCTTGAGCACTGGCAAAAAGAGAGCTTCGCTGCTCTTTGTTATTTGCAGAGATAACTTTTTTCCCCAAGTCTTTTGGCATCAATCTCTCTGTCATTGATGTTGATGTATTTTTTCAGGTTGAATTTTTAGGTGAAGAAGGAACTGGTCTTGGTCCAACTTTAGAGTTCTATGCACTCGTAGCAGCAGAATTTCAAAAGAAAGAACTTGGGATTTGGCTGTGTGATGATGATTTTCCGGATGATGAGTCCCGACAGGTACTTAATTTAAAGCAGAAAAATCTGTTTTTGTTTTGATACTGTAAAGAATATATCTTTTTATTTCTGTTGGACTGTGGATTAAAATTACAATGGCTGCAGTTTGAAGGATATGTCTACTGGAACAGTACGAGGGATATATATAATGTTACTGTCCTGAAACAGCGTGTGCCATGAAAGACAGGATGGTGCTGAGGAGGAATCTGGTCTAATGGGCAACTGCCTGGCAACAACATTTTAATTGGCTCCTAACCAGGTGACCAGGGTTTGTATGAGAGCAGTGCAGCAGAATAGCTCCTAGCCTGAAAGGAAAAATATTTTAAACCTCTCCTATGTGTGTAAGATTCCAGTAATTCAGCACTAATAGCTAGCTGGCTTTTTCCCCTCATATCTCTATAACCTACTCTCTCTCTCTCTCTCTCTCTCTCTCTCTCAAAACCCCAAGAAGCAAAAGGGGAAATATACTGTCAGAGACATTGAAAGGCAAGTGCTCAACCAGTGAAATAAAGACTGAAAGTGCTGGAAGACATCAAAACTGTTTTATCCCACCCTTAAAATCCATGTTTTGTGTACCTTATGTGTCTTGTATGTGTGTGCGTAGGGATTTAAGAAGGAAGAGAGTTTAGGTTATAGAGTTAGAAATTAGCAGTTCGTATTTCTTGATTTTGCCACAGGTTAAAGACAATTTGTTCATTAACCGGTTATTTTACTTATTAAGTTTGCAAACCTGGTGCTCATATTCTGTTAACCTAAATTAAACAGTTAGCTGGGTTGATCAAACTTTTTCACATTTGTGGCGGCTCAGGGAGCAGTGGGGCTTGATATTGCAGTGTACCTTCCTCAGTGAGTCGTGACAATACACAGAAATGATAATTATTAAAATTCTGAATTTAGCAAATTGTAACAACACTTTGTTCATAATATGAAGAGTACTGTGATAAAGATTTATCTTACACATGTCATTTTTCTGGTTTTATACAGGTTGACTTGGGTGGTGGACTTAAGCCGCCAGGATATTATGTGCAGCGATCGTGTGGACTTTTTTCTGCTGCTTTCCCACAGGATAGTGAAGAAATGGACAGAATAACCAAGCTTTTCCATTTCCTGGGCATATTCTTAGCCAAATGTGTTCAGGACAACAGACTGGTGGATATTCCAATTTCTAAACCTTTCTTTAAACTCATGTGTATGGGCGACATAAAAAGCAATATGAGTAAACTACTACATGAATATGGGACCCAGGTAGATGGTAACTTACATTATATTGAAAGCCAGTCTGAGGCTTCAACAGAAGAAGGTCATGATTCAATATCTGTTGGGAGCTTTGATGAAGACTCAAAATCAGAGTTTATTCTTGATCCTCCTAAACCTAAACCCCCTGGTTGGTTCCATGGAATTTTGACTTGGGAGGATTTTGAGCTGGTAAATCCACACAGAGCTAGGTTCTTGAAGGAAATCAAGGAACTGTCAGTGAAGAGACGGCAAATATTAAGTAACAGAGCTTTTTCAGAAGATGAGAAAAACACACAACTCCAGGAGCTTACTTTGAAGAATCGATCAGGGTCAGGGCCACCACTCGGCATAGAGGATTTAGGGTATGAATTTCCTTTGTTTATTTGTGTTGTAGTCATTCGGTTGTCTCTGTATATTTTTCGTTCCACTTAACAGTTTGGTATCAGCTAAAAGCTATATTGGTCACGTGTTCTGCTTCATAGATTCTAACTAGGCTTAAAGGTGGAACCTATGCTGGAAAGTTTCAAAATATGCCAGAGGTCTGAAAGTAATTACTGTTGTGACTCCAAAAGTCTTTTTAGCCTGCCTGTATGAATGCAGGTGTCAGCATTAAGATAATGAGTTCATATCTGGATAGAACAGGTTGTGTGCACAGTTGAAGCCTGAAAGAAGCGCAGTGTACACGTTCCCCACAGTTACACTGTCACAATCTCTCCCAATACTGGCTTGTTAAGTGTGAACTAGGATAGGCCTAGAGACCAACAATAGAGGGTGTGGCCTATCAAATGAAAAGAATAACATAATTTTTCAGGAAAGTATGTTTCTTGGTACAGTTGGTGAATGGTGTTACTAAAGAAATGCTGATTTTCAGGCACTGGCTCTTGGGTCAGGATTGTGTTCTTGATTATCAGCACTAAGGTTTTCAAACTTCTCTGGGTCCAAGACTCCAGAACAACTTCATTTTTAAGGTTTGTCTGTGAGTTTCATTGGTGTCTGCAAACTTCAGACACTGCCTTCACATTAGGATCCAGGAGGTACTTGAGGCGCAACACAGTGCAAGTAATTGTCACCGCAAAGTTTTGCCATTCAGCTTTGCATAAGCATCCGTAAACTTCTGTGTTTGTAATTTTGCTTAGCCTGCAGGATTATTGAACTTCATAGTCTGGTGTGTGGATAAAGCACCACATAAAACCCAATCTTAATTAATATTTAAATCTGCTAAATCCAGCAATTATTTGGCAACAAGAAGTAGCTCCTGGAATAATTAAAAGAACCCTTGAAGTCAAACTAAAACTATTGGTACTCCTATGCTCTTAAATGTCCTCAGCATATCAAAGAATCAAGAGCTCACTTTTTCCTTTTGACTTTGATATATTTTGCTTAAGGCTGATTGATTACATACTGTGCAGGTGTTTTGTTCCTCTCTTTTTGGATATACTTCAACCCTGCATATTAAGTTTCCCAAACTTTCCATCAAGATCCTTCCAGGTGGAGTTTTTTTTGTGGACATTGCCATATAGTGATTCACAGTGCCAACCTCTTACAAGAGGTCTGTGTATGAATGTGCATGTGCTTCCCATTTCCCTATTAGTATGCTAAAGTTAAATCACATTTATTTGTCTGAGGAAGTTAAATGAGAACAAAAATGAGGAATACTTCACATGGTAGGTAATCTAACAGTTGTTTGGCTTCATAAATTAAATTTGTGAGCAGGTCATGAATTATAATCAGAGAATTGGTATCAAATGCGATGACCAATATTTATAATTTGTGATTCTAAAAGTACATTTAACACATTTTATGAAGCCATCTTATATTTTCAGTTGCATGCTATAGTTCATTGACACATCATGTTTCTTGGCACAACTGCTTGCATTGAGAGCAATGTGGTTTGGTAGAGGTTTGAAGTAATTCACTTGGTTTTGGGGGTGATGTTGTGAGTTGTTTGTGGGTACCAGTGGTTATGTCTTTTGGGGTCATTGTCCTTTATGGTCAGTGATAGCCCAGTTCTTTTAATACTATTTTCACTTTTGTAAAAAGCCAGTCTTCAGGGAAGTATTTTTTTTCTATTGGCACTGAACTGTTGATGGTATTTGTAGATGCACCAGGTCACTTAACTGGCTGACCCATAAGATGCACACAAGGCAAAAAGTTTGCAGGAAGGGGAATAATAAACAAAATGCCAAAGACAAAGTGAGTTATACTGTGCAAAATATTAAATGCTTCTACTCGAAGTCATTTGAAACCAACTATTAAACATTGTTTCTTTATTTAATTATTTGTCCACATCTTGCAGGCTGAATTTCCAGTTTTGTCCTTCGTCCAAAGTACATGGATTTACAGCTGTTGATTTGAAGCCAAATGGTGATGATGAGGTCAGTGGTAAGATTTTAAGAAATACTTGGGGAAAGAGTTAATTTGTTTTTAACATGGTCTCTGCTCTTTCCCCCTCTCCCATCACCTGAACTGCTTCCAGTATTAACATTTGGGTTGGGTAACATGATAATACATATGATAGGCTAGGGTTTGTGTATTGCTTTGTATCACCTTGTCTTTGACTCAAGAACAAAGAAAAGTAAAGTACAGGAACAGGCCCTTCGGCCCTCCAAGCCTGTGCCGATCATATTGCCTGTCAAACTAAAACATTTTGCACTTCCAGGGTCTGTATCCCTCTATTCCCATCCTATCCATGTATTTGTCAAGCTGCCTCTTAAACACCACTATCGTACCTGCTTCCACTACTGCTCTGGCAGCGAATTCCAGACACTCACTACCCTCTGCATAAAAAACTTGCCCCGCACCTCTCCTCTAAAGTTTTCTCCTCTCACCTTAAATCTATGTCCCCTAGTAATTGACTCTTCCATCCTTGGTAAGAAAGGAATGTGTGCCAAAGCAGTTGGAATGGAACATCATTGTTTGCCTTTTTAGTTTTGGTTTGTTTTGGATTCATTTATCATGTTATTGTTTTAGATGGTAACGATAGACAATGCAGAAGAATATGTAGAATTGATGTTTGACTTCTGTATGCACACTGGAATACAAAAACAGATGGATGCTTTCCGAGGTAACGTCCTTTGTTAACCCTAAATTTACTAAAATCGAGGACCAGATCACATTGTTAAAAATCTGCTTAAGTGCTTAATTACTAGATGTCTTTCTGTGGCAGATTCAATTGGTAATTAATGAGCAAATCCAGTAAGCTTTTAAGACTAACATAGAGGGCAAGATGGCATTTGTGCAAAGCAAATGATGAAGCAATGTAAATTCAGAAGCGCCTGGATGTTACATGCATAATATATAGTTTTATATAACTGTTAAAGACAGAACACTGAGGTGGAAAAGAAAGTTGAGGATTTGAACAAAAATATGGTTATGGATCAGTATATTAGTATCAGGTCAGTATCCGATCCTGCCATTATTGAGCAAGTGAAATTGTGCAAAAGTAGATCAGAATGCTCTTTGCAAGGCTAGCAAAAATTGTAACAGATATCAAAAAGTTAAGCAAGGGCAGTTATAAATTGAAAGACTCAATTAGAAAATGTAGAGATTTTATGAGAGAGTTATTTATCATTTCCTCTTCCGTTTTCCCTCTACCCACCACTGCACCAACCCCCACCTCCACCATTTCCAGATGGATTCAACCGCGTTTTTCCTTTGGAAAAGCTGAGTTCGTTCAGCCATGAAGAAGTTCAAATGATCCTTTGTGGAAACCAGTCACCGTCTTGGACTGCAGAGGATATCATTAACTATACAGAACCCAAATTGGGCTATACCCGTGATAGGTATTAACATTCTGTACTACCAAAGGACAATTCTGTGTATTCATATTGATACATGTGTTATTAAAAATGCTAACTTACTATTTCCTCAAAAGCTATGAACAGGGTAGTTGTTTACGATACAGATTTGAACAAAGGATACATATGTGTTTGTTGGATACCACATTCAAAGATTGTGTCAAATGAACCACTGTCATTTTTTAAATGCCACTTTCAAAGTATTCGTAAATGTCCTTATGCAATGTTCTGCATTGTGCACGTGCAGGGAATGCAGTAGTCAGAGTCGTTATGGCACAGAAGGAGGCCATTTAGCCCTTTGAGTTTGTGCCAGCTGCGAAGAATAGTCCAGTTAATCCCATTCCCCCGCTCTACCCCAGAGCCCTGCATGGTTATTTCCCTCAAGTTCCTATCCAATTTCCTTTTGAAATCTTCTCTACTTTCACTGCCTTCATAGGCAGAGAGTCATTATCACTCACTGCATAAATGAATTCTTCCTCACATTCCCCCTGCATATTGTGCACAAATCTATAAAACTGTGTCCACTTTTACCATCATTAATGAGAACAACTATTTTTAAACCTGTCTTAATTTTGTACACCTCCATCAAATTTTCCCTCAACCTCCTTTACTCCAAAATGAACAGCTTGAACAGTATGTTGTGTCCGTTTATGACGAGAAATTTGCTTCTGCAAAATGTTATCTTGCAAGTTAAACAATGCAGTCCAAAATGCAAATTAAAGCAATTCATGTTTGCCCCCCGCTGCCCCCCAAATCAGATCTCTGTCATACAACGTGCACGTCTAAAAGGGTGAGAAAGTGATACATTTCAAGACTCCAAGGCTGACATGGCCCAGTAAAAGGTTTTTGACACTATTCTAGGTAATAATCCTTAAGATTTCCTCCACAAATTTTCAGAGACCCATAGATGACATTGGTAGAGTGTTAGTTGGCACCCATGATTCTCAATCTCAGCAGTGTTTCACCATCGACTCGGGATTGTTTGGGTTTATAATGTACAAAAGCTTGAGCCAGTTTTACAAGCAGTGTTTCATTGAACATGTGGCCAAGAGGATTTTATATTAAATTTTCCCTTTCCTTTAGGTTGTGGCTTCTCATGCTGTTTCTTTTTTTTATCACAAACAAAAATACCTTTTTTATATGTTGACTTCTGCATGACTTGGTGTAATTCATATTATTTGCTCAACATAGAAAAATGAGCCATGTCCAATATCTCTTAATAAATCCTATTTTCACTCTTTTTGCTCAGTCCGGGATTCATTCGATTTATAAAAGTTCTTTGTGGGATGTCGTCAGATGAAAGGAAGGCATTTCTGCAGTTCACCACAGGATGCTCCACTCTCCCACCAGGTGGTTTAGCTAACCTTCATCCACGGCTCACCATTGTACGCAAGGTATGTAATCTAAACTACATCGAAAGATTTGTTCATGTTAAGAACTGCCAAAACCTTTAGTAAAATTTCTCCTCTTAGATAAATGTTAATTGCATAAATCTGTTCTGGAATAAAGAGATCTAGGTTGTAAGTTCTATGAGATTGGTTACTACTAAACATGATGATGAATTAACTTACCCAAGGAATACATTTCAATATATTTCTTCTTGTTAGGTTGATGCAACAGATGCAAGTTATCCATCAGTAAACACGTGTGTGCACTACCTTAAATTGCCTGAATATTCCTCTGAAGAAATTATGAGAGAACGCTTGCTAGCTGCTACAATGGAGAAAGGTTTTCATCTTAATTGAGCTAATGGACATTGATGGATAGTGAATGGGACACTGAATCTGAAACTAGAACTCTTGTGTTTGTGTGAAAAATGTTGATCTCCAGCTGTGTTCTTATACAGCTTGCCTTTTTTTTTGAGGCTTTAAAGAAAAAGCAAAATGAATAAATGTCAGCTGCTAAAGTTTTGGCAGGAATAAACTTCTCCTGTTAATAACAAGGCCAGCAAATATAATGACACAGAGCACTGTGTGCTGCTTCAAGGGCTTATGAGATTGGAAGCTGGGACAGTCCTGTAAATGTTCCTAAGAGCAGTTTTTGTCATGTTTTCAGTGTTTAATTTCTGACAATGCGTTGTGTTCTATTTAGTTTATTATGTACAGCAATTGGTACCTGGGTTCACTACGAATGCCACTTTTTGACGACCTGTGCTGGCCTAATGCTATCGGTCAAGAACCTGCTTGTGTAGAATTGTAATGTATAGAGAGTGAGTGGGCATTTCTTCCAACAGCATTTCCTGTTTACTAGTGCCTGCACTGTTTGTGTATTAAAATATTACTTGCTCTCATTTTAGTATACAATCATGAATAAGCTTTTTTTCCCTTGTTTGTTCGGTGTGCGTATGTTTTCATTCTTTAATGTCCTGCTCTGAAGATCAAATCCTTGAGTGCATTTGTGCAATTTTACAGTAAAGCTAGAAACACTGGTTCTAGGTGCAAGGCACATATTAAAGCAAGCTAAGCTTTTCCCTGTATTTCTTTGTATATTATAAACATTTATTTAACTTGAGTTGCAGTTTCAAGTCTCACAAACTATTTTCAAATGTGTATGCTTAAAATAATCATTAAAATATTTGCAAAGTATTTGAGTGAATAGCCTTTTTTGTATTTGGTTGAGCATTTGTAATTTAGTGATTTTTTTGTGGGCGGGAAGGAAAACTTTTATTTTTGCTTAAGCTAAATCTGTATAAACAAAACTAAAAGAAAATGAAATTGCCTTTATATCTTTCCTTTCACATTCTCAGGGTACCCTAAACTGCTTCACAGTCAAAGAATTACTCGTGAATCATTCACTTAATTTTATTATTCCATGTGCAGTGAATAAATCATATAACTTCTAAAATCAGATACGTCAAAGAATTTCAGCATGGAAACATATTGACCTCATACTAGTACTTTACCCCGTCCCAGCTACCTTGCCTTATTACTTAATTGAATCTGTAGGTGCCCAGTGATCAGGCATAAAACCAGTTTCTGCAGGTGCCCTTCCATTGCATAGAGAGGAACTGCGGTGGGAGACCCAAGTCCACCTCATTTTTTATGTTTGCTATTTTCATGCACTTGTATCTATAGGCTCAGACCTACCTCTCTACCAAAGTCTTAGAAAGCACTGGGGCATTGTAAATAGGACAGCAACTGAGCATAATAGGATTTTTTTCTTTCCACAGCAGTTCAAAACTAAGTATTCCCCAGGAGCTATGGAGATGAATAAGTTACTTTGTTTAGGATCTCTGCTGATTTGGTGGTAATTCTTTTTCTCCTGTCTTCATTTGGTTGCAACAAGCTTTCCCACTGAGAGATGCATTGCGCAAACATCAACAGATGAAGTTTTATATCCTCACTGAATTGAGTTCTCCCCACCAAATTGCTGGAGCTAACTTGTTTTTCATTTATGACATAAGTGTGGGGAGGAGAAGAATTATTTCTGGATCACTGTTACAAACATTGAAAGAACTGGCTAAAAATGCATCTTACCAGTGGCATGGGGACAGGTTGCCTATCAAGAGATTTTATGAAATGATAAAGTGCTGGAAAACCTGTCTGGCAGCATCTATGGCGAGAGAAACAGAGTTAAGGTTTCGAGTCCAATTGAAGGGATTGCCAATTTCATACTGGAGGTGACTGTTTAGAAAATTACCACAAAATACTTAAAAGTATGCTCCAATTCAGTTTCCTCAGTGAAATTTTGTTTTCTCACTGTATACTTCATCGAATAGAACATGCATCGAAAAATAAATTCAGTTATAAAGCCACCACACCTAAATTGGCTTTTAGGGATGATGTATGGAGAAAATTGAACATTAATTGCTTAAATGGGGATCATAATGCGTTGGCTCTTGCTGTCACTGCATTAGGGCTCAATTTGTGATCCCAAATACAGGAAGAAGGTGCACATTGCACATGACTACCTACACAACGACTGACTTGATGTGATCTACATACAAGATCCACAAATCGGTCTGCATTCATTGAGATTGTTCCATGGATCTGTTTTTGGCATGATCTAATGACCCAGTGCTTTCTGGCCAGACTGACTAAATCTCCATGACCATTTAACAATCCTTTGAACCATTTTTGGAAAATACATTTATGTGTCTCCTTCAGACCTGGGAAGATGAACAGATTCATGAAATTTAGAAGGAGAGATTGAGAACATAATTTTAGTATTTCATATTTCATAAAGGAGAGCTGACATCAACCAATTGGCCCGTTTCTGTGCTGTAGAGCCAATCAGTTCTTGCTGACATTTATGTTCCACCCGTGCTTTCTCCCATTTTTCCTCTTCTAAATCATGATTGTAACCCTTCATTCCCTTCTCTGTCGTATGCTTGTCTATCTTACTCTCAAATTTATCAGTGCTATTTGCTTCAACCATAGCAGGTTCTACATTCTCACCATTCTTTGGGTAAAGAAGTTTCTTCTGAATTCCCTATTAGATTTCTTGGTGACTATCTTATAGTGATTGCCTCTAGTTATCCTCTTCTCCACAAAAGGAAACATTCTGTGGATCCAGTCTATCAAAGTTTTCATAATTTTAAAGACCTCATCCCTCAGCCTTTTTTCACAAGAGAGCAGCTTGTCAATCCTTTCCTAATGTGTATACCCTGTATACATATCAGCTATTTCTGACATCATCTTTATAATAATCTTCTCTGCTCCCTCTCCAAGTGCCTCTATATCTGTTTTATAATATGGCAACCAGAGTTCCATGCTGTACTCAAGTGTTACCTACCAATTTGAGTTTAACAAGTGTGCTCCTGTGTTTTCTTGTTCATCCTTCAAGTTGAAGATTACCATGTTCATCATCTGGGTAGGGTTCCAGTAGGTACCTAGGTGTCTGTTAAGGCTGATCTGTGCCTGGAAGGTTCTGCTGCAAATGTTTTTTAAGGAGTATCTTAAAGAAGGAGAAGGAGCCAGAGAGATCTAGGGACTGAATTCCAGAGCTTGGGATCTAAGTAGCAGAAGGATTGGCCTCCATTGCTGGAACAAAGAAGAAACTCTGGGTGTGTAAGACGTCACAATTAAGGGTTGTAGGAATGAACATTTTACAGAGACAGGAAGGAGCAAGGCTGTGGAGAAATTTGAAAATATGGATGAGAATTTTAAAAATGTTGTTTGTTAAGACATGCAATTTTGAGATTTGTAATTACTGCAAATATAGGTTTTTCGTACTGTTGTATTGAATACTCTTTGTGTGCATGCTTAATTAGTTTAATTTGTTTTGTAGTTTGCACCCTCAAATTTATAATGTATATTCAATTTGACTGCCGAAAACCAGAATGCTCCAGGAAGCCACAGTACAGTGGTAAGGGCCTTCTGTTAAATCCATAGATCTTATAGCTCCCAGATATTGAGCAGATAAATTCACCTTTTGGTTCATGGTTCATGAGTTCTACTTACAGGAGTAAATATTGAAGCAGAACCCAAACAGCGTATCTAGCATAAAAGCCTAAAAACATAACAATGGGTCCGTTTAGAAGCAATTTCAGATCTCATGCCTTTTTGAAAAGGGCATGTTTAGTGTTGCTATAAATTGGGTCTTAGTGACCTCAAGTACAGGAAAAATAAATAATTGTAGTTTTAAGTACATTCAGTATCTTGGCCTCCACAGCCTTCTGTGGTAGAGAATTCCACAGGTTTACCACCTTCTGAGTGAAGAAGTTTCTCCTTATCTCAGTCCTAAATGGTCTGCCCTGTACCCTGAGACTGTGACCCCCTAGACTCTCCGCCCCCAGCCAGAGGAAACATCATTCTTCTAATTTGTCCAACCATGTCAGAATTTTATACATTTCAATGAGATTCCCTCTCATTCTTCTTAACTTCTGTGAATACAGGCTTAGTTGGCCCAATCTCTCCTCATATGACAATCCTGTCATCCCAGGGATCAGTCTGGTGAACCTTCGCTGTGCTCTTTCTATGGCAAGTATATCCTTTCTTAGGTAAAGGGACCAAAACTGCACGCAGTACTCCAGGTGTGGTCTCACCAAGGCCTTGTATATCTGCAGTAAGACTTCCTAGCTCCTGTACTCATGTCCTCTCACAATGAAGCCCAACATACCATTTGCCACCTTAACTGCTTGCTGCACCTGCATGCTTGCTTTCAGTGATTGTTATACAAGGACATGCAGGTCCCTTTGCACATCAGCATTTCCCAATCTATCACCATTTAAATAATACTGCCATTCTGTTTTTCCTACCGAAGTGGATAACCTCGTACTTATTTACCACGTTATGCTGCATCTGCCATGTATTTGCCCACTCACTCAACCTGCCTAAGTCGCATTGAAGCCTCTTAACACCCTCCTCACCACTCACATTTCCACCAAGTTTCGTGTCATCAGCAAAATTGGAAATATTACATTTGGTTCCCTCATCCAAATCATTGATATATATTGTGAACAGCTGGGGCCCAAGCACTGATCCCTTTACCACCCCACTAGTCGCCACCTGTTACTGTGAAAAAGACCCATTTATTCCTACTCTGTTTCCTGTCTGCCAACCAATTCTCAATCCATGCTAATATATTACCCCCAATCTCATGTGCTTTAATTTTACACACTAACCTCTTATGTGGGACCTTATCAAAAGCCTTCTGAAAATCCAAATACACCACAACCACTGGTTGTCCCTTATCTACTCTGCTAGTTACGTCCTCAAAAAAAGACCCAGTAGGTTTGTCAAACATGATTTCCCTTTCATAAATCCATGCTTTGTCTAATCCATTTGATATTTTCTACTTGCACACATACAAGGGAGAGAGCCATTGTATAAACAGATGAGCTAAGGGTGAGGATTGACACGTGGAATTGTGATATAGTAGCCATCATTGAGATGTGGTTGAGGGAGGGGCAGGATTGGCATCTCAACGTTCCAGGATATAGAACCTTCAGGTGAGACAGGGGATGGGGTAAAAGAGGAGGAGGCATTGCATTATTAGTTAAGGAGTCAGTTACTGCAGTAAGGAGAGATGATATCATGGAGGGGGCATTGAATGAAGCTTTGTGGGTAGAGCTTAGGAATAAAAAAGGGGGCAGCCACATTGTTGGGTGTTTATTATAGACCGCCAGATAGTCTGGGAAATTGAGGAGCAAATATGTGCACAATTTGCAGAGGTGTGTTAAAACAATAACAAAAGGGTAATTATATCAGGTGATTTCAACTTTCCCAACATTAATTGGGATAGACATAGACAAGGGCTTGAATGGAGTGGATTTCTTGAAATGTGTACAGGAGAACATTTTAGGTCAATATGTAGAGGGTCCAACAAGGGGCGGCGCAGTGCTGGACCAAATTCTGGGGAATGAAGCCGGGCAGGTGGCTGAGGTGGTGGTGGTGGGGGAGTGTTTTAGTGATAGCGACCACAACATGGTACAGTTTAAGTTTGTTATGGACAAAGAAATAGACAAGTTGCAAAAAAGTTTTGGATTGGGATGAGTGTGGATTTTAGTAAAATAAGGCAGGATCTGGCCAAGGTAGACTGGGAACAGCTACTTGTGGGAAAATGTACAGCGGAGCAGTGGGAGGTGTTCAAAAAGGAAATGGGGAGGGTATAGGCTCAACATGTTCCCTCTAGGGTGATAGGAAGGAGTAACAAGCCCAGAGAATCATGGATGACCAGAGATATTCAGGATACGATGAGAAAGAAAAGAGAGGCTTTTAGCAGGTACAAGGGAAGCAAATCAGCGGAGGCATTAGTGGAGTACAGAAAATGCAGGGTGAAGCTTAAGAAAGCAATTTGGAGAGCAAAGAGGGGATATGAGAAATCTCTGGCTGGTAAAAGTAGGGAAAATCCCAAGATATTCTATATCAATGGGAAGAGGATAACCAGGGAAAGAGTAGGGCCTATGAGGGACCAAGGGGGCAATCTATGGGTGGAGCCAGAGTACATGGCTAGAATTTGAATGAATACTTCACATCTGTCTTCACCCAAGAGAATGAGGATGAAGGTATTGAACTCAGGGAGAGAGACTGCGAGGTTCTTGAGCAAATTGATATAGGGAGTGACAAAGTGTTGGAGGTGTTGGCAGGCTTAAAAGTGGACAAATCTCCAGGTCCGGATGATTTGTCTCCCAGACTGCTGAGGGAGGTAAGGGAGGAGATCGCAGGGGCTCTGGCCCAAATTTTTAATTCCTCTTGGCCACGGGGAGCTGCCAGAGGACTGGAGAACAGTTAATGTGGTTCCGCTATTTAAGAAGGGTTGTAGAGGTAAGCCAAGGAATTACAGGTCAGTGAGTCTCACGTCAGTGGTAGGGAAACTATTGGAGAAAGTTCTGAAGGAGAGAATCTATCTCCACTTGGAGAGGCAAGGTTTGATCAGGGATAGTCAGCATGACTTTGTCAGAAGGAGGTTATGCCTAACAAATTTGATTGAATTTTTTGAGGAGGTGACCAGGTGTGTAGATGAGGGTAGTGCAGTTGATATATGCATTTCAGCAAAGCCTTTGACAAGGTCCCACATGGGAGACTTATAAAGAAGGCAAATGCACATGGGATACAGGGTAATTTGATAAGGTGGATTCAAAATTGGAGGCAGAGGGTGATGACAGAAGGATGCTTTAGTGATGGAAGCCAGTGTCCAGTGGTGTACCACCGGGATTTGTGCTCGGTCCCCTATTATTTGTCATTTATATAAACGACATAGATGACTATGTGAGGGGTAGGATTAGTAAGTTTGCGAATGATACAAAGATTGGCCGGGTGGTTAATAGTGAGGTTGAGTGACTTGGGCTACAGGAAGATATAGACGGGATGGTCAAATGGGCAGATAAGTGGCAGGTGGAATTTAACCCTGAAAAGTATGAGGTGATACACTTTGGAAGGAGTAATTTGACAAGAAAGAATTCAATGAACAGCATGACACTAGGAGGTTCTGAGGAACAAAGGGACCTTGGGGTGTGTGTCCATAGATCTCTGAAGGCGGAGGGGCATGTTAGTGGGGTGGTGAAAAAGGCATATGGGACGCTTGCCTTTATCAGTTGAGGCATAGATTACCAAAGTAGGGAGGTCATGTTGGAGTTGTATAGAACCTGGAGTACTGTGTGCAATTCTGGTCGCCACATTATAGGAGGAATGTGATTGCACTGGGGGGGGTGCAGAGGAGATTCACCAGGATGTTGCCTGGGATGAAACGTTTAAGTTATGAAGAGAGGTTGGATAGAATTGGGTTGTTTTTGTTGGAGTAGAGAAGACTGAGGGGGCGACCTGATCAAGGTGTACAAGATTATGAGGGGCATGGTCAGGGTGGATAGGGAGCAGCTGTTCCGCTTAGTTGAAGGATCAGTCACGAGGGGACATAAATTCAAGGTGAGGGGCAGGAGGTTTAGGGGGGATGTGAGGAAAAACTTTTTTTTACCTAGAGGGTGATGACGGTCTGGAATGCGCTGCCTGGGAGGGTGCTGGAGGCGGGTTGCCTCACATCTTTTAAAAAGTACCTGGATAAGCACTTGGCACGTCACATTCAAGGCTATGGGCCAAGTGCTGGTAAATGGGATTAAGTAGGTAGGTCAAGTGTTTCTCACATGTCAATGCAGACTCGATGGGCCGAAGGGCCTCTTCTGCAGTGTGAGATTCTGTGATATGTGTCCTGTTATTACATTCTTTATAATAGACTGTAGGATTTTCCCTACTTCTGATGTTAGGCTAACTGGTCTATAATTTGCTGTTTCCCCCCGCCCCGCTCCTTTTTTTAAATAGTGGGGTTACATTTGCCACCCTCCAATCTGCTGGGACCATTCCAGAATCTACAGAATTTTGGAAGATGACAATCCACTATTTCCATAGCCACCTCCTCCTGGGATGTAGATTATCAGGCCCTGGGGATTTATCAGCTTTCATTCCTATTAATTTCTCCAGCACTTTTTTTAGTAATACTAATTTCCTTTGAGTCCTCCTTCTCACTAGATCCTTGGGTTCCCTAGCATTTCTGGGAAGTTATTTGTGTCTTCCTTCATGAAGACAGACCTAAAGTAGTTGTTTAATTGCTCTGCCATTTCCTTGTTCTCTATTATAAATTCTCCCATTTTGGACTGTAAGGGACCTACATTTATCTTCAGTAATCTATTACATTTTACATACTTATAGAAGCTTTTCAGTCTGCTTTTATGTTCCTTGCAAGTTTACTCTCTTACTCTCTGCCAATGATGACCTGTATTTGTTATGATCTATGAATAGGGCAGGTCTGTGGCATTATCCAGTCTTTGTTTATGTTGGTATTAAAATTATACTAGGGACAGCTGTCAAATCCCTGAATCATCAGGAAGAGGAGGCTTTAGGCATCATAGGCAGAAAAACAGGAGAGACAGGAAGATGGGGAAGCGACAACAGAAGGCTGGGGAATGTTCATCATACGTAGGTTTTCATTTCAGACTGATTGCCTTGCAGGAAGAGGCTAGTATTCAAATGGCTACCCAGGCACTTCAAGATCTGAAACTGCTGTGCCACCCTCACCAACACTATCACTGACTTCTTTAAAAAGTTTTTACAGCACAGAAGCCATCTTCATCTAACCACATCAACATTTCCTTTTTTTCCTCTTTCCCTTGTGCTCATCTTGCTTCCCCTTCAATGTCACTATGCTATTTGTCTCAACTACTCCTGGTAGCACATTGTATGTTCTCACCATTGTTTGGGTAAAGGAATTTCTTCCGAATCTCTATTGGATTTATGACTGACTACTTCAAATTGTGACAGGCTGAGTTGAGAGAGTAGTTTTTACCACTTGAATCACAGGGAGACATATCTGCAGGTATCAACATTAGGTTCCATTCAGGGAAGTGCTTCAAAGATCAGTGTTTCTGTATGCAGATGACTGTGCCTAGCTGCCTATAAGAAGGAAGACATCCAGACATAGAAACAAGGAGCAGGAGTAGGTCATTTGGCCCTTCGAGCCTGCTCCGCCATTCATTATGATCATGGCTGATCATCCAACTCATTAGCCTGCTCCTGCTTTCTCCCCATACCCTTTGATCCCTTTCGCCCCAAGAACTATATCTAACTCCTTGAAAACATACAATGTTTTGGTCTCAACTACTTTCTGTGGTAACGAATTCCACAGGCTCACCACTCTCTGAGTGAAGAAATTTCTCCTCATCTCAGTCCTAAATGGTCTACCCCATATCCTCAGACTGTGACCCCTGGTTCTGGACTCCCCCACCATCGGGAACATCCTTCCTGCATCTACCCTGTCTAGTCCTGTTAGAATTTTATAGGTTTCCATGAGATCCTCCCTCATTCTTCTGAACTCCAGCGAAGATAATCCTAATCGACTCAATCTCTCCTCATATGTCAGTCTTGCCATCCCAGGAATCAGTCGGGTAAACCTTCGCTGCACTCCCTCTATAGCAAGAACATCCTTCCTCAGATGAGACCAAAACTGCACACAAAATTCCAGGTATGGTCTCACCAAGGCCCTGTACAATTGCAGCAAGACATCCCTGCTCCTGTACTCGAATCCTCTGGCTATGAAGACCAACATACCATTTGCCTTCTTTACTGCCTGCTGCACCTGCATGCTTACCTTCAGCGACTGGTGTACAAGGACACCCAGGTCTCGTTGCACATTCCCCTCTCTCAATTTATAGCCATTCAGATAATAATCTGCCTTCCTGTTTTTGCTACCAAAGTGGATAACTGCACATTTATCCACATTATACTGCATCTGCCATGCATTTGCCCAGTCAGCTTATACAAATCACACTGAAGCTTCTCTGCATCCTCCTCACAGCTCACCCTCCCACCCAGCATTGTGTCATTTGCAAATTTGGAGATATTACATTTAGTTCCCTCACCTAAATCATTAATATATATTGTGAATAACTGAGGTCCCAGCACCGATCCCTGCGGCACCCCACTAGTCACTGCCTGCCATTTGGAAAAAGACCCGTTTATTCCTACTCTTTGTTTTATTCCTACACTCCAGACTGTGGCAAACAAATTCTTGAGTACTGTTAAAAATGCTTTGGCCTCCAAGTCAATGTCTCCAAGACCATGGTTATGTTTCAACCAACACCAGGCACATGTTTTGATGTACCAGACATAACCTTGATGGCACCAGTCTCAAGACTGTAGAAATAGTTCTCATACCTTGGTAGTGTTCTCTCTAGGAACTACAATATTGATGAAGATAGCTGTGCAGGCACCAAGAAAGCAAGTAATGCCTGTAGCTGACTGTATGATGGTGTCTGAAAAGCATGACATTGAGCTGAAGACTAAAATTAAACTCAAAATCGGATGCCTATTCTGCACAATGCACCTTGCTGCATGGTGGTGTCCTGTTACAGGATTAATGTGACTGCAGACCATGGACCAGAAATTGCTATACTTGGGTCAGGACTGGTAATGCAATATCCCTAGGTATAAAATTTACAGGCATAATAGGAAAGCAGTGATAGTGGTATTATTTAGAGACTGTGACATAACACTAAAATGTAAAGATCGAAATAGAAGTAGCCCAGCCTGAATCCCTTTGGATTAAATTGAGGAGTAACAAGGAATTTTGTCACACTACAGGGAGTATACTGTAGATTGTCAAAGGACAGCAAAGTATAATTGGTGGCAAATTTTATACACAACTTAGAGAAATGTGTATTAGCAATAGAATTATAGAACCACATAACCACCAGGTGTATCATTGAGTAATCCATCGGAATAATGAAGAGGCGCTTCAGGTTCTTAGGGCACTTCCAGATTTATCTAAATATTCACCAACATCCTGCATAACATTGCACAGCAGAGCAAATTGGAGGTGAGGAGGACAAATTGTTTCATCACTCATCTTTGGAGGAGAGCATAGAGGAATTGGAGGAGGAGAATGGTGAAGGTAAGTCACCTATCACCAGACCAGCTGCTTATATTGCTGATTGGGATGCCCTAATATCACAAAGGTTCACCAAGTATGAAATATTCTGTTAATTAATTCTTTCACTGGGTGTGGGCATAGTTGGCTAGGCCAGCATTTTATTGCCCATCCCTAATTGGCCTCGAGAAGGTGGTGGTGAACTTCGTATAGGTACACCCACAGTGCTGTTAAGAAAGGGGGTTCCAGGATTTTGACCCAGCAACAATGAAGGAACAGTGATACATTTCCAAGTCAAGATGATGTGTGTCTTGGAGGGGAACTTTCAGGTGATCTTCCCATGCATCAGCTGCCCTTATCCTTTTAGTTAATAGAGGATGTGGGTTTGGAAGGTGCTGTCAAAGGAGCCTTGATGAGCTGCAGTGCATCTTGTATATTGGTACCTACTGCTGCCACTGTGCATTGGTGGTGAAGGGAGTGAATGTTTAAGGTAGTGGATGGGGTGCCAATGATGCGGGCTGCTTTGTCCTGGATGGTGTTGAGCTTTTTGAATGTTGTTGGAGCAGCACTCATCCAGGCAAGTGCAGGTTATTCCATCACATTCCTGACTTTTGCTTTGTAAATAGTGGGCAGGCTTTGAAAAGTCAGGAGATGAGTTACTCACCACAGAATTCCCAGCCTCTGACCTGCTCTTGTAGCCACAGTATTTATATGGCTAGTCCAGTCCAGTTTCTGGTCAATGATAATTCCCAGGATGTTGATAAGGGGGGATTCAGCAACGATAATGCTGGGGAGATGGTTAGATTCTTTGTTGGAGATGGTCATTGCCTGGCACTTGCGTGGCACAAACATTACTAGCAATTTATCAGCCCAAGCCTGAATGCTGTCCAGGTCTTGCTGTGTATGGACACAGACTGCATCAGTATTTGAGGAGTTACAAATAGTGCTGAACATTGTGCAATCATCAGCGAACATCCTCACTTCTGACCTTATGATGGAGGAAAGGTCATTGGTGAAGCAGTTGAAGATGACTGGGCCTAGGTCACCGCACTGAGGAACTCCTGCAGCAATGTCTGGGATTGACATAGGTGACCTCCAACAGCCATAACTATCTTCCTTTGTGTTAGGAATGACTCCAGCCAGTGGAGATTTTCCCCTGATTCATGTTGACTTCTGTTTTGCTAGGGCTCCTTGATGCTACACTTGGTCAAATGTGACCCTGATATCAAGGGCAGCCACTCTCACCTTACCTTGGGAGTTCAACTCTTTTGTCCATGTTTGGACCAAGGCTGTAATGAGGTCAGGAGCTGAGGATCCCCGGTGGAACACAAACTGAGCATCAGTGAACAGATTATTGCTGAGTAAGACACACTTGATAGAACTGTTGATGACCCCTTCCATCACTTTGTTGATGATCAAGAGTAGACTGATAGGGTGATAATTGACTAAGTTGGATTGCCCTGCTTGTTGTGGTCAGGGCATACCTAATTAATTTTCCACATTGCCAGTTAGATGTCAGTTTTTTAGGTCGTTCTGGAGCACAAGTCTTCAGTACTATTGCTGGAATATGTCAAGGCCCATAGCCTTTGCAATATCTAGTGTGTTCAACAGGTTCTTGATATCATGTGGAGTGAATTGAATGGGGCTGAAGTCTGATTCTGTGATGCTGAGGCCATCTGGAGGAAGCTGAGATGGATCACTCATTCAGCGCTTCTGGCTGAAGATGGTTGCAAATGCTTCCACCTTGTCTTTTTGATTGATGTGTTAGGCTCCCCCATCATTGAGGCTGAGGATATTTGTGGAGCTTCTTCCTCCCATTAGTTGTTTAATTGCCCATCACCATTCACCACTGGATGTGGCAGGACTGCAGAGCTTAGATCTGATCCGTTGGTTGTGGGATCACTGCTCTATCGCTTGCTGGTTTCACTGTTTGGCATGCAAGTAGTCCTATGTTGTAGCTTAACCAGGTTGACACCTCATTTTTAGGTGTGCCTAGTTCTGCTCCTGGCATGCCCTCCTATACTCTTCACTGAACCAGGGTTAATCCACTAGCTTGATGGTAATGGTAGAATGCGGGATATGCCAGCCATGAGGTGGTTGAATATAGTTCTGCTGCTGCAGATGGCCTCCAGCCCCCCATGGATGCCCAGTCTTCAGTTGCTAGATCTGTTCGAAATCTATCCCATTTAGCACAATGATAGTGCCCCACAACACGATCAAGGGCATCTTCAATGTGAAGAAGGGATTTCATCTCCATAAGGAATGTGCGGTTGCCACTCCTACCAATGTCATGGACAGATGCATCTGCAACAGGTCGTTTGGTGTGGGCAACGTCAAGGCAGTGTTTCCCTCTTGTTGGTTTCCTCACCACCTACCACAAAACCAGTCCTGCAGATCATCAGGGCTTCTCTGGAGCCCTCTTTAATTACCAGGGCTTCTGCTGACCCTACTTAGCTAATGTCTGGTATCACAGCCATTTCTCTAATTGGAGTCTCTTTTCTTTGCTCCCCTCTTTTTCCTTAACTAGGACCTGTTTCTATCCCCCTTCTCTGTCTACTACCTGGGACCTTCTTTTGGGATCTCTCCCTGTCCCCTCTCCCTGTCACCAGCCTGGGACACTAATCTTTCATGGCACTCCATTCCCGGTCGTCTGACCTGGGTTTTCACACTTTTTTTTCTCTTTATGTGCAGGTGCGAATGGCCTGAAGAACTTAAATATGCAGATCTGCTGAATTGCGCATGTGCAACCCGCTACCAATCTGTGCATGTGCAGGAAGTCCAAGGTATGTCAGGACTTGGGAGTTCCCAACCTCTGCTCTCAGCATTAAGGTAAATTTGGGTTTCATAACCACTTTACCCCTGGAAAAAAGAAAGTTTCACTACAGTGAAAGTTTCTTTACAACGGCTTTACACATTCTTCACAAGTACTTAACGTCATAAACTTCTAACAAATAGCTTATTCCACACTATACGGATAAACTTTTAATTTTGTTGCACAATTACACATCTCTTATTATAAAGGTACCAAGGCTTAAGCAAAACGAAAGCCAGTACATGTAACAAGTAGGATCAGCAGGATTGAAACATCATAGACTTATCATAACCCAGAATTTGCCTTTTCTCCTACACCCTTTCTTTAAACTCTAAATAGAACACCAACATGGTTTTTGGCCATAATCTTTTCATGGTCAACAAGGATAGTGAAAATACATTAAAGTTTTCTTTAGCAATATCTTGGCCAGCTTGTATCTCTATGTTGTACCAGGGTTTTTCAACCTTGTTGATGTGACTGCAAATCAATACTCTGGTGGTCTTCCCCTCTTCAAATATGGATGCATATTAGTCATGCTATACGCTACAAATGACTTTTGCACAGGCTTCTCAACTTTAATCCAGAAGAGCATGGGGTTTTCTTTCTCTTCTTTTCTGTTAATGGAAATATGCCTTCAATGGGTCATTTAACTTTGCTACTGAAACCATATATATCTGACAGCCAACTTCAAAATTTTCTTCTTCATTCACTTCTTCCATAACAGGCTTTCTCTTTTCGTTGTTTTGATCAACACCAGATGAATGAACTTGCACTGAGTGAGTTTTCCTCTTTTTACTCAAACCATTTTCTAAATTATCCAAGACATGTGCCTTCTGAACATTCATATTTTTTCTGTTGACGTTTCAAAAATTGAACCTTCGTTTGCACTTCTTTTACAACTTTATCCAAATATTTGTTTACTCTCTGATTTTCCAATTCTTTTTCAGGCTTATTAATCTTTTCATTCAGTTCAGCTACTCTGGTGAGCTCAATTGTCTTTGCTTCCAAGCCATTATACAAGCTTACCAACTTTACATGGGCATTCAGTTCCTTTTGGAATCTTTCTTCAATGGTCACTGACTGCTCTTTATACTTCTGCAATTCACTTGTTACATCCTCAATCTGTTCCTTAAAATGTTCCTTTCCTGCTTTCAAAGTTTGGATCTGCTCTTCCTTACAACACACATCTTTCATATTCTCCAAATTGCAATGAAGTTCAAGAATTTCATTGCTTTTTTCACCATAAAGTTCTAACAGTTCATCAGTTTTGGTATTTAGTTCTGCATTCAACCAACTGTTCTGATTCATCAGCAATTCCTTTTCTTTTGACTAACACTCAAGTGTTCTCATCAGTTCTTGTTCTTCATTGGCAAACCCATCTTTCGTGCACTAACCAGATTTGCCTTCAATTGCTTGCTATCGGCAATAAGCTTCTCACGTTTGGCCACAGTCATTTTTAGGAGTTTAACAAGATTAGCAAAATCAAATGCCTGATGCAACACAGTCACCATCATGTTATTTTCCATGCTGGCCAAATCATTACCCAATAAAAAATCTATCCCTTCAATAGGTAAACTAGGGACAATTGTCACAGTAACAATTCCATTTACTAAGTTGCTTTGTAAATTGACTTTACATGTGGGAACAGGTTCATAAATCCCATTAATACCCTCATTAATACTTTTTTCTTCATCAAACCATCTGAAACACAAATCGTATCAATTGCCACCATCAATGACTGATCTGCCCCAGTATCTCTCAAAATATTAATCTGTTAACTTGTTTTGTTGGAGGAGTAAGGAAACACATCTCCCTTCAAGACAAAAAAACTACAACCTCTAGTAACCTGACTCACTTAAGCAGTAGTCAAGGAAGAATTCTCTTGACGATCCTAAGCCATATTCCCCTTTCTGGTAGGTTCTGAAGGAACACATTTAACTTGTGCTATTGCTGTGGTTTTATCATCCATTTTCTTTTTAGGTACAGCCTTTTCTAAAGACTCCTTAAGCATTCTTATTGAAGCCACTGGTTTACTGTTCAGTTTCTAACAATGGGCTTTGAGATGCCCTGTCTTATGGTAATAAAAGCATACTAGTTTGTTCGCATCCCTTTTATTCTCTACACTCTCATTTTTATTGACCAGAACAGCTTCTGCCTTCTCCATAAAACTAGATTCTATTCCTCCAGCTTCCCTGGGGATTTACAAATGGAAATCTACTGCCCCCTAGCGGCCTATGTGGTATATCATACACATTTGCCAGACCTGCTGCTTCCCGTGCCTTAGAAACCTTTGTCTTCCAGGTATGAACTAATAACTATTGGGATGCTACTTCGAAATTCTTCCAGTATCATTAGCTCCCTCATATTCTCAAAATTTTTGTTCTAACTTCAGTGATCAAAACCACCAGCCTCACAACATTTTTTTCTCTCTAGAAAATTCTACATTTTATTTGAACTTCTTTGAAGTCTGAAATTTAAACTGCTTTGCTTTAGGGACAAGGTCATAAGGATTGAGTAGTTTTAACTAACTCATACTCTGAAAATTCCAGAAGTCGATTATACACATTACATCCATTGTCTTCCCGACCAAAACACTTTGCAAAATGAGAGTTCATGTATCCTTTGGCCACTTCAGCTATGTAAACACCTTTTCAAACAAGATAAAATATCTCTCAACTCTGTCTTCAGTGAATTTAGGCAATAGGTGAAGACTCTTTGGTATATCAAAACTTGGAATGGGACTTGGTTTCTCATCCAAAATACAATCCTGTAAACTAAGCTGTTCTCCAGCAATTTCATTTTGTCTGATTTCTTCCTCTCTTTGAAGCCCAAGCTCAAGCTTTCGCATTTCCATTTCTTTCGCTTGTTCTCTTTTTTTCTGCTCTTTTTTCCAATTTGAGCTTTTTAATTTCAATTTCTGTTTCTATTTCAAGCTGCTTCATTTGCAATTGAATTTTAGCCAGCTCAACTAAATTGCTAACTGGATTAACTTTTCCTTCCTCCAATCCCAGATGTTGTTCTATTAGCTTAATTATGCCTGCTTTCTTAAGCCCTGCTTTTAACTTTAACTCCTCTGCTGACGCAATTAACCTAACTTTGGTTAATTGCTGCAAATCACTCAAGGGTAAATGTTCCCTTTCCAGAAAAGGCTTAACAATTGACAAATCCATTCTGCTTTTCAATCTGTATAGAAAAATTCACCATGGAAATCTTTTCAACCTTAACGTCAGCAAGTGCCAGTATTTGTCTGTAGATTTGAAATACTACAAGAGCCGCAATTTATTTTATGGTCCTCAACCAGACTTCCAAGACTGTGGTAAAATTTGGCTAGTTTTGTTTCAAGTAGACAATGTTTGAGATTCAAGACTTTTGCTCAGCGAAGAAAGTCACAAGATTCCACAAGTTTTGAACAAACAAAAATAAATTTTACAAGGTTAGAAAGATAAAACAATTGACAATATCTATCCTTTACTCTTACATTCTGGGTTAAAATGAGATCTATATGAATCAACAGGCAAAGTGGATGAACACATCACACTGCACAATAAATGACAGATGCGACTAAAACAGGTTCCACGGATTTCTCAACAACTCACTCAGACATCAATAACAGTGTGAGCCCACCAATCTCACTGAAACTTCATCTCTCTCACAAGGGATTCCAACCTCCACCTTCAAAAATCTCACCTTGGGATTCTCTCCAAATGTTGCTCCAACTTGGACAGCTTCAACAACAGCACACCTTGCAGGTTTCAATCTCGTCTCCTGAGATTCCTTTCCATGGATTCCCTGGTACTCACTGAAGCACCAACTCACAAATACAGCTTCAGCTCTTTGACTGCACCGAGTAGAACACCACCACTCTAAAGGGGTACCTTTGCCCCAACCGCAGCATGGAGTAACCATGGGATTTTCAGGGCTTCTCCGGAGCCCTCTTCAATAGCCAGGGCTACTCCCGAGCCTGCTTCACTTAAAGTCTGCTTCAGGAAGCCTATTCTCTAATTGGAGCCTCTTTCTCGGCTCTTTTCTTTTTCCTTAACTTAACTGTCCCCTACCTGGGACCTCCTTTTGGGACCACTCTCTGTCCAGGACACCAGTCTTTCATGACACACGACTCCTGGTCACCTGATCTGGATTTTCATACCTTTTTTTCTCTCTATGCATAGGTGTGCTGGGCCTGTCCTTGGCTCAAAGAACTTAAAGATGCAAAATTGCTGAATTGCACATGCGCAGCCTAGTCCTGGACTGCACATATGCAGGAAGTCTGCAGTTTATTGAGACTTGGGGCAGGATATTGAGGTTGGCGGGGGTGCGGCCCACTTGTCGATGCATAAAATGATACAGGATGACGTCGGGTGGAACTCCCGACATCACCCTGTGTCAATTCAATTTTCAGGTCGGTGGGGGCTCAGCCAAATCAGCTGTGCCCGACATGTCAATGGCCAATTGAGGCCATTTAAAAAGTAATTAGGCTAGTTAATGGACCTGCCCATCCAACCTTAAGGTTGGAGGGTAGGCCGGGAGCCCTGGTGGGCTTCAGAAAAAGCATGAAACCTCATCCATGGGTGGGATAAGGTTTCATGTAGGTTTTTAAAAATTTAATAAAAGATTACTTAAAAGTGATGGACATGTCCCAACTCATGTGACAGTGTCACAAGAGGGGACATGTCAGGGAAATTTCATTTCTCTACATGTACCATTTTTAAATTTGGTGCCGATCTCCCTGGGGCAGCACTTAGCCTCAGGAAGATGAGTGCACTCTTTCGCACGCATGCGCGGAAGAGCACACTCTCAGTTTAGGGAATCCCTCCCTCCGCCCGCACAGGGAGTGCAAAGCGCTTCCTGGTGGACGTCACACTGGGCAGGCCTTAACTGGTCCGCCTACGTAAAATGGTGGCACACCCCAGAGGCGCACCCGCTCCTGAATTCCACCCCCCCCCCCCAACCCCAACCAATGGGGTGGAAAATTCTTCCTTTGGAGTTCTCAACCTCCATGCTCAACATTAAGGGTACCAAACATAAGTTTGGGTATTATAACACTACAACCCTATAAAAGCGTCAATCAACCAGACCTTTAAAGAATCAATAAGCTCTTGACATCTCTTTATTTTGTGCAAATGAACACTGAGCCATTAATAAAGGAGATAACAGAAAAAATAACATTATAACATCATAAAAGTTGTCAGTCAGGTAGGGCTTTCCCTTCTCCTCAGTTGTGTCAACTGTGTATGCTTAGCGAGAGCTCAAACTCACATAAAAGGTTTTACTTTGCTGTCCCAAACATAGACTATGGTTCACAATCCCTCTGAGGGGCCATAACTATGAGTCATGTAGAATCTGGCTCAACTCCACATAAATTGTGAGGGTCTTGGAGATGCCTACTGCCTCAGTGGAGCCTGCCAGGTCAGGCTTGTTTGGTCCAGGCTTGCCACCTACATCCTTATCCCTCTGAAAATTGGTGGCAAAAGAATCCCCGAATCAGGTCTTGTCTGCCATTTTTAAATGATCCCAGAGTTATTTTTAACCAGTTTACTGAAGTTCTTTGAAGAAGTAACATGTGCTGTGAATAAAGAGGGACTGGTGGATGTACTGTACTTGGATTTCCAGAAGGCATTTGATAAGTTGCCTCATCAAAGCTTTATTAAAAAATTATATTCGTTCATGGGGTGTGGGCATTGCTGGCTAGGCCAGCATTTATTGCCAATCTCTAATTACTCTTGGTCAGAGGGCATTTTTTGTTTTAAAAGAGTCAACCACATTGCTATAGGTCTGGAGTCACATGTAGACCAGATCAGGTAAGCTCAGTAGATTGGCTTCCCTAAAGGACATTAGTGAACGAGTTGGGCTTTTACAACAATCGGCAAGAGCATTCCTTAGGTCTTGGAACATTAGTTGTGACAATACCAGTATGCAACCACCTCCCCTCATTATTGCAGAAAATAAAAGCTCATGGCCTTGGGGGGGGGGGGGGGGGGGGGGGGGGGGGGGGCGAACATATCGGCTTGGACAGAAGATTGGCTGGCTATTAGGAAATGGCGAGTATGCATAAATGGGTCATTTTCTGGTTGGCACGATGTAATGAGTGTTGTGCCACAGGGATCAGTGCTAAGGCCTCAACTCTTTACAATTGGTTTTCCTAGTTTCCTAAATTTGCTGATGACACAAAGATAGGTAGGAAAGTAAGGTGTGCAGAGTTTATAAGGAGTCTCCAAAGGGACATAGATAGTTTAAGTGAGTGGGCAAAGATCTGGCAAATGAGAAAACGTGAAATTTTCCATTTTGGCAGGAAGAATAAAAAGAAGCATATTATCTAAATGATGAGAGATTGCAGAGCTCTGAGATGTAGAGGGTTCTGGGTGTCCTAGTGCATGAATCGGAAAAGGTCAGTATGCAATTACAGCAAGTGATTAGGAAAGCTAATAGAATGTTATAGTTTATTACAAGTGTAATTTAATCCAAAAGTAAGGAGGTTATGCTTCAGCTCTACAGGGCATTGGTGAGACCACATCTCGAGTACTGAGTACAGTATTGGTTTCCTTATTTAAGGAAGGATGTAAATGTGTTGGAAGCAGTTCAGAGAAGATTTACTAGGCTAATACTAATAGGTCAGGTCTTATGAGGAAAGATTGGACAGTCTAGGCTTCTAAGTGCTTCAGCACTATATCATGGTGATCTAGTCCCGCCACCATTGCGTGAATCAGTATTCATTGGACTTTGAACTCGGCAACTCGCGCAGTTGAGATCAGTTTTAACAACACCAGGTACACCCAAATAAGTGGTGTTGCCATGGGATCCTCTCTAGGCCCAGCTCTCGCTGGGTTCCATGAGAAACATGTCTTTGATGGAATGACACCTAACCTCCTACCCCTTGCATATTTCTGATATGTGGATGATACTTTTGCTATAGTTAAATCCACAACTGCAAGTAATAAATTCCTTGCATGTCTCAATCGGCTCCATCCTGTGCCCAAATTCAGCTTTGAAATGGAACTGTTAAATGAACTCCCCTTCCTTGATGTGCTAGTTGAGAAATCTTCCAGCAGCTTCTCTACCATGATCTACCCAAGCCTACTTTCACTGGTCAATATATGTGTTGGGATGCTAACAGTTCCACACGCTATAAGATTGGCCTGATCGGCAACCTTACACGCAAACTCATGAAGGCCGTCACTTTTGGCCTTGAAAAGTGCCCAGTCTACCTCAGATTACCCAAGAAGGGCAAGGTATCTCAAAAATTTGAGCAACAGGTGAAGCTAGCTGTTTCATGCTCCCACTATGCAGTAGCAACATGAGAGGGTATTCGCCGCTAACAGAATGCTGCTGTTAAGCTAAAAAGGTGTTCTGCCTATCACACAAATAAGTAATGTGGTTTATGAATTTCAGTGCCAATGTGATGCTAGGTATGTAGGCTGTACGTTCCAAAGACTAGCAACCTAGCTGCTGTTCGCAATGGGCAAGGTACAGACCGTACTCATCCAGTCAGTGCTTGCAAAACTCAAAAACACAATGTCCAACATTAAATGTGTTTCCGCAATTGAACAACATTTGCTAAATAATCCTCGGTGTGCTAAGAATTATGCTGACGACCAATTTAAGATAGTCAGTCTGGCTCGCAGTGTGGCGCATTTGCATGTAGTGGAATACACAGGGTCCTGTTCTTTGCAGATGGAAAGAACATGTACACACATTGCGCCTGTTTCAGCTAAACAAAATAACTGACAGCCATCTGCTGGTCAAGACATTGTCCTGAGGACTGAGTCAATCAGGGTCAAATTGCCTGGTTTAAATTTCAAGCAATATTTGGCAGTTAGCTGGCAGTCATCATCAATTGGTGCATTCTCCATGGCAACACCCCTACCAGAGCCCACTTGCCAACCAATCAGCACTCTTTTCTCTTACAGTATATACTGTTGTTTTCCCCTTATATTGCTATTCATGCGAAGTGCCCTGATGAGTGCAATATGAAAAGTTTCGGCATCTCTTTTCTCAGCAATACTCAAGCCCTTTACTACCAAATGACTATTAGTAGCCTTTGCCTTGTGCAAAGATTGGTTACTGCTTGACTAGTCTTTAAACAATGTAATTTCAGAAATGAAGTGCATCATCTGTAATACCATCACAAACATACCGCTGAAGTGGCAATTGAGTCAGATTGCCATTCATTTGAAAGTTCTCACTTGAAAATCCAGCCAATCCTATCTTGCCCCACCTTCTGACTCAGGCCAGAGTTGGGGGAAGTCCCCTGGTGAGCATGTCCCCTGGAGGGGGCTGTCCTGTGGAGGAGGGCATGAGGGAGTCCCTTGGTGAGTTGGGGGAGTGCCATGGGGGAGGTTTGGGTGAGACTGTTGGAGGGAATAGTCAAGGGAGCCCCTGGGGTTTCAGGGGTGTGAGGGGAGTCCCATGGTGGGGGGGGTCAGCGTGGGTCTGTACAATAGTTACCCTGAAACCCAAGGTGGTTTTAAATTGCACTTCCCAGGCAAGTGGCATACAATCCTTACATGGGAAATTCCAGGGGGAGTGGTGGGTGACCCGGCACATCTTTGGGCTAACCTCCCAGTAACCACCCCACTGGAGCTCAGAAGTTACGGCCCATGATTTTAACTTACTTATTTTCACCCTTTAATAAACTTTATGCACTCCAACAATTCTTTAAACCAACAGAAATAAGAATTGTTGTTCCATTCAATTGCAACTGTGAAGTTTTTGATCAACAAATTCCTGATCTTTGTATGGAACATAATCTTGATGTGCTGAAGCTGTGTTTTTATAGCAAGTTTTTATAAGCAAGTTTGTTTATTGTGGTAAAATTCAGGACATCCATAACCATTCATAAAGCAGCATCTTACATGTTAGGAAAAAAACATTACGAATGAGTGGTGCAGTTTTTGAGCAGTTTGCATCTTCTTTGTTTTAGCTTTCAGTCATTTTGTCAAGCGCAAGTAGAGGAGCAAGGATTCTGCTTTTGTTTGTCTCCACAACACGACCATTCAAAATCATTTCATCCAGAATGATGTGCACTTTGTCTAAATTAAACATGATCTGATTAATTCAAATGTTAAAGGAAATGATAAATTCGTTGAGAAAATGTCACAAAGCAGAAACATTTTATTCAGAAAATTTATGGTAGACCTGCTATGCCTTTCAAATATTGAACCCACTGGGGTCACAATACCCAAAAGGACCTTATGCATTCCAATTTACCCTATTTGAACTCAGTGAGTTTCTTAAAATTAAGGTTAATAATGAAACAATAAGTACGTATAAATAAAGGATCAAAAAAATTAATTCCTATGCAAATGGTAAAGTGGTGCAAGGAGTTGGGCATAGAGACGACAGCAAAAGTTTGATCACTATCGATCAGTGTTGCTGCTCTGAAGTGAATAAACAAATTGGAGTGAATTGTTGCTGGGCTGTCATTACCATCTGAACAGCAGGTGCAGTGCAGCCTGCTAACCACCTCCGCACAGCCTCTCGGGAATTCGGACATTCTTAGCTTTGGGAGATGTAAACCCTCATTTCACTGCACTACTCAATGAGCAAAAACTCATTGGAGGACCAATTTAAACAATTGTTCTGTTCTGCATCTCCATTGTTGTCCAGCTTGGTGGGACAGCTCTCAATGGTTTCTTTCATATCTGTCTAATCATTGCCATTGTATCACTTGCAATGGCTTCTCTTCCTCCTCCCGCACTGATCCTCTGCTGTCTACTGTTGCCCAAAGATGTATCCTTTGGCCCCCTCCTATCTCTCATCTACGTGCTTAACCTTTGCGACATCATCCAAAAGCACCAACTTAATTTTCACATGTATACTTGATGACACCCATCTCTACCTCACCATCCCTCTCTCAATTCCTCCACTGTTGCTGAATTATCAGACTGCTTTTCTGACATCCAGTGCTGAATGATTAGAAAATTCCTCCAATAAAATACTGTGAAGACTGATGCCATTGTTTTCGGCCCCCTGTCCAAACTCCATTCTCTCAGCATCGATTCCATCCTTTCCCTGAAAACTGTTCCGAGGCTGAATCAGACTTTCCTCAACCTTGGATTCAAATTTGGCCCTTAGATGAGCTTCCAGCCACCTATTTGCACCGTCACTAAGACTGCCTACTTCCAATTCCGTGACATCACCCATCTCACCTACCTTAGCTCATCTGCTGCTGAAACCCTCATTTATGCCTTTGGTACTTATATACATCATTCCAATGTACTGCTGGATGGCCTTCCACATTCTACCCTCCTAAGGCTTGAGCTCATCCAAATGCAACTCAAGTCTTAAATAAGTCAGTTCACCTATCACCCCTGTGCTCTCTGACCTACACTGACTCCTGGTCAAGCAAAGTCTTGATGTTAAAGTTCCTAACCTTATTTTCAAATCCATCTATAGCCTCACCCGACCATTCTTCTGCAATCTCCTCCAGCTCCACAATGCTCCAAGATAGTTACACATCTAATTCTGGTCTTTTGAGCATCCCCGATTTTAATCACCCCACCATTGATGGGCACGCCTTCATATGCCTAGGACATAAGTTTTGGAATTCCCTCCCTTTACTACTCCGCCATATTTTCCTCCTTTGAGACGGAGTGTTATACCTCTTATACCAAGCCTTTGGTTATCTAACCTAATATCTCCTTGTGTCTCGGTATCATATATCGTTGCAAAATGCTCCTGTGAAGCGCCTTGGGATGTTTTAAATGTAAAATATAAGTTGCTGCTGTTATTCAGAACCTAGTGCCTTTCTGCTGCTACATTAGACTGTTGTTATGACTGTAGGCGAATATTTACCATGGGAAGCTAAGCATCAAGGCACTTATGGCACTACTCATAGATACTGGGGTGTTGCCGAAGGACTGGAGAATTGCAAATGTTCAATAAAGGGTGTAAGGATAACCAGCAACTACATGCCAGTCAGCTGAACCTTGGTTAGCATGGATTTGTTGAGGGAAAATCCTGTTGAACTAATTTGCTTGAGTTTTTTTGATGAAGTAACAGAGGTTTGGTGTTCAGAATCACAGAATCGTTACAGTGCAGAAGGAGGCCATTCAGCTCATAGTGTCTGCATCAGCTCTCCGAATGAACATTATGACTCACTGCCTTTCTCTACAGTGCCTTTTCCTCGTAACCTTGCATGTTATTTTTAATTAAATACACCCTTTAGAGTTGTACCCCTTATTTTATATTGTCTCTCCATGCTCTTCCAATCAAAATTAATCACCTTACACTTCTCTTTATTGAACTCCATCTGCGACCTATCTGCCCACTCCACCAACTTGTCCATGTCCTCTTGAAGTTCTACACCATCCTCCTCACAGTTTATAATGCTTCCGAGTTTTGTGTCATCTGCAAACTTTGAAATTGCTCCCTGCATACCATGATCTAGATCACTAATATACCCTAATACATTAATATAATAGAAGTAAGGGTCCCAGTACCGACCCACAGGGAACTCTACTACAAACCTTCCTCCAGCTCAAAATATACATTAACCATTACTCATTGTTTCCTATTACTCAGCCAATTTTGTATCCACATTGCTATTGTCCCTTTTATTCCATGAGCTACAACTATTCTCACAAGTCTGCTGTGCGGCACTGTATCAAATGCCTTTTGGAAGGCCATGTACACCACATCAACAGTATTACCCTCATCAACCCTCTCTGTTAGCTGTTCAAAAAACTCCAGCAAGTTAGATAAATATGATTTTCCCTTAAGAAATTCATGCTGGCTCTTCCCAATCAACTCACATTTTTCCATGTGACTACTAATTCTATCCTGAATAATTGTTTCTAGACGCTTCCCCACCACCGAAGTTAAACTGACTGGTGCGTAATTGCTGGGTTATCCTTACAACCTTTTTTGAATTAGGCGTTAATATTTGCAATTTTCCAGTACCTCCCCTGAGTCTGGGAAAGACTGAAAGATTATGGCAAGTGGCCCTGCAATTGCCATTCTCACTTCCTTCATTATCCTCGGATGCATCTCATCTGGTCTCGGTGCCTTGTCAACTTTAAGTACTTTTGAACATTTCTAGTGACAGAGTTTCCTCCTCTGGCACCATAGCATAGGTAGCATCTGCTTCCTTGACAAAGGCAGATGCAAAGTATTCATTTAACACCTCAGTTATGTCCCCTGCCTCCATGTGTAAATACCCTTTTTGGTCCTTAATCGGCCCTACACCTCCTTTTACCACCCTTTTACTATTTATGTGCCTAAGGATAACTTTGGGATTCCCCTTTATGTTGGCTGCTAGTCTTTTCTCATAATCTCTCTTTGCTTCTCATTTTTCTTCACCTCTACTCTGAATCTTCTGTATTCAGCTTGGTTCACAATTGTATTTCTATCTGACACCTGTCATAAGCACAATTTTTATTCATCATCTTCATTACCCTCATTAACACTCCTGGTTGCCGCCTCAAAAATTTTGATCAAATCTGTCAAACATGATCTTCCCTTAACAAATCCATACTATCTCTGATTAATCTGTGTCTCACCAAGTGCAGATGTATTCTGTCCCTCGGAATTCTTTCTAGTAACTTCCACACCACCGAGGTTAGACTGACTGGCCTGCAATTTCCTGGTCTAGCCCTTCCTCCCATTTTTAATAATGGGACAATATTAGCAGTCCTCTGGCACCTCATATGTGGCCAGAGTGGGTTTGATAATTATTGCCAGGTTCCCTGATATCTCTTCCCTTGTCTCCCTCAACAGCCTGGGATACATCTCATCTGGGCCAACAGGTTTATCACTTTTAAGGCTGTTAAGCCCGCTAGTAACTCCTCTCTCTCTAAGCTAATTTCCTCTAATATTTCACAGTCCTCCACCATAATGCCTATGCCTGTGTTGTCCTTTCCCATTGTGCAGACTAACGCAAAGAATTCATTGAGGACTGTACCCACGTCTTCCTGGTCCATACACAGATTACCTCTGTGGTCCCTAATTGGCCCTACTCTTTCCCTAGTTATTCTCTTGCTCTTTATATTGGGTTTTCCTTTATTCTACCCATCAATACTTTCACATGCACTCTGTTAGCTTTCCTAATTTTCTTTTTAAGGTACCCCGTGCACTTTTTATATTCCTCCAGGGGCTCTGCTGTATTGAGCCCTCAGTATCTGCAATAAGCTTCTCTTTTTTTCCTTAATCCTAATCTTTATGTCCCTTGACGTTCAGGGTTCTCTGGACTTGGTCCCCCCCTTTGTCTTTACAGGAAGATATTTGGCCTGTACTCTCGCTATTTCTTCCTTGAATGCCTCCCACTGCTCTTACAGTTTTATCTGCAATTCGCCACTCCCAGTCCACTTGGGCCAAATCGTCTCTCATCTTAGTAAAATTAACCTTTCCCCAGTTTAGAACTTTTATTCTTATCCTTTTCCATAACGATCCTAAATCTAACTGAGTTATGGTCACTGTTTCCAAAAATGCTCCCCTACTGATACGCCTTCCACCTGCCCAGGCTTATTTCCAAATATCAGGTCCAGGACAGCCCCCTCACATGTTGAGCTTTCTACATACTGGCTAAAAAAGTTCTCCTGGATGCAACTTAAGAGTATTGCTCTCTCCCTACCTTGCACACTAAAACTATCCCAGTTAATATTCAGGTAATTAAAATCCCCTACTATTACTGCCTTGTTATTCTTACACTTCTCTGAAATTTGATTGCATATTTAACCTCTATCTCTCCCTGGCTGTTTGGGGGCCTACAGTACACACCCAACAGCATTTTGTGTTTTTTACTTCTACCCATATGGCCTCATTTGATGATCCTTCCAAGATATCATCCCTCTTCATTGCTATAATTGATTCCTTGATTGATATTGTGACCCCCGCTCCTCCTCTATCCCCCTCTCTATCTCACCGGAATACCCTATAACCAGGCATGTTGAGCTGCCAATCCTGCCCTTCTTTTAGCCAAGTCTTGGTCACAGCCATGATATGATACTCCCATATGCCTACTTGTGCCCTCAGCTCGTCTGTCTTATTCTTCAGGCTCCTTGCATTAAAATATATTCCATTTAGCCTTGCTAAATTCACTTCTTTCTCATCTAGCCTACATTTCCTCTGCCTTCCAGACTCACTTATTAATGTTTTAACTTCTAATTCCGACTCAGCTTCTCTCCCCACTGAACAACTTTTCAGGATCCCACCCCGCCTGCCAATTTAGTTTATATTCACCTCAACAGAATTAGCAAACCTCTCCGTGAGGATATTGGTCCCGTTCCTGCTCAGATGTAACCCGTCCAACTTGTATCGGTCCCACCTCCCCCAGAAATGGTCCTAATGCCCCAGGAATCTAAAGCCCTCCCTCCTGCAATATCTCTCCAGCCACGCATTCATCTGCCCTATCCTTCTGTTCCTATACTTGCTACGGCACTGGCACTGGGGGTAATCTGGAGATTACTACTTTTGAAGTCCTGCTTTTCAATTTCCTACCTAACTTCCTAAAGTCTGCTTGCAGGACCTAATTTCTATTTCTTCCTATGGCATTGGTCCCAACATGTTCCCCCTCCCCCTTCCCCTTCAGAATGCTCTGCAGCCATTCCATGACATCCTTGACCCTGGCACCTAGGAGGCAACACATCATCCTGGAGTCACGCCTATGGCTGCAGAAGTGCTTGTCCACTCACTTCATTAATGAATCCCCTACCACTATTGCACTTCCACACTTCTTCTTTCCCCACTGAGCAGCTTGACCACCCACAGTGCTATGGCCATGGCCCTTGTTGGCCTCCACAGAGGTTCTATCAATCTCACTGTTTTCCAAAGCTGAAAAACGGTTTGCGAGTGAGATGCATTCAGGGCGTTCCCTCACTACCTGCTGGGTCCCCTGCTTCTGTCTGGTGGTCACCCATTTCCTCCCTACATGCGATTTAGTCTACGGGGTGACCACATCCTGAAATGTGCTATCCACAATGCTCTCAGCCTCGTGAATGCACCATAATGTCCCCAGCTGCCACTCAAGTTCCAAAACCCAGAGCTCGAGTTGCTCCAGTCGGAGGCACCTCCTGCACATGTGATCAACCAGACCACCAGGAGCATCTAGAGTGAGCAAATTATGGGACCAAGCTCCCCAGGCTACTAAATAGAAAATGGACTCTTGCTTTTAGTTTACCCTTACTTCTACTTGAATTAGACTAGATTCTAGATCCTGTAGGTGCCAATGACAGCTCATACCAGGGTCTATCTCTCACACTCTCCTCTAGGTGCTGCTTGACTGACTGCCTGTCCCAGGGTCCTCTTCTCACACTCTAGGAACTCTTGCCCTTCTCTGCCCTTTACACTGCCATTATTCCTGTCCATATTCAGTTAAAGTCCTCCATTATTACCCTATAATGTTTGCACCTCTCTATAATTTCCCTGCAGATTTGTTCCTCTACATCCTTCCCACTGGTTGGTGGCCTAGAGGCTACACTAAGCAATGTAATTGCACCCTTTTTGTTCCTTAGCTCTAGCCAAATTACTTCTGTCCTTGAACCCTCTGGGACATCCTCTTTCTCCAGCATTGCAATGCTGTCCTCAACTAATGCAGCCACCCCTCCTCCGTTTCTTCCTGCCCTATCTTTCCTGAATATTTCGTACCCAGGAATATTTAACACCCTTTCCTGCCCTTCCTTGACCCGGGTCTCTGTTATCATCACAACATCATAATTCCGCAAGGGAATCTGCACCTGTAACTCACCAAACTTATTTACTTTACTCCGTCCATTCACATACATGTAGTATAACCCTGATTTAGGCTTCATTGCATTCTCCCTTACTCCGACTCTGCCTATTAACTTACTATTCCCTATTCTATTGCTAGCTGTCTCTCCCAGTATTTTGTGCATCTTGGTATTACTCTCTAATATTCTTTCCTGGTTCCCACACCCCTGCCAAGTTAGTTTAAAGCCTCCAACAGCACTAGCAAAAAGCCCCTCAAGGAACTCAGTTCCGGCTTCTATAGGTGCTATCCCCCCAGAGACAGTCCCAGCATCCCAGGAATCTAAAGCCCTCCCTCCTGCACCATTTTTCCAGCCTTCTGCCTTATCCATCTGCCATATCCCCTTATTTCTGTACTCACTTGCACATGGCACTCGGAGTAATCCAGAGATGACTATTTTTGAGGTCCTGCTTGCTAATTTTCTACCTAGCTCCCTAAATTCTGTCTGCAGGACCACATCCCCTTTCCTTACCAAGTCAATGCTACCAACGTCAGCCACAACCTCTGGCTGTTCACCCTCCCCCAGAACAATGTCCTGCAGCCGCTCGGTGACATCCTTGACCCTAGCACCTGGAAAGCAACATACCATCCTGGAGTCACGTCTACGGCTACACAAATGCCTGTCTGTTCCCCAAACAAATTCCCTATCACTATTGCTCTTCCTTTCTTCTTTCTCCCCTCTAGTACAGCCGAGCCGTTGATAACGTCATAAGCTTGACTCTGACTGAACTCCGCTGAGGAGTCCCCAGTATCCAAAACGAAAAACCGATTAGCGAGCGAGACCCCCAGGGACTCCTGCGCTACTTGCCTGGTTTTCTTGGACAGCCTGGTGGTCACCCATTCACTTTCTGACTCCATACTCCTAACCTGCAGTGTGACCACCTCTCCGAATGTGCTATCCACATAGCGCTCAGCCTCGCGGATATGCCACAGTGATTCCAGCCACCGAAACCCAGAGCTCAAGTTTCTTCAGCTGGCAGCGCTTCCTGACCATGTGGTCATCTAGGTCACCAGTGGTGCGCATGACTTCCCACATGTTACAGGACACACATTCCATGTCTTAACTTTACTTCCCTTATGTTAACTTAATTTTACTTAGGTTTACTTAAATTACTTTATGTTACAGGCCCTGACTTCCCCTTATTCACAGTGTTTCTTACTGAAATCCAAGAAGTTACTTCTTTAAAACTAATATGCTTTTCTAATTTACAGCTATTTAAAGACAGTCCCTAACAGCAGTTTCTTACCAACCAATGAACTTATGGTTTTCCTGTGATGTCACAGTTTGACATTTTTTTTCAAACACAGCTCCAAATGTGACTTTGCACCCAGGTCCCTTTGTGCTCTGCTGCTCCTGTTCCCAACTTAGAATAATTCTTATGTATCTGTACCTCTTACCCCCGTGCACAGAATTCCCACGTGAGCCTAATTTGATACTCACTAGTCTCTGTCTCACTCTGGCGTAGTCATCTGTCTCCTCACACTTACAGGTGTATACATGCACTAATAAAAGATGTTTAACAAAGTACCACAGAGTCATAGGGGCAGGATTTTCACCATGGAAATGACCCCTGCAAGCAAGATTTTCAGTCATGTTGGGGGTGGCTGTGAGATTCCAGAGACAGTTTGGAGGTGGCCATGGGGGAAGCCAAGTGCCAAGGCAGGCTGGTTACCAAGCCCACCTTGGTTCTCTGACACCGGCCTAGTTTTATAAAAGGCTGTTAGGCCCTTTAGCTGTCACCCCTTGCCACAACCCATGCTACCTCATACCCCCACATCACATGTGGCAGTGCATACCACCCTATGCCTCAATCCGTAGCCACTCACCCAGTATCCACTATGGGTAGACCTCAGGAACCATGCGGAGATAAAAAGAAATGAAACTTCTAAAAAGCTAAGTGAGCTCACGCTCATACACACTTGATACAGAAAAATTTTCATTCATGAAATACATTCAAAGATTTTAAATCCCCTCAAGGGGTCAAGCTGTTATAAAACAAACAACCTTCTACTGTAATAAAAACAAAATACTGAGGATGCTGGAAATCTGAAATGAAAACAGAAAATGCTGGAAAAACTCAGCAGTTCTGGCAGCATCTGTGGAGAGAGAAACAGAGTTAACGTTTTGAGTCCGTATGACTTCTTCAGAGCTAAGCTAAGAATGCTAAGCATTCGTAAGGGCTAGAAGGCTGGGAACAGATGAAGCCCGTGGAGAATATAAAGAAAGTAGGAAAAAAACTTACGCAAGGAGTCAGGAGGGCAAAAAAGGGTCATGAAAAGTCATTGGCAACCAGGATTAAGGAAAATCCCAAGGCCTTCTATACATAAGTAAAAAGCAAGAGGGTAGCCAGGGAGAGGGTAGCCCCACTCAGGGACAGAGGTGGGAATGTGTGTGTGGAGCCACAAGAAATGGGAGAGATACTAAATGAGTACTTCTCATCAGTATTCACCAAAGAGAAGGACTTAGCGGTCAATTTGTCTAGGGAAGAGTGTGTAGATAGCCTGGATCATGTTGAGATCAAAAAAGAGGTGTTAGGTGTCTTGAAGAATATTAAGGTGGAGAAGTCCCCAGGCCTAGATGGGATCTACCCCAGAGTACTGAGGGAGGCAAGGGGCCTTGACAGAAATCTTTCTATCCTCACTGGCCACGGGTGAGGTCCCAGAGGACTGGAGAATGGCCAATGTTGTTCCATTGTTTAAGAAGGATAGCAGGGATAATCCAGGAAATTACAGGCCGGTGAGCCTTCCGTCAGTGGTAGGGAAATTATTGGAGAAGATTCTTTGTGACAGGATTTACTAGCATTTGGAAGCTAATGGGCTTATTAGTGAAAGGGAGGTCGTGTCTCACTGACTTGATTGAGTTTTGAGGAAGTGACAAAGATGATCGACGATGAAAGGGCAGTGGATGTTATCTGCATGGATTTCAGTAAGGTCTTTGACAAGGTCCCTCATGGCAGACTGGTACAGAAGGTAAAGTCACATGGGATCAGAGGTGAGCTGACAGGATGGGTACAGAATTGGCTTGGTCATAGAAGACAGAGGGTAGCAGTGGAAGGGTGCTTTTCTGAATGGAGAGCTGTGACTAGTGGTGTTCTGCAGGGATCAGTGCTGGGACCTTTGCTGTTTGTAGTATACGTAAATGATTTGGAGGAAAATATAACTGGGCTAATTATTAAGTTTGCAGACAACACTAAGGTTGGAGGAGTTGCAGGTAGTGAAGAGGATTGTCAAAGGATACAACGGGATATAGATCGGTTGGAGACTTGGGCGGAAAAATGGCAGATGGAGTTTAATCCGGACAAATGCGAGGTAATGCATTTTGGAAGGTCTAATATAGGTAGGAATTATACAGCAAATGGCAGAACCCTTAAGTGCATTGACGGGCAGCGGCATCTGGGTGTACAGGTCCACAGGTCACTGAAAGTGGCAATGCAGGTGGATAAGCTAGTCAGGAAGGCAAATAGCATGCTTGCCTTCATCAGCAGGGATATTGAGTATAAAAGCTGGGAAGTCATGCTGCAGCTGTACAGAACCTTGGTTAGGCCGCACTTGGAATATTGCGTGCAATTCCGGTCGCCACATTACCAGAAGGATATGGAGGCATTGGAGAGGGTGCAGTGTTTACCAGGATGCTGCCTGGTCTGGAGGTTACTAGCAATGAGGAGAGGTTGGAGAAACTCAGATTGTTCTCACTAGAGTGATGGAGATTGAGGGGTGACTTGATAGAAGTTTACAAAATTATGAGTGGCATGGACAGAATAGATAGTCAGAAGCTTTTTCCCAGGGTGGAAGAGTAAATTATTAGGGGACATAGATTTAAGGTGAAAGGAGAAAACTTTAGAGGAGATGTGCGGGGCAAGTTTTTTTACGCAGAGGGTGGTGAGTGTCTGGAATTCGCTGCCAGAGGAGATGGTGGAAGCAGGTACGATAGTGGTGTTTCAGAGGCAGCTTGACAAATACATGAATAGGACGGGAATAGAGGGATATGGACCCTGGAAGTGCAAAATGTTTTAGTTTGACAGGCAATATGATCGGTGCAGGCTTGGAGGGCCGAAGGGCCTGTTCCTGTGCTGTACTTTTCTTTGTAAGAACAAAGAGGATTTTATACTGTTTAAGAGGGGTGGAGCAAAATAGAAGGTCAGAGATAGGTGGTGCCGAGAAGGGTGCTGTTGCTGTTTGGTATACTGACCTCTACCTTGCAGACCCTGAATGCCTACTTTCAGACACTACTTCCTACCTTCCCCTGGGGCCATGACCCCACCATCGAACATCAAGCCATTGTTTCCAGGACTATCACTGACCTCATTCTCCTCTGGAGATCTTCCCTCCACAGCTTCCAAACTCACAGTCTTCCAAACCCACACAGCCTGCTTCTACCTCCTTCCCAAAATCCACAAGCAGGACTGTCCTGGTGGGCTCAACATGTTAGCCTGTTCTTGCCCCACGGAACTCGTTTCTTCCCATCTTGACTCCATTCTCTCTCCCCTTTTCCAGTCTCTTCCCACTTACATTCACAACTCCTCTGATACCCTATATCATGTCAACAATTTCTAGTTTCTTGGCCCTAACCACGTCCTCTTCACCATGGATCCCCACTAGGATAGTCTGAGGACTGTTGCTTCTTCCTTGAACAAAGGCCTGAACAATCCCCATCAACAACCACTCTCATCCGTCTGGCTGAATTTGTTCTCTCACTGAACAACCTGTCCTTTAACTTGTGTCACTTCCTCCAAATAAAGGTGTGGCTATGGGTAACCACATGGGTCCCAGTTATGTCTGTCTTTTTGTGGGGTATTCCTTGTTCCAGTCCTATTCAGGCCTCCTCCCACTACTCTTTTTTTGGTACATCGATAACTGTATTGGTGCCGCTTCATGCTCTCGCCTGGACCTGGAAAAATGTATTGATTTTGCTACCAATATCCACCCCTCTCTCACCTTCACATGGTCCATCTATGACACTTCCCTTCTCTTCTCTTCCTTGACCTCTTTGTCTCCATTTCTGTGATAGACTGTCTACCAATATTCATTACAAGCCCATCAACTCCCACAGCTACCTCAATGACTAAACGCAGACAAGGTGACCACTTTGCAGAACACCTTCGCTGAGTTCACAAGCATGTCCCAGACCTTCCTGTAGCTTGCCATTTCAACACACTATCTTGCTCTTGTGCCTACATGTCCATCCTTAGCCTGCTGCAATGTTCCAGTCAAGCCCAACGCAAACCGGAGGAACAGCCCCTTTACAGCCTTCTGGGCTTAACATGGAGTTTAACAACTTAAGATAATGAATTCCCTGCTCCATCTTTGTTTTTTTTTAACCCAATTTATTGATTATTTATTCATTCATTCACTTTTTTTTATCCTTTTCCCCAACCCCAACCCCCTCTCCCCTCCATCTCACAGGGCCATCTGTCACTTGTTCTATGTTATGCTTTCTGGGCGCTGGCCCTTGTTCTGCCATTAACACATTATGCTATCTTACCTTTATGCCACTATCAACATCTTCTTTAGTTTTTAACACTTCCATTGACATTCCCTTTGTCTTGTGGCCATGACATCTTTGTCAATCTCTCCTGAGTTCCCACCTATCCCTGGCCTTCTATTTTGCTCCACCTGCTTCACCCGTTCTTAAACAGTATGAAATCCATTGCATTTCTACTTCTCTTTAGCTCTGAAAAGTCATATGGACTCAAAATGTTGACTCTGTTTCTCTCTCTACAGATGCTGCCAGACCTGCTGAGTTTTTCCAGCATTTTCTGCTTCAATCTTCTATTGCAACTACATCAATGGCAGCTAATTCTTTAATAATCTTTTAAAACTGTCAATCAAAATGTGAATTCGTCCCCCTGCTGAGTTAAGTACTTTCAGAGCTTTTGAAACTTGGCCATGCATTCATAATGGATTCAGCTGCAATAAAAGCCCTTGGGATCTCAACATTAAAGTCTATTGAAACTGCAGGAACAGATGGTATTTTTTTCTCCAAGCTACACCAGTTGACCTGTCAATCAATGCACTCCAGCAATTATTTTGGTTTTTACTCTAACTGACAGCTGCAGTTTGTTTTCTTTCTCCACGTTTTAAGAGGATTTAAATAGCTTCAGATCATGACAATTAACAGACCTTATCCACCCTTCAAGAACATTTATATCTCCTGCATCAATTCGAGACTCCCACATTGTGTATTAAGGCCCTCAGAACAGCCAAAATGGAGTCTGTTTGAACTCAGTACTAATTTCAAACAGCCTGACTGAGCTCCAGTTTTCCGCCTATGTGATTCATGCCTCACCTCCCTCTCCTTGCCTGCAAAAATGGGATCTTTTAAAAATGTGGGTGTGATTTCCCCATCTTCTCATTTTTAAAGACCATTGGAGTCGGCCTTACTCTGCGAAAATCTGGCCCATAGAGTCATTATTGCACAGGAGGCAGCCAATCATCCCTAGTATCAGGCTTGTCAATAAAGTTGAAGTCCATGGAATAAAATGGACTGTAGCAGTATGGGTATAAAGTTGACTCAATAACAGGAAATGAACAGTAATGGTGAATGAAATAAAACAAAATGCTGGAAAAACGCAACAGCTCTGGCAGCATCTGTGGTGAAAGAAATAACGTTTTGAGTCCAATATAGCTCTTCTTTGGAATTGAAGAGAGGTAGAAATGTAATGGGTTTTATGCTATGGAAAAAAGCGGGACGGGGTCAGGTGGAACAAAGGGAAGGTCAGGGATTGGTTAGAGGGTGTGGGTGATTAAATACCAAAGATGTCATGGAACAGAAGGCAAAAGGAGTGATAATAGTAGTAGTAAAGAAATAAGGCATTAGTCCAGAGTAAGTGTTAATAGCAGAATAAAGGTCAATTCTTTCTGAATTCATGACAACGAGAAACAATCTGGCACTTGGGGAAAAATCAAAATGGAGGACAAAGTTCTTGGTCAGAAGTTCTTGAACTCAATGTTGTGTCCAGAAGGCTTTGAAGTGCCTAATCGGAAAATGAGGTGCTGTTCCTCCAGCTTGCGTTGGGCTTCACTGGAACGTCGCATCAAGTTAAGGACAGAAATGTGAGCATGAGAACAAGATGGTGAATTGAAATGGCAAGCAACCGTGCTTGTGGACTGAGTGGCGTTGTTGCGCAAAGCAGTCACCCAGTCTGCGTTTGGTCACCCCAATTTAGAGGAAACTGCAGTGTGGGCAGCGAATATAGTAGATTAGATTGAAAGGAGACTGGGTGACCCTCAGAAGAAACTCTTCTTCATCTCCATTCTAAATGGGAGACCCCTTATTTTAAAATAGTGCCCCCTAGCTCTAGATTCGCCCAAAAGAGGAAACATCCTCTCAGCACATTCCCTGTCGAGCCCCCTCATTCTTATATGTTTCAATAAGATCACCTCTAAACTCCAATGAGTAGAGGTCCAACGTGCTCAAACTCTCTTCACAGGACAAACCCTAGTGAACCTTCTCTGAGCTGCATTCAAAGCAAGTATGTCCCTCCTTAGGTAAGAGAACCAAAACTAGATGTGGTCTCACCAATGCCCTGTACAGTTACAACAAACTTTCCTACTTTTATACTCCATCCCCTTGCAATAAAGACTAACATTCCATTTGCCTTTCTAATTACTCGCTCTTTCAGCATGCTGATTCTTTAATGATTCATGTACAGGTCACCCAGATCTCTATTTACTGCAACCTCTCTCCATTTAAATAATATTCTGCTTTTCTCTACATCCTGCCAAAATGAACAACTTCACATTTTCCCACAATATATTCCATCTGCCAAATTTTTGCTCACTCACTTAATCTACATCTCTTTGCAGACTCTTTATAGCCTCTTTACAACTTGCTTTCCTACCTATCTTAATATCATCAGCAAATTTGGCTACAATACAGTTGGTCCCTTCATCCAAATCATTAAAATAGATTGTAAATAGTCGATGCCCTAGCACTGATTCCTGTACACTACACTAGTTACAATTTGCCATCCTGGAAATCCTATTTGTCCTGGCTGTTTGTTTCCTGTTGGTTAGTTAGTTCTCTGTCCCTGGAAATATATCATACACAACACCTTAAGCTCTTATCTTGTGTGTATGCAACCTTTTACGTGGCACCTTATCAAATACCTTTTGGAAATGCAAATACACTATATCTCATGGTTCCCATTTATCCATCTTGCTGGCTAGATCCTCAAAAAAACTCAAATTTGTCAAACATGATTTTCCTTTCACAAAATCATGTTGACTCTGCCTAATAGTATTATAATTTTCTAAATTTCAACCTGCTCTCTCTTTAATGATGGATTCTAGCATTTCCATTACCTTTTTAATAATGGAATCTAGCTTTTCTAGCAAATTTAATGTAGAGAAATATGAAGTAGGAAGAATGAGGAAAGGCAATATGAAATAAAGGATACAATTATAAAGTGGGTGCAGGAGCAGAGGTTCCTGGGAGTATATGTGCACAAATCAATGATCATGGCAGGGTAGGTTGAGAAAGTGGTTAGTAAGGCATGTGGGATCTCGAGCTTTATAAATAAAGGCCTGGAGTACAAAAGCAAAGAAGTGACGATGAACACTGGTTTGGATTCAGCTGGAGTATTGTGTCCAATTCTGTACACCACACTTTAGGAAAAATGTGAAGGTATTAGAAAGGATGCAGAAAATATTTACGGGAATGGTCCCACGGATGAGAGATTTCAGCTACAAAGATAAATCGGAGAAGTTGCAGCTATTCTTCTTGGAGAAAGGAAGGATGAGAGGACATTTGGTAGAGGTGTGCCAAATCATAAGGGGTCTGTACAGCATAGATAGGTAGAAACTGTTCCTGTTGACAGAAGGGCCAAGAACCAGAGGACACAGATATAAGTGACTGGAAAAACAAGAGAAGCGACATATGGAAAATTGTTTCTAGATAGAGTGTGGTTAGGATATGGAACCTGATCGTGTGGTGGGGGCAGTTTTAATCATACTTTCCAAAATGGAATTAATATTTATCTAAAAAGAAAATATTTGCAGAGCTATGGGGAAACAGCAGGGCAGTGGGACTCATGATAGGCCAAATGGCCTCCTGCTGTGCTGTAACCTTTGATTCTATGATAATTTCCAGATGCAACCAACTGCAATTAACTTTTCGTAAAAGGATACATCCAATTCACACTGAAAAAGAAAATACACAGGTATGGTTAGATAACAAAATCAAGGTCTCCTCTCTCCTGTATTTCAGTAAAGTTATTGTGATTAGAATAGAGAATATTGAGCAGTGATTGGCCCTGTTGCTTAGAAGAATATAAAACATAATTGAGTTTGTCACCAGAAAACAGAAACTGATGACCTTAAAAAGTCCTACAACCTAACAACACCTCATCCTATTTATGTTGTGTCTTTAACATAATAAAAGGCCAAGATGCTTCATAAATACATCTATGAGAAGCAGATCCAGAACCAGGCAAGATCTGGTAAAGTAGCCAAAAATTCGGTTGAAGAGCTCGAGTTTTAAGGCTTTTTAAGGCAGAGAGAGAAAAGTGAGACAGGTTCAGAAAGGAAATTTCAAAGAGAAGGAGCCAGGTGTCCTGCCACTAATGACAATTTTAAGGAAGTGCACATGAGTCAGAGCAACAGGGGGTTCGGGGAAATAGCACTCGAATAGGATGTAGAGGTAGGATGGGATGACAAAATGAAGTGAGCCAAGGGTGAGGGCAGACATTTTAAATTTGAGACATTAATGGTAGCCAAAGTGAGAACAGAGGTTATGGGAGAAGCACAAAGCAGGGTAGGACAGCATATATTCAGAACAGTTCTAGGCAAGTTGAAATCAGCTAGTTATAAAGTGCATATGTAGGATTCAGAACTGTGCAGATTGGGATGATGTCATGAAGAGATATTAACGTGTATAATATTATTGGAAATTATTTTTTAAAATAGAATTCTAGTGGGGGTCTGTGTCTAGGTGTGTGTGTGTGTGTGTGTGCGTGTGTGTGTGTGTGAGTGAGAGTCTAAACTGGATTAAAACCAGCTAGTCAGGGTTTTTTGATATATAGTAGTTTTGAGATATTGATTCGATGGACAGTAAGGTAAAGTGTTCATTGGCATTTGTTGAATAAACCATTGAAGGCTACATGTAAAATCTTGCACCCAGCTAGAAGAAGCCAAGCAATATATTTACTTTTTCAGCTTACTAATAAAATTGGTGCTATGAAATGAGTTTTATTGTTAGAAGTCCTAGAGATACAATGGAAAATATACATTCAAAGGAAAAGCTAGGTTTTTAAAGAAAGGTGTTTGTGGGTGTAAGGTTATTATTTATATAATATTTATATTATAAGGTTAAGGCATTTAAGACATAACCAGCCTGTATGCTTCCAACCAACTTGCAAAGGAACTTCATTTGGAATTCATAAGCCAGAATTTTTGGGTCGGCAGGGCCCGCTCGCCAACGCGTGAAATGATGCGCGGTGACACATCATTCAGATTTTCAGCTTGGCGGGTGCGCACCCGAGTTGGCTGGCATATTAAGGCCATTTAAACATCAATTGAAACAATAAACTGAGCTCCCTGTCCAACCCAGGCGGCCTTCGCATTTATCATGGTACCTCAACCATGGGCAGGTTGAGGTTTCATGAAGGTATTTAAAGTTTTATAAATTTTTTTTAACTAACATTCATAGGCATATCCCAGCTCGTGTGACATTTTCACATGAGGGGACATGTCTTAATTTTTTTTCCTTCATTAAAATTTTCAGAACTTAAACTAATCTCCCTGAGGCAGCTCTGTATCTCGGAGATTTCTGCGCTCTTTTGCACATATGCGCGAAGAGTGCACTCCCCAACTCAGGCAACTCGGGGGAAGCGTTCAGCACTTCTGGGTGCGTCATGCTGGGCGGGCCTTGCTTGGTGGCGCCCAGCCGATCGTGTGCGGCGATCAATTGCGCAGCCGCCTGCACTCACTCTCACCCAACCCCCTCGACGGGGAGAAAATTCTCCCCATAAGGTCAAATGTGCTTTGCCCGGTGTCTATTTAAAGTCTATCGGTTACTGTTGCCTTAGTGGAGATTTACCTGGGGGGCGGGGGGTGATTAATTTGGGGATTTGTTAAAAATTAATTATAGTAGTAATTTGTAGACATGTGTATGTGTTTAATTTGTTGTTAAATTAATAGATGTTTAATTTAGTTTTATATAAAAACCACAAGACTCGGTGGTCTTATTCCTACTGAATTCAATTCTCGAAATTACAAATTGCAAAAATGGATTATGACAGTTATTTCAAGTTTCCCTCTGGGATTTGAACAACTCAGCCTTTACCGCCGGCTGTGTCATAATAGATGATTAGTATCAGACTCAGTATCACACCAGAGATTTGCGTTCTATTCAAGTTAAGATCCTATTTTCCTTGATTACCACTGTGGTACAAAGGGCCTATGGTTTCAATGATCTGACCACTGATGTTCCAAAACACTTTGCTGTGTTATGTGCTGACACTGAATTTTTAATCTCTGTTTAGTGATAATTTCATCACCTTGCACTTGTCAACATTGAATTTAGCTTTTCATTTCTCAGCTCGACTTCCAAATTTATCTAGGCTCTTTGCTCTGAGTCTAATGGTTGAGTTTCTTACCCAGAGATTTAAATTGATCTTTTATGCCACTTTTGTCCTAACAATTTTTTCTCACCCAGCGCCATTCTTTGATAGTCTGCCTTTCTAAAATTGATTTAGAATAAAACATTTGTTGCCAAAAGGATACAATATTTCCATTAACAAAAATTATTTGGTTCATTTACATCTTTGCGATTCCTTGGTTATATATTTGATGCAGTTCGGTGCTATGGCCCTATTTGTGCCATTTCCAAGGTCCTTTATGTTCCAATGGGATATGCCATTACATCATCATGGAACAACATTAACTGTGTAAATCACACTAATTATTAATGATCTTTATTAACTCACCACTCTACTGAAGTAATTATCCAAAACCTCGACAAAATTATGTATAAGTTCATACACTGCCAGTTCATTCTGAAAATCAAAAATAGAAGTTACTTGTCTGCATTACTTGTAAGTCAATGTTATCAATAATCTGGGTGAGCAGCTATTATATGAGGGAACAGATATAGTTGGTAAGTGGAAGAAAGGTTCTTTCATACTGTAACAGAGCCAAGACCTCATGCTATATTCTTATGAACTATGTATATAAATAAATATATATCATCATGGCTTCTTCCTAAAATTTTAAAAATTGGACAATGACTTTAGAAAGGCTGCCTTTAACTGTGAACAAAAGGAACTTTCTGGCTGCATCAGAGAAGCTTATCTCTGTTGAGACCCTCATGACCCTGTGGATTGCAGAGACCCAAATTCAAAGAGAATTTTACCAAGGCCATCTCCATTTCATAAGCCAGGCCTAACCACCAGGGCCTATCAGTCTAGTAGGACAAAGGACCATAAGACCATAAGATATAGGAGCAGAAATTAGGCCATTTGGCCCATTGAGTCTGCTCCACTATTCAATCATGGCTGATAAGTTTCTCAACCGCATTCTCCCACCTTCTCCCCGTAGCCTTTGATCCTCTTACCAATCAAGAACCTATCTATCTCAGTCTTAAATACACTCAATGACCTGGCCTCCACAGCCTTCTGTGGCAATGAATTCCATAGATTCACCACTCTCTGGATAAAGAAGTTTCTCCTAATCTCCATTCCAAAAGGTCTTCCCTTTACTCCGAGGCTGTGCCCTCGGGTACTAGTCTCTCCTACTAATGGAAACATCTTCCCCACGTCCACTCTATCCAGGCCTTTCAGTATTCCCCCTCATCCTTCTAAATTCCATCGAGTATAGACCCAGAGTCCTCAAACGTTCCTCACATGTTAAGCCTTTCATTCCTGGGATCGTTCTGGTGAACCTCCTCTGGACCCTATTCAGGGCCAGCACATCCTTCCTGAGATATGGGGCCCAAAATTGCTCACAATATTCTAAATGTGGTCTGACCAGAGTCTTATAAAGCCTCAGTAGCACATCCCTGCTTTTGTACTCTAGTCCTCTCGAAATAAATGCCAACATCGCATTTGCCTTCCTAACTACCGACTCAACCTGCAAGTTAACCTTAAGATAATCCTGGACTAGGACTCCCAAGTCCCTTTGCACTCCATATTTCTGAATTCTCTCCCCATTTAGAAAATAGTCTATGCCTCTATTCTTCCTACCAAAGTGCATGACCTCACACTTTCCCACGTTGTATTCCATCTGCCACTTCTTTGCCCATTCTCCTAACCTGTCCAAATCCTTCTGCAGCCTCCCCGCCTTCTCAATACTATCTGTCCCACCACCTATCTTTATATCATCTGCAAACTTAGCCAGGATGCCCTCAGTTCCTTCATCTAGATCACTAATGTATAAAGTGAAAAGTTGTGGTCCCAACACTGACCTCTGTGGAACTCCACTTGTCACCAGCTGCCATCCTGAGAAGGACCCCCTTAACCCCACTCTCTGCCTCCTGCCAGACAGCCAATCTTCTATCCATGCTAGTACCTAGCACCTTTCCTTTCAAATTCTTAATGGTTGAGCTATTAACAAACTCAGAAGCCCAGACAAAGAAATGTACACTCTTTGTCAAAGCCAAAGTGGAGAGGTGGGATTCATGTGACATGACACCCCCCCACCCCCTAACTCCCCCCATCGCCCCCCCAACCCCCCCCCCCCCCCACCCCAACCCCCCCAACAAACCCCCCCACCCCCACCAACCACCCACCCCCCCCCAACCGCCCACCCCAAATAGCTGGGAGAACCACTTACTCTGTCTTACTGTACTGCCAATCAGTCTCCCCTCTTCCATCTAGCAAGCAGTAGCTCAGAAAAAAGTATCTGTCCAGGCTTGAATGCCTGGCCCCCATCTACACTGTTTCTAATGGAACTTCTGTACCAGCAGCGACAAGACTAATTCATCTCCGTGTGCCTATCTCATCATGGAAGTCACTGGAAAGGTGAATTATCTAGCATCAGTTTCTTCAACCTGCCATCCTCTGTGAAGGAATACAACGTTGGACTTTGATTCTGGACTCAAGTGCAACAACAATTCTTTATTCTGTGGTCTTTGCCCTGCAAATCTTTCTTTCCATATCCCCCTTCTTTTATTGTATGTGTGAAAAGGAGCCTACGTTGCAATGTTCCTCTTGTGTTTGGGTGTGTCTGCAAATAAACTAACCCTCTCAGTTTACACTATCTCGAGCTTGCTGTGGTATTATTAATAGAAATTGGATCATGCCAAAACTGAGTTAGGAAAATGCTGCCACCTATAAAGGGGAAAATCAAAATTGAAACACGTTTCTGTTTACTGAAGGGTGGTAAGGCGCAAAATCAGGGCTGCTTAACTTAAACCTCCTCCTGTCTGTAACACGAGGAGCTGTGATGGAACCTCATGATTTTGTGGATCAAGGAATGGCTTTTTTTCTTATTCATTTATGGGATGTGGGCGTCACTGGTTAGGCCAGCATTTATGGCTCATCCCTAATTGCCCTCGAGAAGGTGGTGGTGAGCCGCCTCTTTGAACCGCTGCAGTCCCTGTGATATAGGTACACCAAGAGTGCGGTTAGGGAGGCAGTTCCAGGATTTTGACCCAGCTACAATGCAGGAGCAGTAACATAATTCCAAGTCAGGATGTTGAGTAGTTTGGAGGGGAACTTCCAGTTGGTGGTGTTCCCATGTATCTCCAGCCCTTGTCCTTATAGATGGTAGTGGTTGTGGGTTTGGAAGGTGCTGCCTAAGAAGCATTGGTGAGTTTCTGCAGTGTATCTTGTAAATGGTACACGCTGTTGCCACTGTGCATCCGTAATGGAGGGAGTGAATGTTTGTGGAAGGGGTGCCAATCAAGTGGGCTGCTTTGTCCTGGATGGTGTCAAGTTTCTTGAATGTTGTTGGAGCTGCACTCATCCAGGCAAGTGAAGAGTATTCCGTCACACTCCTGACTTGTGCCTTGTAGATGGTGGACAGGTTTTGGGGAGTCAGGTGGTGCGTTATTTGTTGCAGAATTCCTAGCCTCTGACCTGCTCTTGTAGCCACAGTATTTATATGGCTAGTCCAGTTCAGTTTCTGCTCAATGGTAACCCCCAGGATGTTGATAGTGGGGATTCAGCGATGGTAATGCCGTTGAAAGTCAAGGGGTGATGGTAGATTTTCCCTTGTCATTGTGTGGCACTTGTGTAGCTTGTCAGCCCAAGCCTGGGTATTGTCCAGATCTTGCTGCGCTTGGACATGGGCTGCTTCAGTATCTGAAGAGTTGTGAATGATGAAGAACAAAAAGCAGAGAACAGGAGTAAATGGACATTTCTTGCAGTGGTTAGTTGCGGCCAGTGGTGTGCCCTAGAGATTTTTGTTTTCTCCTAATGATTGATTCAACACGGGTGTTGCTGGCAAAGCCAGCATTTATTACACATCACTCGTTGCCCTCAGAAGGTAGAGGTGAGCTTTCTTGAACCATTGCAGTTTATGTGATGAAGGTACTCATCCACTTCAATTCTTGTTATTTTTGTAACAGTTTTGATATAGCTGAGTACTTGTTGGGCCACTTCAGAACAAAAACAAAAAAATACCTGGAAAAACTCAGGTCTGACAGCATCTGCGGAGAGGGATACAGTTGACCCTTCATCAGAACTAAGACATATAGAAATGAGATGAAATATAAGCTGGTAGAGGGGGGTGGGATAGGTAGATGCATCAGATGCAGTCTACAGTCAACCAAGTTGGTGTGGGATTGGAGTCACATATATGGCCAGGTCCAATAAGGGCAGATTTCCTTCCCTAAAGGATATTAGTGGGTGGGTTTTTATGACAATCTGACAGCTTCATGGATTTTAAGGAGCATGATAAACAGCAGGGGAACACAAGGCAGGCTCTTGGATTAGGCAGGCTATACATCAAATGAACTTTAACATTGACAAATGTGAAGTAATATCTTTTGGAAAAAAATGGACATACAATCTAAATGGTAAAATTGTCAATGGAGTGTTTAGAACTAGAGAAATACAGGATATACAGTTACACAGACTTTTAGAACAAAGAGCAAAAGAACAAAGAAAAGTACAGCACAGGAACAGGCCCTTTGGCCCTCCAAGCTTGCGCCGATCATATTGCCTGTCAAACTAAAACATTTTGCACTTCCGGGGTCCATATTCCTCTATTCCCATCCTATTCGTGTATTTGTCAAGCTGCCTCTTAAACACCACTATTGTACCTGCTTCCACCACCTCCTCTGGCAGCGAATTCCAGACACTCACTACCCTCTGCGTAAAAAAACTTGCCCCGCACATCTCCTCTAAAGTTTTCTCCTTCCACATTAAATCTATGTCCCCTAGTAATTGACTCTTCCACCCTGGGAAAAAGCTTCTGACTATCTACTCTGTCCATGCCACTCATAATTTTGTAAACTTCTATCAAGTCGCCTCTCAATCTCCGTCGCTCTAGTGAGAACAATCTGAGTTTCTCCAACCTCTCCTCATAGCTAATAACCTCCAAACCAGGCAGCAACCTGGTAAACCTCCACTGCACCCTCTCCAACGCCTCCATATCCTTCTGGTAATCTGGCGACCAGAAGTGCACGCAATATTCCAAGTGCGGCCTAACCATATCTAATATTAGGGTTAAAGCTGGAAAAAACTATAAATATGATTTTGCATTTTGGTTTGGAGCATTTAATACAAAGCAAAGCGATAATAATGAATCCATACAAGACATTGGTTACATTTCAGTTTGAGCACCTGCTGAGATTGGGCACCTCATCATCGACAACATATTCTAGCCATAGAAAAGATGTGCTGTTTTAATAGGAAAATACCAGGGAAGAGCAGATATGAATATGATAAGAGACCTGGAAAAACTAGAATTGAATTTATTAGAACAGAGAAGGTTGAAGAGGGGCATTTAAATTTAAATGAAACATTTACATTTTTGACAGAATTTAAGATGGTTAATAGTGGAATATTATTTCCACTAGTCAGTGAATCAGTAACAAAGGGGAATAAATTTAGTATTAGTACTACAAGGGTAAAGGAATGTGGAGTTCATTACCTCAAACAGATATAGAAATTGAGTTCAATACATCACCTAAGAAAGACTTAATAAACAACTGAAAAGGAAGAAGGTTAAAGGATATGTAGAATTAACAGAAAAGTATGAATAGGATAAGTAACACTCATGTGGAGCTAATGTTGGCAGAGACACTATGGGCTGAATGGTCTCCTGTTGTGCTGAAATTATTATTTTATGAAATTACTGCTTTCAATGTAATTTTGTCATTTGGATTTAATGTGAGAATATTCAATGACAGAGCAGGGTTGGTCACTCAGTAACGTGCATATCTGCTCTGCTGCATACTTTTTAAAAAATTGCTGCTAAGGTCTGAAAATTCTCACTGTTCCAGGTCTTATCTCATGTTATATATGTTCTGACCAAAGGCAGGTCCTTGGATAATTGTCTGTTGATGCTTCATCTTGAGCAGCTTTTCTTGGCAGTATTTGTCAGCGCTGGTTGTCATTGTCTTCCACTCTTAGGGGCAGGGCGAGAAGGCAGGTCCCAAGTCTACCTCAGCTGGAATTTGGAGTTAATCTGAACCACACCCTAGCCATCTAGCCACTATGGGACTGGTTCCCAAAAGGAAAGAGAAATCTTTCGACATCTGCATTGTCAAGGCAGTTCAGGATCTTGTAAACAAATTTTCTAAGCTCCAGTGGAAACAAGCCCAGTTTGTCCAAACTGTCCTCATAAGACAACACACTTATTCCAGGTATCAATCTAGTAAACCTCCTTTGAACCACCTCCGATGCATTTAAATCCTTCCTTAAATAAGGAGACCATAACTGCACACAGTATTTGAGGTGTGGTTGTACCAATGACCTGTATAACTGAAACATAACATCCTTACTTTTATGTTCAATCCCTCTCGTAATAAAGGATAGCATTCCATTAGCCTTCTTCATTACTTGCTGTACCTGCGTACTAATTGTTTGTGACTCATGTACAAGAACACCTTGATCTCTCTGCGCCTCAGAATTAGGCAGCCGTTCCCCTTTTAAGTAATACTCTTCCTTTTTGCTCTTCCTGCCGAAGTGAACAACTTCACATTTTCCCACCATCATCACAGTTTCTATTATTAAACATGGCACCTTAATTTCACAGCAGGAAAATGTATCGGTAATCTAGGCACAAACCAATTAGATGGTTCAAAAGATTGCTGAATTTTGGGAGTGAGTTAAGCGTGTAACGTTGGCAACAAGGTCAGGGGTGTGGCTCTCAACCAACCCACCCTTTCTGATGCCAGATCCCTTGATCAGGCACCGAGTGTCTTTGAATGAGGGACCCCCCACCCACCACCCCACTCCACCCACCATGGTCTAGCTAGATTTAGCTCATTACCTGCTTTATAGTTGTTAAGTTGCACATGTATGACAATTTACTAGTCTTGCATTAATTATGTGCATTAGTTCATTCCATCTTATTTTTTACTTAAGTAGGCAAAGACCAATTATAAAATAATTAAGACTGTAAACGTGCGGATTAATGCTGGCTCTTTTACTTGTTGGTATTACTTTTCAAATTGTTATCCAAGCTTGAGTGTGGGCATGTATATTGAAAATGTATAGAAGATACATTGGTCCAGCAAGGATGGTAAATACTGCTTACCTCTGCATCATCAATCCCGATCACAACAAAGAGTGCAGCATACTGACGATACACCAGCTTAACATCCTTGTACTCAACAAAGGAACACTGGAGGCGGAATGAGAAACATTTTCAGAAGTTGCATCATCTCAATTAGTCAATTTTTTTTGTAAATTGGATTTTTAAAATTTTCCAAACTTAAAAACAGTTTTGAAATTATTTTGCTTATGCATTTTATTCCATTGTTTTAAATATTTCTGTGTCACTTGTCATTTCACAAGCAAAACAGTTGGCTGGCAATGTGATGCCAAGCTCAGAAATGCTGTTCTAAAGTGGGCTATTAGGCAAAAAAAGGCTGACCTAGTGCAACAATTTTCTGTTCTTCCCTTAGGGAACACCGACCGTCCTTAATTTGTAGAAGATGATTTGAGATGCAACTCTTTTCCTAATTTCTCCTGCCAACAACCTTATTATATCAAGCAGTCCTTCCACACGAACAAGTAACAATTCCACTTCCTCCCTACAAAGGGCTACATGGAACCCGTGATAATTTACCTGACTGTTAAAACTTACTACTACGATAATCCATAGTACAGTGTTACCTCATTTAACAATAATAGTTAAATCAATATGGCACATAAGAACATAAAACATGGGAGCAGGATGGGCCATTTGCCCCTCAAGCCTATTTCGCAATTGAATCTGATTGTGGCCTTAACTCCACTTCCCTGCCTATCCCCCACACATCTTGACTCCCCTGAAGATCAAGATTTTGTCTAACTCAGCCTTGAATATGACTTTTTTAAAAAATTCATTCATGGGATGTGGGCTTCGCTGGCTGGGCCAGCATTTATTGCCCATCCCTAGTTGCCCTCGAGGTGGTGATGAGCTGCCTTCTTGAACTGCTGAAGTCCATACGGTGTAGGTACACCCACAGTGCTTTTAGGAAGAAAGTTCCAGGAGTTTGACCCAGGAACAGTGAAGGAGCGATGATATATTTCCAAGTCAGAATGGTGAGTGACTTGGAGGGGAACTTGCAAGTGGTGATGTTCCCATCTGTCTGCTGCCCTTGTCCTTCTAGATGCTAGTTGTGGATTTGGAAGGTGCTACCTAAGGAGCCTTGGTGAATTTCTGCTGTGCATCTTGTAAATGGTACACACTGCTGCTACTGAGCGTCGGTAGTGGAGGGAGCGAATACTTGTGCATGTGGTGTCAATCCAGTGGGCTGCTTTGACCTGGATGGTGTCAAGCTTCGAGTGTTATTGGAGCTGCACATATCCAGGCAAGTGGGGAGTATTCCATCATACTCCTGACTTGTGCCTTGTAGATGGTGGACAGGCTTTGGGGAGTCAGGAGGTGAGTTACCTGTCACAGGTTTCCTCGCCTCTGACCTGCTCTTGTAGCCACAATATTTGTATGGCTAGTACGGTTTAGTTTCTGATTAATGGTAACCCCCGGGATGTTGATAGTAGGGGGTTCAGTGATGGTAATGCCATTAAACATCAAGGACTGATGATTAAATTCTCTCTTGTCGGACATGGTCGTTGCCTGGCACTTGTGTGGCATGAATGTTACTTGCCATTTGTCAGCCCAAGCCTGGATTTTGTCCAGCTCTTGCTGCATTTGGACACGGACTGTTTCAGTATCTGAGGAGTTGTGAATAATGCTGAACATTGCCACTTCTGACCTTATGATGGAAGGAAGGTCATTGATGAAGCAGCAGCAGATGGTTGGGCCAAGGACACTACCCTGAGGAACTCCTGCAGTTATGTCCTGGAGTTGAGATGACTGACTTCCAACAACCACAACCATCTTTCTTTATGCTACATGAAGAGTTTTCCAACTAGTGAAGAGTTTTCCCCAATTCCCATTGACCCCAGTTTTGCTAGGGCTCCCTGATCTCACACTCAGTCAAATGCGGCCCTGATGTCAAGGGCAGTCACTCTCACCTCAACTTGGGAGTTTAGCTCTTTTGTCCATGTTTGAACCAAGGCTAGCAATGACCCAGCCTCCTCTGCTCTCTGGGGAAATGAATTTGAAACATGTACAACCCTCTGAGCAGAGAAATTTCTCCTCATCTCTTGTCTTAAATGGAAGTCCCCTTATTTTGAAACTGTGTGCCCTAGTTCTATATTCCCCCATGAGGGGAAACATCCTCTCAGCATCAAAGCTGTCAAGCCCCCGGAGAATTTTATATGTTTCGATAAGATCATCACTTATTCTTCTGAACTCCAATGAGCATAGGCCTAATCTGCTCAACCTTTCTTCATAAGACAATCCCTTCATCCTAGGAATCAGCCTCGGAAGCCTTCTCTGAACTGTTTCCAATGCAAATTTCCTTAAGTAAGGAAACCAAAACAGTAAGCAGTGCTCTAGGTGCAGTCTCATCTTCATAGTTGTAGCAAGACTTCCCTACTTCCATACTCAATCCCCCTTTCAATAAAAGCTTATATTCCATTTGCCTTCCTAATTACTTCCTGCACCTGCATACTAACTTTTTATGATTCATGGATGAGGACACCCAGATCCCAGAGTACTGCAGCATTCTGCAGTCTCTCTCCACTTAAGTAATATTCTGCTTTCTATTCTTCCTGCCAAAGCAAACAACCTCTCAGTTTCCCAAATTATATTCCATCTGCCAAATTTCTGTCCATTCACCTAACCAATTACCTTTATGGACCCTTCTGTGTCCTCCTCCCAATTTGCTTTCTTACCTTTTTGTATCATCAGCAAAGTAAACAATTATATTTTTAACAAAGATTCCAAGACACATTCACAAACTTTTAATCAAATATTAGGTCTTTTACCTGGTCCTTTGTTCGTGGGAGGCAATTCTTAATGATATCAGCTTCCAACAGTGTTCTTTTGTGGATTTCCATGGGTTCATAATACCGAGTGAGTCTCATTTGCCCTTGCTTGTTCACCAAGAGGAAAAACTTAATCATATTAGTAACTTCTGAACCAAGACAAATGGTATTCCTCTTTTTGTTTTTTTTCACAGTATTTCTGAAAAAGCAATAAAATATTATAGCTCATTAAGTTTATCCTCAGAATTAGAAACGAGCCTCAACTTTAGAAACAAGGACCTGGATTTTATGGTTTCCAGTGGGGTTAAGGGAGGAAGAACAGGAAGTGCGCAGCCCACACGTTCCACCCCGCCCCCACCATTTCAGTACATTGGATCAAGCATCGGCTGACCAATTAGCTGCTGGTTGGCGGAATGCCAGCCAATTGGTGTTGTGAAGAGGGACTCCCAATCAAGTGTCCGAGGGGAGAAAGGTTAGGCTGTGGAACTGGAAATTGGTTCTGGTCACCAATTTAAAGGCCTCCTTCTCTCTCACTATCTCCTTAATTATGTCAGCCTATTAAACCGAACAAATAAAGCCTACTAACAGCCTAACACTGCCAACTTGAGCCGCAGACCCTGCTGCTACATCCAGCCATGGTTCTGTTTTCAGGCCTTTTCACCCACCCTTGTGCTGCCTCCTCATATCTAGCGTAACCCATTCCTCATGTTTTTCCTGTGTGACTAGCAAAAAATGGAATGGGCAATGAAAAGTCAACTGACTTCTTAACAAGCTCAATAGCTTCTTGAGACTGGTGGGGTAATGTTGGATTGCTGGCCCAATGTCATTGAGCCATATTTTACATAAGTGTGGGGCAATTTGCAGCAGTAAAATCCTGCCCACGATTTTCAATTTGCAAATAAGTTTGTTAAAATTTGTTATAAATTTTAAAGTTAAAAAAAACTATTAAAACTATTGCTAAAGACACATGATAATTTAGAATATTTTTGTCACTGCAATTCTTTCTGATGTACAGTGTCAATGGAAAAAATTTAATACAGTGTCTAACCTGGGGCTAGTGTCAAGCTAGGTATGTGTCTATTGAACTGCAATCGTGTTCCCTGCTTTTTTGCAGCAGCTCTTCAATAATAATAATAAAGTATTAAAGGTTTTTATTGCAACAACAAACTTTTGTCAGCCACAAAACTAACATGAAGAGGTTACAGAAGGTCTTACTTAACTTAGTGGTATGGTAGCATACTGTGATAGAGTCCTGTGATACTGAAAGAGAGATTTGGCCCTCACTCCTGCCCCTGCAGTTTTACAGGCTCAGAGTTGGATGGCGGCCAGGTAATTCTCCGCGGCAGAAAAATTGAATAGCGAACTGTTCTCACATGTCTCTTAAGGAGGACAAAAAGTATTTTAGGTATAGACGAGTTACTCTGTTTTCTTGGAAACAGGAATTGAACAGCCAACAGCGATGACTGAAAATGTGGGTAGACAGAAGTGGGTGCATGCTCTCATAGCAAGATACTAAATCATCAAAGAATATAAACCTTACCTAACAAACAGCAGGAAACATTTTTCTATTACATTTATAATACTGTAATCTGTGGTACAAAACAAATTGCCTAAATTGTCTCAATATCAGATTGAAGTCCAAAAGCAAAAACATAAGATATTGCCAAATCATTCTTACACATTTCCGTCATAAAACTTGTGACTATGTGAAAGTAGGACTTCAGTCATCGTGATATCAACCATATCAAGAACTAAGGACACTGGGAACTGTCCAGTGAAACTATTTGAACCAGACTGAAACTTGATGTCACTATGACCTCAAGTATGTGTTATTAAGCTTGATCATTCCTGGAACAAAACGTAACACTTTGAAGATATAAAGCAAATATAACATTATTGGAAGATAGAGGAATATTAAAATTACTCAAATGAATAAAATGTTTTTAATTAAAACATTTTATTTTTAAAGTAATACTTCATAGTACAGAGGAGATTAGACAGAAAGTAGCTGTTATTCATTAAATAGGATGTGTCCTAAAGATAATCCTGACTGTTTGCTATACAGAACAACTATATTTGGCCTCCACTATCCTCTGACTAACTGTACATTACAAACTGGCAACTGAAAGGGTAATATTATAAAGGCACTAACAGCTGCCTCACGCAACATGAATGTGGCTCATGGTTACAGTGATTTCCACTCCAATATTCTGCAGCTACATTTCAACCAAATTCTGCAGTTATCAATTCACTTGACGGAGACCTCATTCACTATTCAAAGTAAAAATCTCCATTGTTGACTGATCAACTCAGGAGTGATAGTAATTCAGTGTGGATTGTTACTTTGAAGCATTGTACATAGGAACTGCCAATACTGCAATCAATAAAAATAGATACAGCTGCCCACTCCCTTCCCCCCAAATCACTCAGCTGGTAGCTATGCCATATTCCACTGAGCTATGTTCGAAAGTGCAAGGTCTGCTCACTGGTCCATGCTGAGTTCAGTGATATTAGTCAAAGCAGCAAAGGGGGTTTGTAGTTTGCCTTAGAATCTTGGCTGTTATCCCTAACCCATGGATTCCATCTCTTCATCATTATTTACTGACTGCTGCTGGAAAATGCCTATATGGACATTGTGGCCTGGATTTTTATCCTCGAGGCGGGTAACGGGAGTTGGGAAAATTCCCGGCTCAACCTGCCTGCTTCGGGAGCAAGTGCCCACAAAAGGTGGGATATTTATTGGGGGGTGGGTGTGAGGCAGGTGCAGGCTGCTGTTAGGCCAGCCTACCCAGGAAAAACTTTGGAGAGGCACCAATGGGGCTGCTGGATGCTGAGATGGGCTGTTTAAAAGGACTGCCTCGGTGCTGTGACTTTGTCCCAGCTTAAATCAAAACAGAAAGATCTTCTAGCCCTCACCCACCCCCCCCATGTCCCATCTATGCCACCTCATGATCTCTGCTGTCAATTTCATGTGTATTTACACAAGGGGTTTCAAGTGCCTGTAGTTCCAGCTATTGAAACTTTAAAGTGTCTGGATAACTGACACTTTTATTGCCCTGTAGTAAAAAGGTTTTATTTTTAAAGAAAGTGGAAAATTATTAATAAATGACTATTTAAAAAAAAAATTATTACACATCCCACTGTCACTTTAAAGTTCATTGTGTATATAGTGGGTGAGTGGGCATGTAATTGCCATAGCTTGGCATAGGAGGGCACGAAGGGCCATACAGGGTGGGTGGGAGGCATATGTTGGCACTGGGGGGGCATGGGGGCCATAGGGGTTATCTGGGTGGACATACATTGTGTAGGGGACGTGAAGGGCCAGATGGGTTATTTGGAGGCATACCTTGGCACAGAGGTATATAAGGGGTGATAGGTGGTGGGTGGGGGGGTAATATCTTAGCATGCAGGGCATGAGGGGCTATCGGGCTGGGTGGGAGTATACCTTGGCATGGGAGACATGAGCTTTTGAAAGGTCCCCTCTTGCAGACTATGGTTCATGACTCCTCTGAGGTGCTGTGAATCACAACTCATTGAAAAGCTGGTCCGACTCCATGAAAATTGTGGACTACTGGGACATGCCTATCCCCAAAATGGATCTGGCCAGGTCAGGAATGCATGGTGTGGGCTCGCGAACCAAACCAGCCCCCAGTTTTTAAAGGCCCTGTTGAAAATTGGAAATGCTGGCAATGAGCCCCAGCCACCATTTTTAAAGGGCTCCTGGGCCAGCCTGACTCAGCGGAAAACTAGGCCTATGTGAGTGCAGCATCATGAAGGTCCATAAAACCAGAAAAGAGCTTGCAATTGTAAAACACCCAGCACACATTCAGGATTACCAAATTATTTCACAAAAAATAAATTCATTTTGAAACGTAGTCATGGCTGTTTTGCAAGTAAGCAAAACAATTAGTGCACAGCAAGATGGCACAAACAGAAATGAGATAAATGACCAATTATCCTGTTTTTAGTGATTTGGCTGAGTGATATATATATATTAGCCATGGATCCCTGGTCTTCCTCAAATAAGTGACTTCAATTACCAGATCATGACCCCAGTTTAATGTTTTGTCCAAAAGGCTTCACTTTGAACAAAGAAGCACCCACTCAATATTGCTCCGAAGTAGGCACTTCAGGCTTAAAAGCACAATTTTCTGACTAAAATCTAAGAATACTACCACTGGGCAAGATAACTCCTACATACAGCTAGTGTTCAGACTCAAACATAGACAATGAGCACTTGAATGAACTGTTAAAAGATCCCTGCACCTATGAGACTCTGACCCTGCACCAGTCATTGCCTTCAGGATTTGACGAGAACAAAAATGAAAAAAAAAGCATTTTTAGGAAATGCCTTTAACCTAGAAATAAATCCCAATGTACTTGAGAGAGGGGTAAGGAAACAAGAGACACAAAATCAAAGGAAGGATTAGAATGAGAGACCAAAAGCTTGGTCAAGGAGGTGGTCGAGAATCAATGAATGCTTGCAAAGTTGGGAAGTGGGGGCAGGGTTAGAATAGAATAGAACAGAACCAGTGTCGAAGGCAACAGGGCTTTTGATAAAGCTGAAGGTTGTGGGGCATGGACAATGGGAGGCTCTCAGGGGAACAATAGAATAGTTAAATCTGGAGGGGACAGAGGCATGGATCAGTGTTTTCATTGACACATGTGCTGTGGTAAGGGCAGAGGCAGGCAAGGTTAGAGTTGGACAGGGGGTCTTTGTAATGGAGATACTGGCCCAAATTTTTGCCACAATGGAAAGCTTCTCCATCACGGCGAAAAAAGTGGAATTGCTAAGAAATCACAAGTTCTGCCCCTAAACATAGCACTTCCCACTTTCACATCAGTTTCACCTTTGTGCATTGTATGGAGGCAGCTGGCCATTTAAATCAGCAGCTGCCTCCACTCTAGTCTGATTTTGGTGCTGGGAGAGTGGATCCTGAAGTGTGCAAAGTAGGCCTGGTAATAGCAGGTCTGAACTTGGTCTATTTCTTTGAATAACCAGAGGAGTCCTTTGGAGAGGTATCGTACCCCTGCGGAGTATGCCTTAGAGTTTTACTCTCAGCCCTAGAGGTGGCACAAAACAAATTCCAACTGTCTTTCCTTAACCCAGGGGAGTAGAAGGGTGGGGCTCCTAGTCTTGCAGGGCAATTATTTTTTTCCCCTACTGACTTGCACATCCAGGTGCCAGGGAGAAGTGTGTATTGGAGGGTGGATAGCTCTTTGTGCAAAGGGACATAGAAGATGGGCAAGGCACCCTCCCACATAGAGGTCATAGGAGCCAGTCACCGTGAACAGCTGGAGGCCTGAGAGAGAGCAGGTGATAAGGATGGAGGGGCTGTTGCCTGTGCAACATGAAGGAGGATAGGGGAAAGGGAGGACAATCAGGTACTGCTCTGTGGGAAAAGACAGACCTAGGACAAGTGGCCTCAATATTACGGAGAACCAGTGTCAAAGGCAATTGAGGCTAAGCCATAAGGTGGTGACATGGTCTAGCAGCAACTCAAGCCACAATCCATCGACCAGCATGCCCTGCCAGTGGCTGTGAAGGTAACCATCACTCTCAACTTCTATGCCTCAGGATTTTTCCAGGGATCATCAGAGCTGTCTGTATATCCCAGTCAGCAGCACATAGCTACGTTAACGCTGTAACTAATACTGTTTGCTCATGTGGAGGATCACAGTAATTTCCCCATAGATTCAGCGTCTCAGACACAAAAAGCCACAGCCTTTGCCCAGCTTCTCTCAGATACAGGATGTTATTGATTGCACCCATGTTGCCATAAGGGCCCCAATTCAACATGTGGACAACCAAAGTCCTTATGGATATACGAATTAGGAGTAGAGCAATCAGCCAATCGAGCCTGTTCTGCCATTCAATAAGATCACGGCTGATCTGATTGTGGCTTTAGCTTCACATTCTGCCTACCCCCGATAGCCTTTTGATTCCCTTGTTAGCCAAGAATCTATCCACCTCTAACTTAAAAATATTTAATGACCCTGCTTCCACTGCTTTCAGAGGAAGAGAATTCCAAAGATTCATTACCCTCAGAAAAAATTTATTCTTATCTCCGTCTTAAATGGGAGGTCCCTTATTTTTAAACTGTGCCCGCTAGTTCTAGTCCCTCCCACAAGGGGAGGCATCCTTTCAGCATCCACCTTGTTAAGTCCTCTCAGGATCTTACATATTTCAATAAGAGCACCTCTCAATCTTCTGGACTCCAAAGGATACAGGCCTAGCCTTTCCAAAGTTTCCTTGTAAGATAATCCCTCCCCCCCATTCCCAGATGTCAGTTAAGTGAACCTTTGCTGAACTATTTCTAACACATTTATATTCTTTCTTAAATAAGGAGACCAAACTATATACAGTACTCTAGATGAGGTCTCACCAATGCCTTGTACAACTGTAGCAAAACATCCCTATTTTTATATTCCATTCCCCTTGCAATGAACGAAAACATTCCATTTGCCTTTCTAATCATTTGCTGTACCTGCATTTAACTTTTCCTGATTCATGTACCATACACCCAGATCCCTTTGTACTTCAGAGTTCTGCAATCTCTCTCCATTTAAGTAATATGCTACTTTTATATTCTTCCTGCCAAAGTGGATAAAATCACATTTTCCCACATTATACACCATCTGCCAATTTTTTTGCCCACTCGCTTAACTATGTCCCTTTGGAGACTCCTTATGTCCTCTTCACAACTTACTTTCCTACCTATCTTTGTGTCATCAGCAAATTTAACAAACATATATTTAGTTATTGATATAAATAGTTGAGGGCCCAGTTGTGATCCCTGAGGCACTCCACTCATCACATCTTGGTAACCCAAAAAAGACCCATTTATTCCCTACTCTCTGCTTTCGGTTAGCTAACCAATCCTCTATCCATACTAATATGTTACCTCTACACTGTGAGCTCTTATTTTGCTTTGTAACCTTTGATGTGGCACCTTGTCAAATGCTTTCTGGAAATCTAAGTACAGCACATCTATAGGTTCCCCTTTATCCATGTTGCTTGTTATTTCTTCAACGAATTCCAATAAATTAGTCAAACATGATTTCCCTTTCACAAACCAATGTTGACTCTGCCCAATTGCATTGAGATTTTCTAAGTACCCCGCTACAACTTCCTTTCCTTCAATCAATGTATAGGTCGTTTGTGACCACCACAGGGTTTCCCTTCATGTGTGTGCAAGGCTCCCTGGCAGCTGCCACGACTCCTTCATACTAAGGAGTTCCCAAATTCCTCAGCTACTTCAGCCACCAACGCAGATCCATGGTTGGCTTCTAGGGGACAACGATTACCTCTTATGAATTTGGATGATGACCTCCCCCCACCTGCCTTTTAGGAGTCCACAAGTAGAGGCAGAGAGCAACTACAACAGCAGCCATGCCATCACCAGGAATACCATCAAGCAGGCAACTGGCATTTTAAAAATGTACTTCGGATGCCTTGATCGCTCAGGTGAAGCTTTGTAATATGCCCAACAAGGATTTCAAGAATAGTAATGGTATGCTGCACCACATTGCGCAGCAGAGGGGCATTCAATTCAATGATGATGACGCCAAAGACAGAGCTCCAAACTTTGAGGAAGAGGGAGATGAGGAAAAGGAGGAAGCCCCTGTCTATTTGGCAGATTCCAAAACAGATGAGGCTGAGGCAGCCACTAATGGCAGAGCAAGTGAAAAGCATGGCCACGTAGCAAGGCTGACTCTGTCCAAGAGGAGATCATTGCCATAAGGGAGAAAATAAACATCAATAAGTTGTACTCAATCACCCACATATGGCTGAAACCCTCACGATCATAACCATGGGCCCCATCATACTGCAACATGATAATAAGTCATTCACAACCTGGCCCCCTCACATGAACACCAATGACTGTAAATGAGCAGCCCATGCCACCAAATTGTCCATAATCAAACCATGCCCACAATGCTGAGTGTGACAAGATGTCAGACTTCAAACCCTATACATGCTGATAGAATTGTATGTAGTATACATATAGATAAGGCATCTTATATATGAGGAGCCCATAACTGTGCAACAAAACACTTTGACAGAACTTGTGCACCATTCATTCTGGCCAATGGTCCAGTTTCTGACGTGGGCACCACATACAACATTCCTGGCTTCTATATACCTCTGCTTGCCCCGCAAAGCACATCCTGTGCCACCTGGAATGCAAACACAGCCAAAGTAGTGGCAGACGACCAATATTACCTGCACAATACATGACCTCTTGAACTTTGATGCCTACATGAAGGCCAATGCATGTAGTGCACTGCAGTGCAGATGAATGCCTTGCACCCAGCACACATGCTCGAGATGCACCTGCTGCCCAGCTTCTGTTGATGAAGTCTAATCATTGAGCCTCCCTTAAAGTCAAGCTTGGATGAACAATGAAAGATACAAGGAGCATCTCATTGCTTGAGCCTTTGAACACTGGAATCTGATGTGATACAGCAGAGAAGAAAGAAGCCCTCCGAAGCATCAGAAATCAGCTGACAGCCTTGATCTTCCTGAAAGCATGTCGAAATGGACCTCAGCACGCCACCCTCATTATTACTGGTAAGAACTGCCTTCATTATGTTACCATTAATTTTGAGCTCTCCAGTGTACAAACACACATCAAGTCACGTACAAGTATAAGTAAATGTATTCAAGCAATGCTCAAAATTGCTATATACAATGTTAACAGTAACCATGGTGAACCCATCAGTTTTGTAGGTGAGGCTGTGCCCTCTTGATCACTCCTAAGAAGAGTCCCCCTTTGTTGCCTCAGAGGAGGTGGGGGCAGGTTGCTCACTTCTCTTTCTAAACAGCAATGAGGAGTGTGGTGGCCACCCATTGAGAACCTCCTTCAGACTGCAGTCTCTACATCTTTGTACGGGCAGCCCTGGTCACTGGCCGCTCTAACAGAGGGGTTGGGGAGGTGGAGGAAGATGGGGATGTTTAGAAGCTCTCAATACCTTCACCCTCTTCAGCAACCTGCACAGCCCTGGGATGGACTTCAGGTGGGTCTGATGGGGCTGACTGCTGAAGCATAGCAGTCGTCCATTTCAGTAACTGCTGTACCAACAGTATAACTGTCCTGTTAAGGGTATGTAGCTCCTCATGTATTCCATGGATGTTAGTGCTCATACTCTTAGTGGACTGATCCAGGCCACTGAGGGAGGCTTTCTGGCCGGGACGTTGCTCTTACATTCACTCTGAGTGCTGCTGCATGTGTCTCTGCATGAGATTGGCCAATCTCTCATGGTCAGAGCTCATGCTCTGAAAGATCACTTTCCTTCCCCCTCAGAGCAGGACTGTGCAAAAACATCTCTAATTCCGACACCTCTGCCGGCACGCTGGAGCAGTGACTTTCACCCTGAGCCACTGACTCTACATGTGTGCTACATTCCTCTGATATGCTTGCATCTGGGTTGGCACTGGTGTAGTGGTAATGTCATTGAATTACTAATCCAGAGGTCCAGGTTAATATTCTGGGGACACAGGTTAAAATCCCACCATGGCAGCTGGTGGAATTTAAATTCAATTAATAAATCTGGAATTAAAAGCTAGTCTCAGTAACAGTGACCATTGTCGGTTGTTGTAAAAAGCCATCAGGTTCACTGATGCTTTTCAGGGAAGGAAATCTGCCATCCTTACCTGGTCTGGCCTACACGTAACTCCAGATCAACAGCAATGTGGTTGACTCTTAAATGCCCTTTGGCCAAGCAGGCCACCTGGTTGTATCAAACTGCTACAAAGAAAAAAGAATGAAACCAGATGGACCACCTGTCATCTAGGCACCGGAAATGACAACAGCAAACCCAGCCCTGTCCACCTTGCTAACATCTGGGGGCTTGTGCCAAAATTTGGAGAGCTGTCCCACAGGCCAGTCAAGCAACAGCCTGACAGTCATACTCACCAAATCATACCTTAGACATTGTCTCAGACATCACCGTCATCATCCCTTGCTATGTCCTGTCCACGTATTCCATGGACGTTAGTGCTCATACTCTTGGTGGACTGATCAGAGCTGGCAGCACGATGGTACACAATCGGGAGTGAGTCCTCAACATTGACTCCAGATCCCATAAAGTGTCATGGCATCAGGTCAAACATGGGCAAGGAACCCTCCTGCTGATTATCGCCTGCTGCACCCTCACCGCCTCTCAGCTTATGAATCAGTACTTCTCCATGTTGAACAATTAGAAAAAGCACTGAGGGTGGTAAGGGCACAGAATGTACTCTGGGTGAAGTACTTCAATGTCCATCACCAAAAGTTGCTCGGTAGCACCAGTACTGACCAAGGTGGCTATGTCCTAAAGAATATAGCTGCTAGACTGGGTCTACAGCAGGAGTTGAAGAAACCAACAAGAGGGAAAAACATACCTGGCCTCGTCCTCACCAATCTACCCATCACAGGTGCATCTGTCGATGACAGTATTTGTAGAAGTGACCACTGGACAGTCCTTGTGGATACAAAGTCCTGCCTTCACAATGAGGATAACCTCCATCCTGTTGTTTGGCACTGCCACAGTGCTATATTTGGGTTAGATTTTGAACAGACCTAGCAACTCAAAACTGGGCAACCACAAGGTGCTGTGGGCCACCAGCAGCAGCAGCAGAATTGTATTCTACCACAATCTGGAACCTCATGGCCCAGGATATCCCCCACTCTATCATTACCCTCATTCAATGAAGAGTGCAGGAGTGCATACTGGAGCAGCATCAGGCATACCTAAAAATGAGGTGTCAACCTGGTGAGCCTACAGCACAGGACTACTTGAATGCCAAACAGCAGAAGCAGCATGCAGCAGATAGAGCTAAGTGATCCCACAACCAACAGATCAGATCTAAGCTCTGCATTCCTGCCACATCTAGTTGTGAATGGCGGTGCACAATTAAACAACCCACTGGAGGAGGAGGCTGCACAAATGTCCCCTTTTTCAATGATGGGGGAGCCCAGCACAGCAGTCCAAAAGACATCACTGAAGCATTTGCAGCCACCTTCAGAAGTGCCGACTGGATGATCTATCTCGGCCTCCTCTTGAGGCCTCCAGCATCACAGATACCAGTCTTCAGCCAATTCAATTAGCTCCACGTGAATATCAAAAAACGGCTGAAGGCACTGGACACTGCAAAGGCAATGGACCCTGACAACATTTTGGCAATAATAATGAAGACTTGTGCTCCAGAACTAGCTGTGCCACTAGTCAAACTGTTCCAGTCCAGCTATAATATTGGCGTCTGCCTGGCAGTGTGGAAAATTAATCACGTATGTCTTGTTCACTAAAAGCAGGACAAATCCGACACGGCCAATTACCGCCCCATCAGTCTATTCTTGATCATCACCATGGAGATGGAAGGCATCATGGACAGTGCTGTTAAGCAG